>NC_056627.2:260031622-260631622 GCF_002870075.4 Lactuca sativa
AAATTCTTCGTGAATGTTAAGTACACGTGGGATCCATAAACAAATTTATTTTATTGTTACATTCTTGAGATGAAGTATAGCCTCTTTATCCATTTAATTAATGAATTTAATATGTTCTAAAATGGTCAATATCTTTTTCGCACACGGTCCAAAACGAAAACAAAAAAGAATAAAGAAAAGGTATGTTTTATATTATTTTTGTGCTTAATAGCATTATTTTTGACAATTATTACTTATTAGTATTTAATAACTAGTATATAATAATTTGTATATAATATTTATATTACATTTAATTAGAGATAACATTTGTCGAACATATTGAATAATAGATTGAAAGGTTTTCCTATATTTTATTTTTATTTAAATGATAAAGTCTTTTTTAATGTATTTTATTTTTATTTAAATGATAAAGTCTTTTTTAATGAAATTTATATATTTGATAAATTAGATGTAAAACCCATTTATTATATGGGTTGATTAAAAAAAATAAAATATTAAAATGTAAATAATAAATAATTTTTAAAATAAAATTTTGAAATAATGAACAAAGAAACATATTAATTGTAAGTAGAAAAGATTCTCCGGCGTTGTCGGGATCGAAAGATATTGCTTTGTAAAGTAAAGTAGCATGTTGAATTGTATTGAGATAATCTAGTAAATAAAAATAAACAATGTCATCTAATTACATAAGTAAAGAAATCTAAATTATTATTTCTTGCAATAAATAAGGAAAATAAAGAAATGGTCTCACAAATTGAACTTTATTGTCATGTATGACAGCGGCCGGAAAACCAATCCGGAAAATATAGACTGTTTTTTTTGTCCGTTAATGTGGGGGTAATTTGGTCTTTTAAGGTAGTAGGGATTGAATTTGTGACGACGGGTAAACCATATGGACAATTTATTTAATTTTGGCGGTGGTGGTGGTGGTGGTGATGGCAGCTGGTGGGTGACTTTATGGTATTAGGTGAGTATTTTCTAATAAATGAAACATTAAATTAAAACCAAAAAGAGAAATATAAGTTAATAAAAAAATCAGATTAGGAGTAAAAGAGTGATTTCGGTTTCCATCGTTGTCCTCAATGTGTTAAATTTGGTAAACCATGTAATTTTGTCTAACAATAATAATAATAATAATAATGAGGGACCATTTCTGCCAAAAGACTAAATAGTAATAATATTCAATAAAAGACGAGGGTTATGAAAAATTAAAACGAAAGTGAAAGAGTTGTTTGTGAACAAAAACATAAAGGTGAAGGGTCAATGTTGTAAGTAGTTTTTTAAAACCAACATAAGTTGGAGGACCAAAAGTGACAAAAAAATTGACAAAAAAAAAGGAGAAAACATACATAACCTTAGGGGACCAATATTGTCAAACACTTAATAAGTTTACTATCCTAACTTTCATATCTTTGATATATATATATATATATATATATATATATATATATATATATATATATATATATATATATATATATATTAATTTAATATAATAATTATTACATTTGATACTTTACATATATAATATAAGTATTATGTGGTTTTTTAATTTTAAAAATAATTAAAAAAAACATAAATTGACATGTGAATATTATTTATTGAAAAAATATCACAAAATAACAAGTGTCAAAAATTTATTAGAGATTGACATATGAGAAAAATTATCTTCATTTATTATATTAGATGAGAAAAAGATTAAAAAGATACAAAATAAGTATTAGTAACGTGTAAACCCGTTTTTATTGACGCACACATAAAAACTAACAGATAAATTAAATATTCTTTTATATTTTTTCCTACATATCCTCCTACCCATTTAAATGATGATATGTGTCATATTTAATGAAAATAATAATATTTAAATATGACACATATCATCATTTAAGATAGATAGGAAGATATGTAAAAATAAATTGTAGAAGGATATTTAATTTCTCTAACTAACATGTTACATTACTGTGAATTTTAATTTGTTACTAAACCTACTTGTCTACAAATAAAATGTGTGAAGTATCATAATTATCTTCGCCGACATCATTATGCTAAATGGAGTGATTTCAGTTACGCTTGGGTGCATTCGTGTTGGATTCGACAAACACTATGTTGCCAACTCGGCAGATGTGTTTTGATGAGAAAGAGTGTATTGATTATTTTATTATTTCCAAAAAAATCACATTAAAAAAATACTTAATTTTGAAAAATATACAAGTTTCTTTTTTCAAAATTTAAAATTTTAAACCATTCATCAAACACTATAAATACTAATATCCTTCTTTATATTCAACCATATTCAAACATTCTCAACTCATCTCAACCTTCTTTATTTTCCATCTTCTTCATCTCTCGCAATGGCTCGTATGTGGAACAAGGATGAGAGATAATTTTGGCTCATGCATGGTTCGATATAAATGAAGATCCAAATCACATCAACTACCTAAAATGAGAATTTTTTTTTTCTGAAATAGAATCACCCAACTGTACAACCGCGAAGCTAATGAAGGCAGCCAACGAAGTAAAGAGCAATTATGCGTTAAATGGAGAGCAAAAACGCAGTGGAAGTAAATTTTCACACTATGTTTTGTAGGATAAGGAATAACTCAGAAAATGATGAAAATGATGGAATGTTATTAGCCAATGCTCTTCGAACTTTTCGTATGTTGTTACAAAGAACTTTAGGTGCACGTTTAGCTCTCTCACCTGAAGTTATCGATCTAATAAGCGTCCGGGAATCCGCTCTGCATAAAACAAACAAGTTTTAGGTCAGACAGTCATATTGAGGTTTGGACCCCGACATAGCTCTTTGATGCCTAAATTAGATTGCGATTCTTGGTGTTGCCTTAATGTTAAGTATGATGTATCTTTTTTTCCTTACCTTCCTATCACCGTATCATGTCTCTGGGGTATTTATAGGTTGCTCGTTGTTAGAAGAGTTGATATCCTTGACCGATCCTTCATCTATTATCTGGTCTACATGCAGACACGTCTCTTGTCCTTTCCTTATTTATGTTATTGTTCCATACCATTTCTTTTACCTGTTTCCTATGATATGGTTCCGATACTTGCGTATGATGTATTCAAGTTTATATTCGTCCGTGACAAGTCGTGGTGTCTGTAACGTTGATCTAGTAAGTGTCGGGTCGGTAATAGATTTTCTCGGATTACCGGCCCGGTACACCATTAAGCCCCTCAGTCTGAAGGGTAAAATATTTTTGTCGTTCAGACTTATAGATCCACCTTGGGTATTGGAACATCCTTCGCATGGGGCGTATTAAATTCTTACATCGTCACACGCCATTTCTCTTGTTTTAATCAGATTTCCCTTAATAAATGCTTTAACTGACCCCTCTGATTATTTAGTGGATAATCTTGATTTGTTTTTTAGAAACTTCTTTATATTGTGTTCCTTTTGACTTTAACATCACTATGACTGGTATGGGTGATGACATGTTTACAATTGCATCCAAAGTGGACTTCTGTATGCCGGGGCGATATACTCATAGATTTCACATGTCTCATGTACTTGGTTTCCAAGTTCCATCTTCATCTTCGTATGTTCATTATGCCCCTCCTGTTAAGATTGGGTTCTATCTCAGGCATCTTATTTGTGGGTTAAGATTACCTCCATCTCACTTCCTTTTGGAAGTTCTTTGGTTCTATAAAGTTCATCTTGTCCATTTATGTCCTAATGCAGTGTTATAGATTGTTACTTTAGAAGTTTTTTTTGTGTCACTCATGAAATACCACTTGATGTCACATTTTTCGCTATTTTTACTGATTGAAGAAGTATGGTGATTGGTTTTCTTTCAGCAGTTGCCAATTTCCCCTTTCCCCAGATTTTTCTCGCTCTAATGGTGGATATGCATATCTTGTGTCTGTCGTTTGTTCCTTGTTATGTTCCGCTTGGTGATGATTTGGCATCTTTGTCTGCCAATCTACGTGCTTTTGTACCTTTATTTTCTCATTTATGTGTGAAAAGAGCATTTATGTCGGAAGTTGTACTTGCTCTGTGTGATATGAGCCCATTCCGGAAGGCTTGATGCCAATTGCATGTGTTATCTTTATGTCATGCAGGTTTGTCTAACCTTTTTACTAGATTTGGTATAATTTCTTTTTTCCTTGGTCTTGGGTAATCTCCTAATATAAATGTTGCCTTCGGATGTTTTCTATGTGCTCATTTATTCTTCTAGATGGGAGCAAATGTTGCTTTCAGTTGGCATCATATTTGGCTGGTGACATTTCTCCCGAGTCCATTGTAGTGGATGGTGTAGTTCCGGATCGAGATTTAGACCCGATGGTTTTGATACCTGAGTCTCCCATTACACTTTTGGGATTTGGGCTAAATGTGTTTTCTATTGATCAACTTTTGGATATTTCTTGTCGTGTGATTGGTTCTTCTCATGTTGGTTCCTCCAGCTCAGTAGGAGTGGTGCCCCCAGAAATTGTCTCTCCTGATCGAAAGCGTAGGGACTCTTTTTGCCTTATTAGTTTGAGCACTTTTTATATGAAATTTCCCAGGTGGGCCCAATTTTCACCTCTCCTTTATCTTTGGGTCATGTTGACCTTTAATCAGCTGGTACGCAGACACTTTTCTTATGTTATATGCGCTCACACCTATGTTTTAGGCTTAAGCATAGTATGTTGTTCCACTAATGCCATTTTCCTGGTTCATTTAGATGGCTGCCCTTCTTGCATACTACTTGAGGAAGAATTGGACGAAGCATGCCGTTTTGTAACCCGTGCTGAACAAATTATTTCTACCGTACTTGGGAGGGATCTCAAGTTTTTTGACAGGTTGTTGACTTTACGAGATCATTTTTAGTTGCGGAGGTGAATTTTTGGGTTGTCGATGGTATGAAGCTTGAAAGTGAAGAGATGTTGGTGAAGGCCAAGGATATATATGTTGACCTGTCGACACATCACTAAGACGCTATAGCCAAGGTTTCCTTTTTGGAAAGTTTGAAAACTCTTATCCATGCTAATTACGATACTTCTCTTCAGGAGAACCGTTTACTGCATGCCTAACTTATTACTAAATCATTATCGTGTTAGTTATGTGAATCAGTTATGCTCCTGTTTGCTAGTTTTTAGGCAAGTATGAACTTTGTATTTTGATTTTGTTCCTAACCAATTCCTATTTTATGGTTGATCTTTTTGGGACATTGGTATTTTTGGTGCGAAGTGTCGTCGTATGTCGTGACTATCACCGATGATGTTTGTTGCTTGTGGGAATCTTGATAGGTTTAGATAACTGTACACTTTATTTTCAATCAGTTGGATTATGCGTCCCAGATATAAATTTTTTTCTCTTGACGGATGTTGGATTAATATTTGTCATATTTGTAAATGTAAATTGTTGGGCAAGCTATAGGTTTTATGAACAAGAAACATGTTCTTCGGCTAAGTGGGTAGTTTGTGCCGGAATAATGATACTTGATGTATATACAGGTGTAGTCGGCGGATTGAGCTACATGTTTTGAAGAATAAGTGTATTCTTAGGCTAAGCGGGTAGCCTGTATCGGAATAATGATACTTAATGTATACAAAAGTGAAGTCGGTGGACCGAGCTACATGTTTTGAAGAATAATTGTATGCTTAGGCTAAGTGGGTAGCCTATATCAGAGTAATGATACTCAATGTATACACAAGTATAGTCGGCAGACCGAGTTACATGTTTTGAAGAATAAGTGTATTCTTAGGCGAAGCGGGTAGCCTGTGTCGGAGTAATGATACTAGATGTATACATAAGTGTAGTCGGCAGACCGAGCTACATGTTTTGAAGAATAAGTGTATTCTTAGGTGAAGCGGGTAGCCTGTATCGGAGTAATGATACTCGATGTATACATAAGTGTAGTCGGCGGACCGAGCTACATGTTTTGAAGAATAAGTGTATTCTTAGGCGAAGCGGGTATCCTGTATCGGAGTAATGATACTTGATGTATACATAAGTGTAGTCGGCAGACATAGGTACATGTTTTGAAGAATAAGTGTATTCTTAGGCTAAGCAGGTAGCCTATATCAAAGTAATGATACTTGATGTATACACAAGTGTAGTCAGGGGACCGAGCTACATTTATTGAAGAATAAGTGTATTCTTAGGCTAAGTGGGTAGCTTGTATCAGAGTAATGATACTCAATGTATACACAAGTATAGTTGGCGGACCGAGCTACATGTTTTGAAGAATAAGTGTATTCTTAGGCTAAGCGGGTAGCCTGTATCAGAGTAATGATACTCAATGTATACACAAGTGTAGTCGGTGGACCGAACTACATGTTTTTTAGAATAAGTGTATTCTTAGGCTAAGTGGGTAGCATGTATTAGACTAATGATACTCTATGTGCACACAAGTGTAGTCGGCGGACCGAGCTACATGTTTTGAAGAATAAGTGTATTTTTAGGCTAAGCGGGCAGCCTGTGTTTATTTTGTCATAAAGCGACTAGGCCTTCCGTGGTTTGTGTTATCGTTCACATGGTATATATAGGGTCTAATGATAACTGGTTCTTGTTCTTGTTCAAGCCGGTATATTTTTCCTAGCATATTCAAACAAAGAACTTCCTAAGGTTTTGACGTGTCATGTTCTTGGTATTGTCTCGTCTTCCATTGTTTGTAGGAAGTATGATCCATTCTTGTTTCCCTCATGTATTATGTATGGACATTCCCATGTTGGACGCAATTTTCCATGTGGCTCCTGTCTACTAGCCTCATTGTTTCTTAAGACCTTCTTGCCTACCTTGAAACAACGACCCTTGACCCATTGGTTGTAATAGCTTTCTGTTTGCTTCTTATAATGTTCATGTCATATTGCAACTATTCCTCTTCATTCCATCGAAACATCTAGGTTTGCTCTTGGATTGTCATCATTATTTTCCATGTCCACATTTGTCGTTATGTTTGTTAGGGTAATCAATTCAAATGGCAGTACCGCTTCTGAACCATAAACTAAACTATAGGGTGTTTTTTTGTTGTCGTTCATGCTGTTGTTCAATACGCCCATAACACGTATTGTAATTCATCAACCCATCATCCTTTGGTTTCTTTTAGTCCCATTGCCAAGCCAGGCACAATTTTCCTATTGGTAACCTTGGTTTGTCCGTTCACCTGTGGGTGTGCTACGGATGTAAACCTTTGATTTATTCTGAGATCTACACACCATTCCTGGAAAGGAATATTGCAAACTGTGTCCCATTATCCGAAATTGGTGTGTGTGGTGCCCCAAACCAGAAGATGATTTGTTTCCAAAAGAATTTGACCATGTTTTGGCATGTTATTGTTGCTAATGGTTATGCCTCGACCCATTTAGTGATGTAATCTAATGCTAAAACTAGGAATTTCACCTTCCCGGCTCCTCTAGGAATGGTTCGACTATGTCTATTCCCCATCGAATGAAAGGACAAGGGTTAGTAATGTTAATCATTGGTGTCGCCTATTTTCTTGGGATTGGTGCATGTTTCAAGCACTTCTCACAATTGTATATTACACCTTCTGTGTCTTGGTACATGGTCGGCTAACAATACCTTATCCTCGATATTTTGTGTATTATTGTCTACACCCCTTCATGTGCTCAGGCCACTCCTTCGTTCATCTCTCTTTTGAGGTATTCTGCCTCCTTGCCATTTACACAATGTAAACGAGGTGTTAAATATCCTCTTTTGTATAATACTTCTTTATCCACTACAAAAGATGGAGCCTCGACCCTTAATTTCCTAGCCTCTGTGTCGTCCATAGTTAGCATGCCCTCTGTTAGGTATTCAATTATTGGTTTCCTCTAGTCATTTGTGTATTTTGTTATTAATATTACTGGCTTTGCTTCTATTGCTTTTGCTTGTACTATTTCGACCAACACTTTCTTGGCTAAATGGAGGAAAGTTGATGATGCTATCTTACTTAGCACGTCCTCACGTTTGTTTGTTTTTTTTACCTTGGCACATGCTCTAGCCTAAAGCTTTTGAAGTGCTTTGTCAACGCTTTCACTTTGTCTGCATATTGTGCTATATTTTTTCATCGAATTTCCTACAAGCCATCTGTTTGGTTAGCGACTAACATCGACTCTATAAAGGCATGAATGTGTTCATACCCTATCTTGATAGGCAGTTACAATCCTACGATGAGTACTTCATATTCCAATTCATTGTTTGATGCTTGGAAATCGAATCTCAACGTGTAGGTTACCTCTTCTCTAGTTGGACTCGTTAATATCGAGCCAACTCCCGCTCCTTCTATATAGGAGGACCCATTTGAAAATAATTTCCATTGATTTTCTCGCGTTGCATCTATGCTTTCGATATTGTCGTTTGCTCCATGTATTGATGACACTTCCTTTTGGCGTGCTATTTCAGTGATGAAGTCTACCAGTGCATGTGCTTTTATGTTGGTTTGTGGCTTGAAAATGATTTCGTGTTCTCCCAATTCCACGGCCTATTTAGCTAGTCTCTCTGGCTTCTCTGGTTTCAAGAGCACTTGATGCAATGGAATATTTGTTAGGACTTCGATGGTATGTGCCAATAAACACCTTCTTAGTCATCTTGTAGCATTGACTAAGCACAAAGCTAGTTTTTCCATATCTGAATATCCCATCTTTTCTCTTTGTAGTATACAACTTACAAAATATATGTGTTGTAAGGTCACATCTTATGATCTGATGAGTCAAACACATGACACGTTGATAGATCAACCTCAGCGTCTACAACATCGACATTGCCATCATATCAAGCTTATCAGTGTCAACTTATAATTTAGTTATCCATTTGTAATACTTTGTATATTAGGAAGATATCTTTGTATTTTAGGTAATGATGTAGGTATGTGTAGAATAGATCACGGATCTGGTATCTTTGTGATAAGATCAATTCTTGGTATATATTAGATGCATTCCCTTGATTCAAGGGATATACATGTATAGATTAGTATATACAAAACATTAGGTCAAATCCTAATGTTATGATCGTGGCTTTGTGTCAGTCGTCTTTGTGACAAACTCGTCTTCTTGGTGAAGACAAAACTCTTTCTTGGTGAAATAACTATTTGGAGAACTTCTGTGTCTTTTACTTTATGTTTATTGTTTTGATTAGATTAGTTTTACGTTTGTTATTCATACTTGAAGTGTCTGATCGATACAAACTGTCAATTGGTATCAGAGCAGTTTTTTGATACACTAAAGCAATCATGTCGACCTCTTTCATTCCAAAGTCATCTTTCTATAACAAGATCCATCCATTTGACAAACACAACTTCTTTGATTGGAAATCAAAAGCCATGGATGTTCTAGAGTTCATGGATTTCGATATGCTCGATTCCATCAACAAAGGTCCTATAGCTATTATGCATAAATCATCCAATAATGGTGCATATAGCAGTAAGTTGAAAGGGAAATATGCTCTCGGTTATAAATAGGAAGAAAAAAGGATGTTGAATCTCAATGTACAGGCTAGAAGTGCTATTGGAAACTCACTCCCTTTTTCTGTCTATCGTTTGGTTCACAACTGCTAAACTGCTCAAGATATGATGACCACTATATCACCTGCTTTTGAAAAGTAAATATCTTCCAACGATGAAGTTAAGTGTCTCATGGCTCATATTTTTGAATCTCACGCTGACACTTCACATGACAACGTTGGGATCCTAACGCTGATTCTCCTCACACTGCTAAACACCTCAAGCCAGAATGGGACGATGCATCATCGTATTAGGTAAAAAATCATTTTAATCTTTTCTTTATTGATAATATAAAAAATGATGACACGATCATTCTCTTACGTCTCAATTTATTGATCTCAAATAAAGAAAAATCTTCTCTCAGTCTTGAGCTGAATATTCTCAAAGAAAAATTATCCTCTCTAGAACAATCTATTTTTGGTTTAAAAAGGGAAAACACTTGTATCTCGCTAACCAATAATTTTCTTTACACTGAAAAACAAAAAGTTATTGATCATGCTAATCGCACTCAACTTATTTTGAATTATTGGCATCCTCTCACTTTAATGTCACAAGAATCATTAATGCTCAGATTCCAGATCAGTGTAAGAAAATTCTTGGAGGTGATATAGAAAGTGTTGTTTCTTTAACCAAAGTTTAATCTAAACAAACCATTTAAAAGTTGACTGCTTAAAAGAAGACTTTAAAAGTAGATTTGTGAGTTCTTATTTTATAAATCAAACTTTAATCAATACTCACTGCTCTGCTGATTCTAATGGAATTACTAAATGTGTTTCTAAATTATTTGCTCTTGATCCTTCTCTCCTACCTTCTCATCGTGAGTATGTTCTTCCCTCGACTAAGATTTTGCTAAAGTTTCCTATATGTAATGGTGAAGTTCATTCTGTAAACGAAATTCTTAGCATGTCTTCTCAGTGCTCAGTTAGCAATTCTGAACCTCAAGATCAATGAAATCCTTCTACTCCTGATAACCCTTCAAATGATCATGAGTTTCATGACAAGGTAGTGTATGAGCATAGCATTGATAACATTCCTTGTCCCAAAACTAAATCAAGAACTTTTAAGTTAAATAATCAAAGTTCTTCAGATCCAGTATTTGAAAATAAATCAAAATCTAATCTTAATGGAAAGAATCTTGGAATTAAAGTTTGTTATCGATGTGGTGATGCCTCTTACAAAGTCAAAGAGAGCACTTTTGGAAAGAACACCGTTCACACTAATAATCTCATGACTCAAAATGATAAGTGGATCAAAAATGGAAACTCGTTGAACTGTCTCCTTGGTGATTGTTATAAGATCTTTTCTTAATGATCCTTTGCAAATGGGTCAATGTATCTTTAGTGTATATTTGTTTTGGACTTACTGTACATATTAGTTTCAGGGTAAAGAGCATATTTGGTAGTTAGACAGTGGCTGCTCAAGACATATGACGGGGTTCGAGTCTCTCCTAGAAGATTTCATAAAGAAGGATGGTTCCTTAGTTACATATGGAGATAATGGCAAGGGAGCTACAAAGGGATATGGATCCATCAAGTGCAATTATGTTGTTTTCAAGAATGTCTTTTATGTGAAAGGTCTTCAGCATAATCTCATTTGTATCAGTCAACCGTGTAACGCTGGCTATGAAGTTCTCTTTAACAAGAGAGAAGGAAAAGTTTTTAATCAAAAGAACACCATTGTTCTTACTGTAAATCGACAAAACGACGTCTATATTCTGGATATGTTTTCTGCTAACAACTCTCTTTGTCATTGCTTCTTCTCTCATGCTCAATCTCATCTAAATTGGTTGTGGCATAAAAGTCTATCACATCTGAACTTCAAGAACATCTCAAGGATTGTAGGAAATCAGCTTGTGAGAGGAATTCCTAAGATGCAATTTATCAAGGACAAATTGTGCTCAGCGTGTGAAAAAAGGGAAGAAAACCAAGTCTTCGTTCAAGCCAAAGTCTTGTTCTTCAATCATCAAATATCTTCATCTCCTTCATATTGATCTTTTTGGACCAGTTCCGCTCAAGTCAAGAGATGGGAAGAAATATACTCTTGTCATTGTGGATGAATTTTCAAGGTTTACATGGGTAGTCTTTTTAAGAAAAAGTCTCATGTCGCTGATAAAATTATTGCTCTCATTAAGTAGTGGGAAGTCCTTTATGATCACAAAGTAAGGAAATTACATAGTGATCATGGAACTGGATTTAGAAACTCCTCCCTAAAAGATTTTTTGTCAGTCTCAGGAATATCTCAGTTAGAACTCCCCAACAAAATGGTATTGCAGAAAGAAGAAACAAAGCTCTCATTGAAGCAGGAAGAACTATGGTTTTTGAAGCTGGTCTTTCATTGTCGTTTTGGGCTGAAGCTGTCAATACATCATGTTATACCCAAAACTGGTCTATTATTGTGAAACGTCATGGGAAAACTGCTTATGAGCTACCGAAAGGAAGGAAACCAGACATCTCTTACTTTCATGTGTTTGGATGTGTTTGTTACATCTTGAATCAAAGAGATTAGGGTTCGAAGTTTGAGGCTAAATCTGATGAAGGAGTGTTCCTAGGATACTCCAGCGTATCCAAGGATTTTAGAGTATTTAATATTTCAAGGCAAATTGTTGACGAAACAATTCATGTCACCTTTGATGAGGACTCATTCATTCTTGATTGGGTTGATCACCCTTCGTTAATTTTGAATGAACTTAATTACAATCCTCCAGACCCTGTTCCTGAGCTCTTATCAAATGATGTTGATCCCATTGTTCCCAATGTTGATAAATTAATCAGTTCTCAACCTATCTCTGAAGATTGGACTCTTGTCCCTGAATATGATGAATCACTAAATCAAGAAGTCTCTGTCCATTGCAATACAAATGAAAGTTCTAATCCAAGAATCCTTCGAGATCATCCTGAATCTCAAATGATTGGAGATGTAAATTCTAGGATTCTCACTCACAGTAGAGTTAGCAACAACTTTTGCATGTTTGTAAATTCGTCTCAATGACTGAACCAAAAAATATTGTTGATGCCTTGAAAGAGGCTGACTGGATTAAGGCCATGCATGATGAGCTAAATGAATTCAAACGTCATCGTGTGTGGACTCCTGTTCCCAAACCACAAGGAAATACTATCATTGGGACTCGTTAGGTATGCAGGAACAAAATGGATGGAGATGGAATCATCATAAGAAACAAAGCTAGGCTTGTTGCTCAAGGATTGTGTCAACTTGAGGATTAGACTATGATGAAACATTTGCTCTAGTTGCAAGACTTGAATCCATTTGTCTGTTTCTAGCTATTTCCTCTTTAAAAAATTTCAAAGTCTATCAAATGGACGTTAAGAATGCCTTTATATATGGATATTTCAAGAAGAATTCTTTCTAAAACAACCTCCAGGTTTGAAAATGAAGAGTTTCCAGATCATGTGTATCGTCTTGATAAAGTTGTCTATGGCTTGAACTAGGCTCCTAGGGTATGGTATGACACGTTGGCAAGCTATCTTCTCTCAAGTGGATACAAACAAGGAAAGATCAATAACACTCTGTTCATAAAGCAATCAGGATCTTATATCATTCTTGCTCAAGTGTATGTGGACGGTATCATCTTTGGATCCACTGATGAAAAGCTAAGTTTAGAATTCGCGGAGGTCGTGGCCAAGAAGTTCAAGATGAGCATGATGGATGAACTAACTTTCTTTTTGGGCTTGTAGATCAAACAACTAACTAATGATATTTTTGTTTGTCAAGCTAAATATATTGCAAATATGCTGAAGAAATATAGCTTCTGTAATTTCAAATCGGAAAAGACTCTGATGTCTTCACCAACGTCTATTTGCATTGATCCAAGTGGCATTGATGTGAATGCAACTATGTTTCGAGGACTGATAGGCTCTCTACTCTATCTTACAGCCAATCGCCTTGATATTATGTTCGCCGCCATATTATGTGCTCGCTATCAAGCTAGTCCTAAGGTATCTCATCTTCACACTGTCAAAAGGATTTTCTGGTACTTAAAACATACACCCAATCTTAGGTTATGGTATCCTCATGACTCTAAGTTCAAGCTGGTGGGATACACTGACTCCAGTCATGGTGGGTGTGGCATTGATTGTAAATGCACTTTAGGAGGAGCTCAAATGCTTGGAAATAGATTGGTAAGCCGGTCCAACAAAAAGCAGACATCAGTGGCCTGTTCTATCGCTGAGGCTAAATATGTTGTCGTTAGAAGGTGTTGTGCTCAGATTCTATGGATTTAGAATTAGCTTTTGGATTATGGTCTAAACTTATTGAAGACACCCATCTGCTATGACAAAACTATTGTCATTCAGATGATACAAAATTCATTGCAACATTCCAAGACCAAGCACATCAACATTTGTCATCATTTCACTAGGGACATAGTTCAAAAGCAAAAAGTGGAATTGATCTATATACCATCCACATATCAATTGGCCGACATTTTCACCAATGTATTAGACGAAAAGAGTATGAACAAATTAATTGCATATCTTGGTATGCTTTCAATGTCTTAATCATTTTCTAATTGTTTTTATCTATTGACTCATAATCTAATAAAACCTCGAATTCCCTCATGTTGATCTTGAAGACACAATGGTTTTATGGATTCAAGTCAGTTAACTCATAGTTTAGAAAGATGGCTTCTTTCTCTTTTCTTGCTCTTGATGAACATGAACCTTGGAAAACATCTGAAACGCTTAAATGATAAATGGCCTCATCACACTTGATTCATAATGAGATGTTTATTGATGAGTTTATCTTTGCTTGTGCTCTATTTTATAGCTAAAAATCCAAGGGGTAGATATTTTGGAAAATGGAAATGCATTAATGACCATTCAATTTCAAAGATTTCATGGAACAAGTCTTTATCAATTTTCTGAAAAAGTTGCACATATTTCTTTGTTTAAACTATTTTCTTGTTTGACTAATTCTTTTGTTTATATTCTTATATTGTTTATTCTTTTGTACCATTTTGTAAAGGAATACGACGGTGGCAATTTTGAGCCTAGTATGCAGCTTTTGACACATTATCGTCCCTAGAAGCATGTTTTTATATGTGACAAAATTTTTCTAAGTTTCTCATCCGCGAGACCATCTTTTGAGAACATTGAGTCACCCTCTCACACTAATTGTATAGCATTCTCTAAACTCTCAAAGTGAGATTGTCTGGTCCAAATAAAAAAATCATTGATAGAAAGGCTTGGGCGTTTATTTTAAAATTAATCATCTTTACCTGACCCTGTCCCTGGAAGCATGCTTACTGTATGCATCAAGTTTCATGTTTTGCTGAAACATTGAGCATAACCCAATGTCTTACCCTGATTGCATAGTCATCAGCATAAGACTTACTTGTCTGGTCATTATAGGACAAAATGTTGTTCATGTCCCTGACCTCCTAGTCTGAGGTATGACATGGTATCATTATGATTTAACGTCGAATCTTTGATTCTAGATTGCAACTTACTCCATGATACAGAAGTCTAAACCACTTCTTGTTGATGAGCTAAAATGTTAATGATTCATGCTGATTTCACCTCAGCGTGACTAAGGTGTTGTTTGTTTTTTGGAAAAAACCTCTTCAGACCTCTTATTATTGCGCGACGCAGCACACGTGCAACACTTTTCATCTCGCAGATGTATGTTTTTCAGAAGTCTTCGGATTAAAACACCTATGTGCATCTTCTTCTTGGTGCAACACTTGTTTTGCCTCTTCCTACCTCTTCCAACCTCTTCTTTTTTTTTTCTTGCTAAAATATTGATTATATATTGCTGAGATTTTATTTCACATTTTCGTTTATTCTTGTTGAATTTTTTTTTTTCGTTTTTTATATTGAATAATAATAATTTGTTGATGAAATATCATTATTTTATGCTAAAATATCTTTATTTTTTGTTAAAATATCATTATTTTTTGCTGAAATATCATAAATTATTGCCGAAATGTCAAACATTATTAAATTTTCGGTATTAAAAAACTATTTTCGGATTATAAAATCAGTTTATTTTAATTTTTTAATATCTGAAGCAACATGCAGATGTTAAAAAAAACAAACGTGCTTCTTATTACAGTCTGCAGCCATTTGGTCCACCTCTTCTACTGCAGAGGGTTGCAGAGGTGGTCCGTAGATTTTATGGATTTTTGCTTCAAAAAAAAAACAACACCTAAAACAATCCATTCTCTCCTTTATCTTCTTAATAAAACTTAACGATTCGCTGTAATATACCACATTCTAATGAAAGTTTGAAACTTTGTGCCGATGATTTGTCTATGTACCGTAAGCTATCAAACACACTAATCCATTCCTCCCCTAATATTCTTCTTTAAAATGTTATGATTGAGTGTAATGTGACATACATTGATGAGGGTTTGAAATTATTTGTCAATGGGTACATTTCATTCCGGAATGAACTACACAATCATACCACTCTTGCCCATTATTCTTTTAATAAAAGTGATTTATGATTCAATGTATGAAACCACACACTGATTAGATCGTGAAATAATATGCCAGTGAATGGTAGTTTAAGCCTACACTATTAAGAGACATCACAATATTACTAGACAACAAGGTGAAACTCTGTTCTGCTCGATGTTAGTTGCTGATGTCAAAAAGGGGGATAAAATCTTGGTGAAGCTGAAAATCTCAAGCACATTCTAAGGGGGGTCGAATCAAGCTAAGAAAAGCACATTCTAAAAGAGAGTTGAGTCAAGTTGATGCAAACATTCAAGCTCATTATCGATTTGTCTGTCTTCTGCTGGAATTCATAAATGTTTGATAAGTCATTCATCTTCACAAGGTGAGCATTTGTTAAAACTGCAAGAGTCAAGATTTCATTCTTATTCTTAAGAGGAGCACGAGCCAAAAGCAATTCGCTTATATACAAAATAAGTTTAGTTTTGACATCACCAGATAGGGGGAGACTATAAGGTCGCACCTTATGATCTGATGATTTAAACACATGACACACTGATAGATCAGCATCAGCGTCTACAACATCGATAGTGCCAACATATCAAACTTATCAGCGTCATCATACATCTTAGTTATCTGTTTGTAATACTTTGTATATTAGGAAGATATCTTTGTATTTTAGGTAATGATATAGATAAGTATATAATAAATCACAAATAAGGTATCTTTGTGATAAGATCGGTTCTTAGTACATATTAGATGCAATCCCTTGATTCAAGGGATATACATGTATAGATTAGTATATATACAACATTAGGGTAATCCCTAGTGTTGTGATCCTGGCTTTGTGTCAATCGTCTTTATGAAAAAACCCGTCTTCTTGGTGAAGACAAAACTCTTTCTTGGTGAAAGAACAATTTGGAGAAGTTCTCTGTCTTTTACTTTATGTTTATTATTATGCTTAGATTAGTTTTATGTTTGTTATTCATACTTGAAGTGTATCTGATTGTACAAACCTTCATGGGTACTTCTTTGTCTTCTTAATTTGCCACCAGAACTGTGACATCCCCAAATTTACAGTCATTTTGAAACTTTTCATTTAAGCTTATTTTAAAACAAAATATTTCTTTTGTTGCGGAATTAGTCCCAAAACATATTATTTCAATGCAAGATAATATTTACATTAAACATTTCCGAAGAAACATTTGATATTGATATGTTTTCAAAACTTTGTATGTCATAACTAATACAAAACATACGTATAAACGTAGGCCTTACATCATCTTTTATTCTATAGTTTATATCTCATCGAATCTCTCATCAAGTCTGAACTTAAATATCTTTGTACTGCTTCTTGTGATACAAAGAAACTGAGTGGGTCAAGTTGCGATACCTAGTGAGTACATAGCATAGGGGTTTCAATCTCGCAATGTTATTATATATATATATATATATATATATATATATATATATATATATATATATATATATATATATATATCAATAATATTGTAAAACCAATTATTACCAAAAAATATAGATTTGCATCTGATTTGGATATCTACATACCCTCATACCTAATCCCACCCGCACCCAATTGATTATCATGGATCCTAGTCTACGATTATTAGGAGGGATTATCCTGCCTAATGAACCATTTAGAAATATGCATACATACCATTACATTTGTCTGATCAGGACCTACAATTTCTAGTTATGCAATAATATGCAGACATACCATTACAGTTGTTTGATCAGGACCTACCATTTCTGGTCATCCAAGAATATGCAGACATACCATTATAGTTGTCTACTCATGATCGACCATATCTGGTCATCCCGAGGGGAACACTGTATTGTACTTTCGTACGAAGCTACCATATATCAACACCTGAAAGTGTCAAGGAACAGAATTCTACTCTTCGTTCCTAACTTGCACACGCACGTCCTAAATGATACTAGCTAATATGAAACTTAATTGAACTGGTCTTATATTATTAACGGGCATAGCTACAAAACCTCTAATACTAAGTTTGTCTAGATAACACTATCCTTTCTTAGTGTAAGTATGTTTAGCATAGAGTATTTTAAGTATTAATATACTTTTTTCTATTTCCCTAATTGATATTTCTATTATTGTTATCATGCAAAGATAGACATGTAGCTGTTTATAATATATATAGAACCGTATCTAGTTCGCATGTCATATATCCTTAAATACATTTCTAAGACATAAACCAGTCAATAAGTGTATAGTTCACATATAAACTTTCTAACATATATTTAATAATTTAATTAATACTTGTATTAAAATCATGTTCATGAAAGGGACTATGCACTCACTTGATAAAGTGATGACTCGAAACTCGGACAACTCTTTGCTTTAGCACTTGGCTTTTCCTTTGACGTGACTTAGGTTCAATTAACACTAAGTCTTAGGCTAATATTCCTTATGAATAAAGATAACCTAGATTCATCATTAATTCCAAAGTCTACTGATCTATAGTTGATAAGGGATAACCAGGTAGGATCATATCGGAGGTAGGGTCCGTTTGGTATACAGATTATGCTGTTTGGAAATCTCACTTTAAACACCTCACTAAATCCAATGTAGACATCATCCCCATAAGTAGATCAATCGGTAATGTGACATTGGAATTACTGAAAATCATATTTATAAATTCATAACAAAGATTATGAATTTAAATATATAAATTACATTAAAATAAAATAGAGTGTAATTTAACTTACAATGATTCCCTGGACAAAAGTCAAGAAATTGCACTCGTAGAGCTTCTACTTGCTAACTATTACTACTTCATGGATCGTAGGGCTTCACCGTAGGCTAAAACTAAGGGAAAACAGGCTAAAATTCGAAGGGACTCAAGCGAAATGAAATGGGAGAGTGTGAGGAATGAAATGAGGGTTAAAGCTTTATTTATAGCCAATTTTGGAGTGCATGGCGTGAAAAAGGGTGCACGTCGCACATTTTAAGGCTACGTCTTCCCAACCACTTTGTGCCACGTGCCAGGCTTTCCGTGATCCACGTTTTCACCTTCTAGAAAAGTGCATCACACATTTGTCGCGCACTGCACGGGGCGCAAATTGCAGATTTTGTAAATTCCATAACTTCTTCATATGAACTCTGTTTTTGGCGTTCTTTTTTTGACGCGTAGCTCTCAATGAGTACCACAACTTTACTTTAGGCTCAATCGACTAATTTTGATCTATTTTAGTACTTATATGACTTAATGATTTTGCAAAAATCATAACTCTCCCGTACGGACTCTGATTTTGGTGTTCCTTTTATCAAAATTCTTATCTTAAATAGTACTATGGCTTTCATTTTGGTGACTTTATCCAAAAGTCCACCATTCTTTTCATACCTTTTAACGTTACACATTCCTTGTGCGCGACTGACTTTTATATCTTTATAAATATCATATCTAATTGATACGGAGTCGGATTTCTATGAAATTTATAATTTTGGGATCGGGACGGCGTGTGCTTTATATATATATATATATATATATATATATATATATATATATATATATATATATATATATATATATATATATATATATTTGCGCACTTATTTTTTTGATTTATGGACCATTCGGTTGATTTTTCCTATCTTTCGTACTATGAAACTTATATTATATAGTCCAAAGTGCTTACAACTATAAATTATCCTAATCAAGGATTTTAATGATAATAATTACTACTTATTATATCTTAATTGTGTAGCCTAAATTTATGTCACACCCCCGGACCAGAACGGCTGAAGCGTCCGAAGGCGGGTGACTTCATTGTGTAGTATCAAAACAATTGTATATAAATGAAACATATCAAATCCAAACAACATACATCAATATTACAAGCTTACATTGTTTTACATCATGTTTATGTTCTCAAATTTTACACAAAAGAAACATCGATAAGCAATTCCCAAAAGTACAACAAAATAATCTTGAGTCCGCGATCCATAACCTGCTTATTGGTTTCCTGAGAATACAAGTCGTTTGAAAAGCGTCAACATAAAATATGTTGGTGAGTTCATAAGCATTTTATGGTAAAACTTCAATGGTAGTTTAGAAATCCAGAAAATCCAATATTTTCTTATCAAAACAGTTGTAAGTGTTGTTTCAAAACGAGTATAGTTGCATGTATGTCTTAGTTCGTCATTTTCGAAATCATATAAAATCGTTTCCTCTAGAAAATCCTATATTTTCTTATGTATAAAATAGTAGCTTTAACAAAAACAATAACACTTGTGTGAAAAAGGTCTCATTTGAGGAAATCAAATCAGAGTTGATAGTAAACCAAAGGTGAAATCTATATAAATACATTTCTGATATATTCTAGTGAGTCGTTATAACCATACTAATATGACGGAGTGCCTGTTATGACGTTCTTCAGGCGTCGGTTTGGTTTAAGACATTTGTCACCCTAGACTGGCCCGTCTAGCTGTAGCGAACAATGAAGGTGCGGGGTTTCAACCCCATATAGATCTATACACAAATTCCCGCTCCCCCTCCAGGAGACTCTGGTTATAGCTCTTACAGGACTTAAAGCATACACTATTATATATAAATATATGTGCTATGAAGATTTGTCTGACTAGAATACTAACAGCTTTTCGAGCAAACCGTTGAAATTCATTATTGGCTAAATAAATAGTAATAGTTGCATTCGATGACTAGATGTTTCGTTTCGTTTCGTTTGTTGGAATTAATCCAATTTGAATACTTATCAAAATGACCCAATATTATCAAACCTGGCAAACAACCCTTTTCCTTTATAAAATACTAAGTGCGACTCAATTTGTTGGAAAATGCCAAGTTATGATTTGTATACAACCTTGACTTGTGTGAGTTTATGACAATAACTTTATGACACACAAATATTTCTGTTATAAAGGCTCTAGTTGGGCAATTTCCTAACAAAATTATTGATTTCAAATAGTCATAAAATACCCTGTAATAGTTTGCCAAAAGTCATTAATATAGCATAAAGTTCCATCGTTGAAGATTCTAGCAGTAGTGTTAACTTATAAGGTCTATTTCAGTAACTTTTTGTTTTTGTATATATAGAGACTTGGAATAAGAGAGTATGCTGGACACACCCAAAAACTTGGGAGGCTCTTTTGTAAGCAAATATTCCTTATGAAGTGATTTAAAATATTATTTTATACTTCCTGAGGTTTGAACTTTTCACGTTCATGGGAAATTATATTAAAATAGTAATATCTCAACACACATACCAAACATACGTTCACATGCAATTATCCAAGAAATTTAGAACAAGAGTTGACTTGTACTCTCCCCCATAAACAATAAAAGCTTTGAAAAAAAGGTGGGGTATGAAGCCCACCTTGGTTAGCTTGATGGGTGCTTTGAAGAGATGGTAAGAAGTTTCCAAGCTCCAAAACTTGGAAGATCCTTTGAACTCTTAGAATATTCTAGGAAAATATTTCTGTGTAAATATAATGAGATCTTAGGAATAATGTGGAGAATTATTATTCAAAGAAGATAAAATACTTACAATAAGAAATCTGGAAGTTTCTTTGAAGGAGATGAAACTTGAAGCTTGAATAAATCAATAAATGGAATGCACATTTAGGAGTTTTCTAGAAGTGAGAAATGAGAAGTGGAACTTGGGGAGGAAGGTTCACGTAACTAAATGGGAGGATAAGGGAGTGACTTGACATTTGCACGGAGGGCTGGTGGGTAAATCTTATTTTCTATGGGTAATGTGTGTTTTACTGAGATTTGCATGGGAAAAGAGAGATTGACATCACATCATAAAGTCAAACCCCTTTATTTCCTTAGAATCTCCTTAAAAACCATGGGTATTATTTTATATAATTATGTTTAACATAATTAATTTTAGCATAAAATGGGGGTTTAAGGGGTCTAAGATATGAAAAATATGAGTTTGGTGAGATTCCCGACGTCAATATGCCTTAAAATGATAAAAAGGTCCGAAAATGACAAAAATCCGGAGTGGAATCATGCTCCTGCGAGGGTCCGAAGTGGTTAGGAAGGGTTCCAGAGTCACCTAGCAAGATTCGGAGTCAAGTTCGTATGCCATAGCATTTACTCGGATTTCCGAAGTCACATGCGCATCAGCAGTTCGGTCCGGCCAAAAGTCTTCCAAAGTGAGGCGTGACATAAGCGAGACCTTTCAGAGCGAAGTTCTGAAGCAAAAGGGGGGGGGGTGTTCCGAAATGAGTGGTCCGAATGAGAGGCTTCCGAGGTGCTATTCCTCTTGGTTTCCTTAAAAGACATTCCGGACTAAGAAGGTTCCAGACCAAGAGGGTTTCGGCCAAGAGGTTTAGGACCAAGAGCGTTCCGGACCAAGAGGATTCCGGACCAACAGGGTCCTTTTGAGTTTTCTCCTTGGGTTTTGAGTTGTTTTCGACTGAGGAAGGTACATAGAGAGATTTACGAGAAATTTCACATACTTGGAGAGATTTGGGAGAGATTTCATATACTTAGAGAGATTTGGGAGAGATTTCACATACTTGGAGAGATTTGGGAGAGATTACATATTCTTAGAGAGATTTGGGAGAGATTTCATATACTTGGAGAGATTTGGGAGAGATTTCACATAATTGGAGAGATTTTGGAGAGATTTCACATACTCGGAGAGATTTGGGAGAGATTACATATTCTGGGAGAGATTTGGGAGAGATAGAGATAGAGTGGGAGAGATTTAGAGAGACTTTACTGGGGGCCTTTATTAATGTTTTTCTTCGTAGAACAAGGACCTTAGAATTTGTTTCACCCTATTTTGAGTGTCATACACCCTTGAAGGGTATGAAATAGCGTTTTATAGAGTTGTTACTTCCCTAAATCAGATTAGGGTTTTAAGTTTCGAACATTTGAAACTGTCAAGTGTTACTTTGCATTAGGATTTATAGTTATACATTAGTAAACATAAAGAAATCTCTAATATATAAACAACAGTTGAGTTGGCCAGATTGACTTGTTGACCTTGACTTGACCATAAGCTTGTCGGTTGTCACAATTTGCGGGCGATACAAGTACTGTGTTGCTTTCCGTTCTTGATGCCTCCTAGTACGTGCTTAAAATCTCACTTGGGATTGCTGATGTCAGAGTAGGTAACTCAGCTAACACCATTTTGAGTTTGTGGAATGCACTCTCCGCTTCTTCCATCCATCTAAAAGTCTTTTTGTCTAATACTCTTTGTAGCGTTTTGTAGAAAGGGTATGTTTTCTCTGCAGATTTCAGCAGGAAACGTCCCAATGCTGCCAATTTACCGTTTAGTGCCTGTACCTCTTTTATTGTCTTTAGCAATCGCATTTCTAGTAATACTTCTATCTTTTTAGGGTTCACTTTTATTCCATCCTTTGTGATGACATGTCCTAAGAATTTTCCTTCTACGGTCCCAAAGATAGACTTTTGGGGGTTCAATTTAATATTTGTTGCTCTTAAGTTGGCAAAGGTTTACACTATGTCTTGCAGGAATTATCTGTCATTTTTGCTTTTGCCAACGATGTCATCCACATAGGCTTCAATATTTCTACCAACTTGTGGCTCAAAAACTTTATCTGCTACCTTTGGTATGTTGCCCATGCATTCTGTCACACCCTTAAATTGAAACGGTGGAAACATTCGGAGATGGAGAACGTCATGTAAAGTATCACAACAATTGCATCATAGTAATCAAAGTAAACACAACCATTACTGCATATATATATATATATATATATATATATATATATATATATATAAGGTATTTACATTTGTTTGATACATAGTTTGTTTACATCAAAAGTATAGCAAAATATAAAAGATGTGACTCTATACACTCCATCTTCTCAAAAGTTGTGGGAGTACCTGTCTACAGATTTCCTGAGAATACAAGCGGTTTTTGTAACGCCCGTGTTTCTGGGGTTGCCATTTTTAGCAATGTAATAGTCTAGGTTAACCTTTGTAACCCAATTTGAAATAATAAAAATGTATTATTTGTGAATTCTGTGAGTTATGTGTTTATTTGATTAATTATGTGATATAATTAAATTAAGAATAAAATAAACATCAAAATTAAAGTGTGAGATAAGCCCGATATCTTTGCATAAAGTTATAGTGGTCGAAACAAGGATTTCGGAGATATAAGGAATGCCAAAATCCGAGTTATAACGAAGAAGTTATGACCTGTCGAAGTTTCGCGACAGAACCGACACGACGCCGAGTGACGTAAAATATGAATTTAAGATAGAGCGATATTTAGCCTTAGCGATCTAAACGAAAGTCGTAGATTTCGTTAAACCGAGAGCGTGCATAAAAGGAACGCCCAAATCTGACTTCGTATGAGGAAGTTATGATTTTTCTAAGTTTCGACTTAGCAGTATGCAGCCCGAATACTCGATTTGAGATCGAGCGGTTTTTAGCCGAAACAATCTAAATGAGAATCGAATATCTCATTGTTAGTAGCGAAACGATGAAAAGATAGGGGAGAACGGACATCGGACGAAGAAGTTATGATTTTATAACGAAGTTTTCCTGTCCGGGCCTTCTAAAAATAATTAATAAAAATAAAAGTCAAAATTAGCCGACGGAGTCTAAACGAAAGTTGTAGAGCATAGTCTCACCTTCGCGTGGATATAAAGAACGTCGAAAACGGAGTTCGTATGAAGGAGATATGAATTTTTGAAGTTTAATAAATATTTAATATTTATTTTTAATTAACATCCGATATTATCCGAAGAGAGATCAGTCGGTCTATCCGAAGTACGCAGCGCGTACTGCTGTACGCCCCGCGTACAGCGAGGGGCACTCGAGTTCTCCGGAGTCGTGAGTCGTATGCAATGACGTATGAGGGCCGATGACGTAAGCGCTGACGACCTCCGAGGCGTACGCCCCGCGTACCCCGAAGTTACGCCCCGCGTACGTGCGAGGGTCAGCAACTATAAAAGGGGATCCGAAGGCAGCTCTTTCTTCACACACAATTTCTTCATTCTCTCTAGTCCTTTGCCTCGTTTTGCGTACCGTTTGCACCCCGAAGCCCCGGTATTATTCCCGAGCCCGAAGCGAGATCCGAAGCCCCGAGAATCCCGAAGAGCGTTATTCCCGAGCCGAAGCCCTGCCCGCGAGGAGCCGGTTTTTGTGAAGATCTTCCAGATCTATGGAGAGACGCTGCTTCTATAAGCCGTAGTGCTGTCGGATTATCTTCTGATCAAGTGAGTGTATAGTCCCTTTTCAATACGCAATATTATGAAGTATTTAATATAAAATACGTGCTACGTGTATATATTTTGTGGTTATATGTGTGAATGTATATTCTCTATGAAATACGTGTTATGTGTGTATGCCTCATCTGTTATGTGGAATATGTATTGATTAAAACATGCTATACAGGTTTTCTTTAAACAATGTATAAAAATGTATATTTTTATCTACTAATATGTTGGGTAGAACATGGGTAGATAATTGGTGTGAAATAAATAGATGAGAGGCCTCGGTGTTATTGGTGTTATTCTAGTCATTCAGCAGAGTATGGATGACGACCACAGACTATTCTAGACTGTCCTGTGGAACACTAGCAGGCTCATTACCTGTAGGTGTTGTGAACGACGTGTTCACCGGTGTACTCTATCCCCCACATGGTTGCCTTTAGGGCACTTATTGTTGAGGAAGCCCCTCTGCAGTAATGTCCGTCCCGATGAAAACCCTGAAATAAGTTCCTTATAATAGACGTTATTTTTAGGAACGTAAGGTGAGGATAACGGGAATGGGTAATCGGGTTTATTGTTGAATGTTGTAATTAAATATAATTATTGTGGGTTTGAAAACCCTATATGCTCACCAGGCTCCCAAGCCTGACCCACTCAGTTGAATTGTTTTACAGGAAGTGGCGCAAGAGCTTAAGATGGGCGAATTATCAAGTTGTTTTGTTTACAAGTCTGTATATGTATATATTTGTTGAATGACTTGTAATGTTATCGTTTATGCTTTATGATCTGTATCGGAACATAACATCCCGACTTTTGATTATGAAATGAAATCATGAAATGTTTTGATAAATATCTATTTTATCATGTTTTGTTTTTGGGAACAAATTCCGCATCTCTTTTAAAATCAAACGGATTTACTCTGAAAATGTTTTAAAAAACATAAATGAAATCGGTCTTTTCTGGCCGAGATTTTGGGGATGTCACAGTTTTAAAAAAGTGTATCAGCATTAAGCTGGTGAGTTCATAAGTATGATTTTGTAATAAAAACTAGTCCTTGAATCTATAAAATGTTTGTATGATTCCTAAGAAAATCCAATATTTTCTAACATATATGTTTGTTACTGAATTCTATAATTGTATATGAAATCCCTGGTATCACCAGTAATATAAAGTAATGTATTGTATCAAAACCCTGGCTAACACCAGTATGTATAGTATGTTCTTGTATGAAAACCTTGGCTGCCGCCAACAATGTATAGTAGTTTTCTTACTTAAAATAAAACCGTGTATTGTATCCCTGAAATCCTCCAGTGTAGTGTATGATAGTTCTATTAATTAAAATAAAACTATTTGAAGAATTGAAATCCCATAAACAGATAATTAGTTTATACTGTTGTGAGTTCGTATAACCATGCTTGATATGACCTAGTGACCTCTACGACGTTCTTCAGGCGTCGGGCGTTATGACATTTGTCACTGCATGCATGCCTGCCTAATCGTAGCTAGCGGTTCAGGTGTGAGATTGTCAGTCCCGATTAGATCTATTCACAAATCTCACGTTCTCCCTCCAGGAGACTTTAGTTATACTAAGATAGGATATAACCCGCACCCCGAGGGGTACAATTGAAGTGATGTCTCACAACCCTTTATTAACTAGTTTACGTGTGGTTTTGTATTGTTATCTTGTATCTGAATCCGTTTGTATATCTTGTAGAGTAATATTAGTTATACTTAAATAACTATTTAATGTTGTACTCTTAAAATATGAAAGTAGTGATGTATACCATAAACTATATTTGTCCTAGTTTATATGTTTATTGATACATAAGCTCTGAATTTGTAACATTGTATTTTGAAAACCCAAACTATACCTATTATAGTTTGCATGTATGTTATGTACTTAATTTATGTATGGAGCTAAAAAACTATGCAATTATGGTTGTGGATTGAAAACATCCCTTATGCTCAGCATGTTACACAAGGGATAAAATATCTAAATACTTTATAAAAATAGGTGATCTTTTAGTTGTATCAATTGCATAAGTTTTAATCCTATGAAATTCTTTTGCATAAGTTCACTAAAATCATTTTTATTTGGCTTGTATTCCCTTCTGAAAACGTTACAAATAGTAAAAGCGTAGGGGTATGAACTCACTGATGATTGTGTGTATGTGTCGGACAACGAAACTGGGAATGAAGACCCTCGAGCTGACGTACGCGACACTTAACATGATCCTAATAATAATTGAATACATATGTGCATTTAAATTAGCGAACCCATTAGATTAAAGGGTTAGAAAAACACTTTCTTTTGGGTAAGGAATGTTACCGAGACTCGATCGAAGTGGAAAAGTGGGTTTGCAGCCAAGATTCACGATGTAGGGTAGTTTGCGACTGTGAAGGGTTTCCAACCATGATCTGTTCTCGGCCTTGAACGATTCTCTGCCTTTGAAGAGTTTACTGTCTTTGAATGGTTCACGGTCTGTTCTTGATGTTCTTGAAGAAATATGAAGGTTTGAAGGGTTCACGGCTATGAACTAATTTCGACCCTTGAAGATTTGAAGGGTTTACGGTTGTGAACTCAAGAACAACAATGTTTGATTCGATGAAAAGACCGGTGTTTTATGCTCCAAAATGGGTCCTCAAGGTGGATTGGGTGATAGATGAAGAGAAAACTTGGGTTTTCGGGTGAGGAGTTTTAGAGAGAGAAAGTGTGTTTTTGGCCAGAAAAGTGTAAATGAGGGTAGGAGCACGTATATATAGGTTGGGCTTATGGTCAGTGGGTGGGGTCCACTAGCCGTGAACAGTTTACAGCCGTGATTGGGTTCACGACCGTGAACGCCAACCTGGCCGGTTTTGCTGATTTTTGAAGAAAAACTCAGGTTTTCGCGATTTTGGTTCCAAATCTTATTTGAAATCTAGTTATATAAATAAAACAATTTTCTAAACCATAAGAATTTAACGGGATTGGTATAACTTTGACGGAATAAGGTTCGGGTTGTCACACATTCCTTTGTCCGAATGGAATTTTTATGTAGCAAAATGCTCCTCTATCTGTATGAAAAGGTCTTTTTTCTTCGTCCCCATTGTGCATGTGTATTTTGTGGTATCCTTTGTAAGCATC
Organism: Lactuca sativa; assembly: GCF_002870075.4. Classification (NCBI taxonomy): domain Eukaryota; kingdom Viridiplantae; phylum Streptophyta; class Magnoliopsida; order Asterales; family Asteraceae; genus Lactuca; species Lactuca sativa. Next base: position 260,059,799 of record NC_056627.2, read on the forward strand.
CAAAAAACTCTTCCACTTATGTCCGTGTAAGGACTCTATCTTTTCATTGATGGAAGGTAACGAGTAGCAGTCTTTTGGACATGCTTTGTTTGGGTTCGTGAAGTCTATGCACATCCTCCATTTCCCATCTCCTTTTTTTACTAAGACCGGGTTTGCTACCCAGGATGGGAAAAGCAATTCCTGTACTATTCCTGCTTTTACCAATTTATCGGCTTCATCATTTATTGCTTTATAAATGTCTTTCGATTGCCCCCTCTTTTTCTGTTGAATTGGTTTGCTTCCCGGTCTTTCATTTATTTTGTGTTCAACCAGCTGTTTAGGCACACCGGTTATGATTGTTGCATCCCACATGAATATATCAACATTTTCTTTTAAGAGTGTCGTTAATTCGTCTTTTAACTTGTATGGTAACCCTACTGCGATCCACACTACTTGGTCTGCATATCTGCTATTGATTATAATTTCTTCTAATCCATTATTTTCTTGCATTTTCTTCGACATCTTCATACTTGTTTCATTCTCTACCATAATTGCTATAGGTCCTGTTGGTGGTTTGTTGTGGATCATTTCAAATCCATTTATCGTTCGGAACCGAATCATGCCATGAATCGTTGACACGATTGCTTCGAAATTTCTCATTGTGCTTCTACCGAATATAGTATTGTATGACAATGTTGATTGCACGATCGTGAAAGCTATTGTCTGTGTATCTTTGGCTTGTGTTAATTGATCTGTTAAAGTTAATGGAACGGACAATATCTCTTTCAGCTACACAAAATGTCCCACAAAACCTGTCAAATGCCCTGCCGTTTGTTTTATTTTTATTCATTTTTGCTCAGATAACTGTGAGAAGTAGTGGGCGTACATAATTTTAGTCGAACTCCCAATATCGCAGTTTATCCTATGAACGACTATATCGCATATTTGCCCATATATGAGTATCAACCCGTCTTCTTGGTGGTGAGCAATATGTTATTTTTCTCCATTGAACATATCGTGTAAATGGTCGTAATGGGTAGTTTATTTCCTTTGCTTTACTATTTGACATGTTTCCCTGCACATGGTGTTTAAATTTCGATCTGCTTGTCAGGTATACCTTTTGTTTTTCACTTTGGTACCCTCATAATATAAAGGCGCCAATATTGTTACGACGAACTCTAGGTGCACGTTTAGCTCTCTCACCTAAAGGTCTCGGTCTAATAAGCGTTCGAAATCCACTCTGCACAAAATAAACAAGCGCTAGGTCAGAAAGCCATACCTAGGGTTTGACCCAGGCATAACTCTCTGATACCTAAATTAGATTGCGATTCTTGGTGTTGCCTTAATGCTATGTATGATGTCTCTTTTTCCCTTACCTTCCTCTAGCCTAAATTTCATGTCTCTGGGGATATTTATAGGTTGCTCGTTGTTAGAAGAGCTTATATCATTGACCGGTCCTTCTTCTTTTATCCGGTCTATAGGCAGACACATCTCTTGTCCTTGTTTATTTTTTTTTGTTTCGTACAATTTCTTTTGCATGTTTCTTGGGATATAGTTCTGATACTTTCGTATGATGTATTTGAATTTATATTCCTTCGTGATAAGTCATGGTGTCTGTAACGCCGATCTAGTAAGTGTCGGCCCGATAATGGATTTCCTCAAATTACCAGCCTGGTATACCATTACCATGTAGAAGGTAACAAACATTTCTGGTTTATAGAGTTTTGGCAAATTGTGAGGAAGTCCGAAAAATGGCGTCAACGTTTCAAAAGAAGTTATCTTGTTTGTTATTTTAATTTAAAGTGTCTTGTTTTTTATTTATGTTTTATTTTATTTCAAATGTATTTGTCTTTTTAATTTTAATGAAAAATTTAGTTTATGTAAAATAATATATATATATATATATATATATATATATATATATATATATATATATATATATATTAGTTTCTATATAAATTAATTTTAGTTTTAAATAATTTAAAAAAGATATTGTGGCAAAAGTAGGGTTGTCAAAATTATACCACGAAAAACCAATCATTATGTTATCAACCGAACCAAAAAAAATTAGTAGCCAATATGTTTGGTTGATATTATTGTACCAATTGAGCAATCTTGGTATGATAACGGTATAAAAATTTGAATATCATGGTAATCACATACCAACCAATTCATTTATTATATATATATATATATATATATATATATATATATATATATATATATATATATATATATATATATATATATATATATATATATATATATATATATAAAGAGAGAGAGAGAGACACATAAAATCATATATCTCAATTGTTAACTGCCTTTTAGTATTTACGACTATGATATATTAATATAAGCCCTTTTGCTGCTTTAGTTTATAGTTACTACCATATTAGCTTATAAAATTAAAATGTTATTTTAATAGATTTTTTTATTAAATTAAAATAAGTGTAACTATTTTATTCAATAATCGTTAAAATTACTTGATGTATTAGCTTATCTTTAAATATTGTAATTGAAAATTAATAGAAGTTGACATACACCATTATCAATTTGTATCAACCAAACTTCTTGGTAGCCAAACATATCGGTACCAACTATACTTAATACGGTATAGGTAGCAAAAATTTTATACCTATTATAGTCGGTATGGTACACGGTTTAGAAGAAAATGAGTCAGTATCATACCATGTTCACCCCTACGCAAAAGTGGCAATCACCCCCATAAATGACAGTCTTTTGAATAGATATAACAAATGTGACGTGGCGCTGATGTGATAGAAAAAAAGGTTGTGATAAAAGTGGCACCACTCATTCTAGTATTAGACCACAAGGTGTACTCACCTTTATCCCCTCATTTTTTTTCTATGTCACATCAATTTTTCCGGCAATCTCCTTTCACTCTTCAAAACCCACAAAATTGTTACCATTCACTTCCCATTATTTCTATAACACCTCTTGCATGGGTATATTTGAATTAACCTTTAATAAATCTTTCAAAATAATTTCAAAGTTTTAGTTTGTATAAAAATGTTTTCCAAAGTTTAACTCAAATACTTTACAGAGTTCAAACGCAGATAGCGGTCCCAATTAAAAATTTCCAAAACATTTAGTAGTTTAATACAAAAATCATTCGAGAGTGCTACAACAAATACAAAAAATGTTTAAAAAAGTATTAACAACCAAATGTCTTCTAAATATCTAATGCTTATGGGTCTCCTAAGCTTCTAACATTATATACTAACCTGCAACAATTTATCAACAAGTGAGTTAGACTATGGGAGCCTAGTTATTACGATCCTAGGGTTAGACATTATGGATGGTGTATGAGTGAAAATTATGGTTCATACACCAATGTACAAACCCATACCATCTCAAAGGAGCAAAATCAACATCAAAAGTTAACTTTGGGGTAAAACATTATATCAGTCAAAGTACATTATCATTTATGACAAATCCCATTAAACTTCACAAGTGAATCACCAATATGTGGTGAATGTACCTCAAGGAAAAGCTTCTCAATAATTAAAATCTGAACATGATTGTATAGATCTAAATAATACTCATACAAGTTACAAAACATTTGAAAGCGATAGTCCGATAAACAAATAAGTGTACAAAACTTGACACTTATATATATATATATATATATATATATATATATATATATATATATATATATATATATATATATATATATATATATAAGAAACAATTCAATGGCTAATGCAATGCATGCAACTATCCCAACCCATGTCAATCTCAAAGTCCAGCTCATAACAATCGTCACATGCGAAGAACTCATGACAGACAACCAACTTTTATACTCACACCCCACAATAAAATAATGGTGGACGGGTGTGAAGTAGACATGCACACAAAAACCGGATTGGGCTTTAGGATCCGATCCGATCCGAAAACCGGATTTGGTCAAAACCGGTTTTGACCGAACCGGATCGGATTGAACCGGCCACCGGTTTGAAACCGGATCGAGACTTCGAATACGAATCGGATTTGACCACCGGATCGAGAACCGGATTTTGAAGGAACCGGATCCAAAACCGGTTTGAAACCGGTTTTTTTGTTACCGTTAAAAAACGGGAATTTTCAATTTTTTTTTTTTTTTTTTTTTTTTTTTTTTTTTTTTAAAACTAGCCGTTGGAACTTAAAAAAAACGGCTACTTTGACTTTTTTTTGACTTTTTGGCACTTCTAAACACCTATATATACCTTTCATTTGCTACATTTCAATTTTACACAAAAAATTTACTACTTATTCTCATAATACTCAAAAAAATGAGCTCGAGAAATTCAACCACGGGTCAAGATTCGGATGCAACGGTGGTTAAAATCATACCAACCACTCGGAGTAAAGAAGTGTGGGAACATTACGATTTGTGTTTGTTGTCGAACGGGAAGGAAAAAGCGAGATGCAAGAAGTGCGGAATGTTTTTGGGAAAAGATGGCAATAGCACGTTAAGGAGTCATACAACAAAAACTTGTCCGGCTGTAAAAGGTCAAAGCGATCCAAGTCAACCAAATATTACTCCCGACGGGTCGATCTTCATTTACAACAATGATGACCTTCGTGAAAGCTTTTGCAAGTTCGTGATTCAAGAGGGCTATCCTTTCAACCACTTCGACAACCCACGATTAACAAGGATTTTGCGGGAAAAAATGCAACCGCAATACCGGCAAGTAAGTCGCACTTCTCTTAGACGTGATGCTTTAAAGTATTGGGATATAGCCAAAAAAGATATGCAATTGAGATTTTTAAATATAAAAACCGGTGTTTCTTTAACCTGTGACGTTTGGTCCTCCGCCGGTAGTTGTCCCAAAAGCTATCTTTGTGTCACGGCACATTGGATAGATCCCTCTACTTGGGTAATGAACAAACGAGTTATTGCTTTTGAACTTTTTGCGCATCCTCACACGGGGGCAAGATTATTTGCAATTTTAGTAAGCGTTATAGAGACTTATAATTTACGCGACAAAATCTTCTCTATTTCGTTTGACAATGCAAGTAACAATACCGCAGCGGCAAAAAGATTAATTGCAAAATATAAACCTATTTTGGATGGCTCGTTTTTTCATACTAGATGTGTTTGTCACATTATTAATCTTGCGGTACAAGATGGTTTAAAAATGATAGATTCGACGATTGAAAAATTCAAAACTGTGTTAACTAGAGTTTTTGGAAGACATAAAGCTACAATGGAAAAATATCGAAAGTTTGCCATTTCCATTAACGTAACTCCATATAGTCCTCATTGGGATTGTGACACTAGATGGAGTTCAACATGCATGATGTTTGAAAGTTTGACACGTCAAAGAATCGCTTTGCAATTATTTTACGACACAATTTCAAAAGGAAAAAACCCGGTTTCGGATTATGATTGGGATTTGATGGAAGAGTTTGTGGAAATATTAAAAGTTTTTAAACAATCAACCACTTTTCTATCGGGTGTGTGTTACCCTACAAGTCCGTTGTTACTAAATGAATTATGGTTGATGTCCGCACAATTGGAACGTTTTGAACAAAGAAGTGAAATATTTGTTTTGGTTACGAGACCAATGAGACAAAAACTAGTCAAATATTTCAAAGAAATGCCACCACTTTTTACTTGCGCCGCAGCATTAAACCCATGTATCAATGTTACGGGTGTAGAGGCTTTGATTACCAAAATTGCTATGTCTTTAAATTTGCACAAAGATAATTCAAACTACATTCGTAACCAAATAAACATTTTTAATGATACTTTTACTAATTTGTTTGACATTTACGCTACAAAATATGGCAATATGTCAAACACTTTTGCAAGTGTAACCGACTCTACTAGCGGTGCATCGGGTAGTGGTGGGGGTCGAACGGATTTTCATATCGACCTCTATAACTACCTTTTGGAGGAGCAAAACAAAAGAGCACGCACATTAACGCCTAGTAGCGAACTTGGAATTTATATGGGTTCAAACTTTTTAAAATTCATGAGTGCACCATAATTTAAAAATTTGGATCTTTTGGCTTGGTGGAGAGAAAAGGAAGCACAATTTCCTATTCTCTCCGTCATGGCCCGTGATTTACTAACCGTCCAAGCTTCCACGGTAGCTTCGGAATCCGCTTTTTCTTTTAGTGGAAGAGTTTTATCAAAGTTGAGGACGAATCTTACCCCGGTTGCGGTAGAGGTTTGTGTTTGCTTGAAGGATTACTTGGATTCTGTGGAACGTATACAACACTTGGCATCACTAGAAGGCCCACTATCACAAAATGTTGAACCGGAGATCATGGATGAAGAATATGCACAAGGCTTATCAACACCTCCGGAAGACGAAGACGATGACGATGAAGTCGAAGATGAAGACGGGGATGAAGAATATGGCATTGATGAGACCCCTAGTTACATGCATGGCGGTTGAAGAATAATTAAATGAAGGCGACACGAAGTGGAAGACCACAAAAACTATTTCCATTTGGCTAAATGTTATAACGCCACTTTATTATTATTATTATTATTTAACTAGTTTAAAAACTCTTTCTAATTCGACGTTTGATGTATGTTTTAACTATTTTAATGTACCCATGTTGCATTTTGTGTTATATTTGAAGTCCAAAAAATGTGTATTTAAAAAAAAAAAAAAAAAAAAATCGGATCGGATTTCGGATCGGATCGGATTAAACCGAATCGGATGGGGGGCTCGGAAAACCGGTCAAATCCGGTCAAAACCGGTTTGAAACCGGTTCGGATTTAATGCCGAATCGGATTGGGTGTGTCGTCATCAAACCGGATCGGATCCGGATCCGGATCGGATCGGATCGGATCGGGTCTTTGTGCATGTCTAGTGTGAAGAACGTACGACAGAAGAAATTGTCGAGTCTCCCTTACACCCACAAACAAGGCACTAGGAAATCTAACCTAGGCCACACGAAGGGTAGCAAGCCTCTACTCGTACACATGAGAGTTATGTAGAAATCTACTCACAAACAAACAACAAGCAACAACATTTGTCCATTTGGGTATCTGAGACCAAAAAGTCACACCTATTCTAGCATGATGTGCATATATACAACAAGTAGGATGCCCAAAATCTCTTTTCTCAAAATAAACATTTTTTTGCTTTATATCAATAAAAAGCATTTCTAAAAAATATAATTTCATGAATGCACAAATAATCTCCATACGGGCAACTAGCAATCAAATATATGGTAAGTAGTTTCAAAACACAAAACCAATAATACGGGATGTATGCTCCCGGTAACTTACGATATAATAAAAGGCAATTGTACCCATAATACTAATGAGCAAGTTTAACCCCTACAAATAAATCAATTTATCAACAACATGCCCTTAATTCAAAAGGTCGTCCCCGAATAATAAACTGTCATAAGGAGAAAATGAAGCATATATTTTCAAATAATATACATACATATAACATAGCACAAATAGGGAAAACACAAGTAGGATACTTATTTTGGGGACAAGTGTTCCAAGGTAAGTGTACTCACCTTAAGTCCTAAGCTTGCAACATCAAACACCTTATTCACTTGAACTATGTCACTTCAAGATCCAAACTTCCAAATCAATCACCCAATACCATTACTAGGTGTCAAATGACTAAAATACCCTTCAATGGGTCAAATACTCATTCTAGGATCAAAATACTCAAAAATGTCCTAATGTGGATCATAGATGCAAAAGGGAACAAAATGAATGAGCCAAACATGAGATATTGTAACATCTCCAATTTCAAAATAAAATTTTTCATTTTTATAAAATAACATTTCATTCATTTATGAAAAATACCAATGTTTTATATTCAAAATTCATTTATCCTATTTCATAGTATATGCGGAAACAAGTTGCCAATGCGTGTGTACAATCGAGCTTCGTCCTTCTTATTATCTGATAGAGTACCTAAAAACATTTAATATCAATTGGGTAAGCGCTAGGCTTAGTGAGTTCCCCCAATATACCATATACCACAATACACATACCTGCATACAAATAATATGCATATCTTAGACTTATGGCTTACACGCCATTCCGTCTTCAACATAAGTATACGTGGGCCTATAGGCTCCCGACCTCTTTGTTGTTCCGTCATCATCCCCTTACTAGTTCATAATAACTTTTAATCCTATCAACAATCACACGCGCGCACACACACACACACACACACACACACATATATATATATATATATATATATATATATATATATATATATATATATATATATATATATATATATATATATATATAATATTCGGCTCTACATGCAAATAGAAAACTATACTATGAGCTCTACACTACTGGTTCCTATATCCCAACATACATCAATATATATTGTAATACATAATATATTGTGATGAACTCACCTGAACAGTTTCTTTGAAAACTAATAACAATTTACTGGCGATCCAACTAACGGTAACGTACTCGACGAGTATTAACCTATAATACTACGGCTTATTAGATACTAGGGAAATATGGCAATGTGGATTAGAAAAATCACTAATCCCAATGAATACTAATAGTTTTATCAAATAAGGATCAGACAGACAGGCTAGTTGGGATGCAGGATTATTTCAGTATACAACCTTTCTGGAATCCAACGACCAACCCAACGTGACAAATCTGGATACCTCTTTCGTAAGTAGATTAATTAGTATTATGATTGGAATTATTGATAAATATTATTTATAGGTTCATAATAACGACTTATGACTATAAATATAAGTTAAACTAAAATCGAAAGAGCATAGCTTAACTTACAGAGGTTTTAGTGAGAACCGGAAAATTGTGCTGGCAGGATCCCAATTGATAGCTTCTAAATACCGAGCTCCTATGGGTCTTAGGGCTTCTCCGGAACTTAAATCTAATGAAAAGTATGGCTAATGTAACATCCCAAGACCAGGTATACCTTATAAACCCTTGTTCTTTTGGTAATTGTCAAGTTTGGCCCTTATTTGAGAAAAGGTGGTAAATGAGTACGCGGGGAGTACGCGTGTGTACGCTCAGCGTACTCATGTGCGTGTTTTTGACGTGAAAGCCACCTAGTACGCTAGGCATACTAGACCCAGAGTTAAAACCCTGATTTAGGGTGTGTCCCTATTTAAAGGACATGATGGCCTCATTTCAGGCCGCCATTCCCAAACATCAACCCTCTCAAACCCTAATTTCTCGTCCCTTGAGCTTGTGTGTCGATTTGTGAGCTATTAAGTGTTCTTGTGGCTTCTTTGGAGTGAAGAAGGAGCTTTGAAGAGGAAGGAGTGGGAGTCCAGACTTTGGATCTGAGCTTATCTGTGGTTGGAGCTTCAGTTAGAGGTATAAAGCTCAAAGCTTTCTCAGCCTTTTGATTTGTGCATCATTTTATGTCCCAAAGTTGGATGCTTTATGAGACATTGAGCTCCAGATTTTATTATTAGCTCCTTTGAGTGTTTTTAGTGGTGTAGAGTCATAAAAGTTGAGACTTGGACGTTTAAACCAACCCCATGCATGAGATACGCGCTGCCGTTGACTTTTAGGGGTTGGTCAATTTGTGGACTATTAAGGCCATGGAAGGGTAAAATGGTCTTTTATCCTTCTGTGAGTTTGTAGAAGGTTTAGTCTAGCTTCTTTGAGAGTCGTTATTAATTAGATCTAATTATCATATGTGTTAGACGGAGGCTAGACCGGTGATTTGAGTTCGAGGTTATCCGATTTCTTACGAGGTGAGTCTTCTCACTATACTTACCTAGAGTGGTAATCTTTGTGTGACCGGAGGGTCTTATGCGTTTATATTGAATATTGTGATATCCTGCATTATGTCTTTGTGATTTATGTTTTGTATTATTCTGAGCTTACTGAGTTAGGACCGGAGGGTCTGTGACAATCGTCAAATTCTAGTCAAAGTGAAACAAGTCAAACCGGTCGAATTTAATTAGTGCTTGTATGTTAGAAGTTATTCTATGAATAAAAATGTACATTTGTATGTCAAAAATTCAAGTGTCTCGAAAAATCTATGTGTTAACAATGTAAAAACCCTAAAAAGAGAGTTAAACGCATCAAAACACGACTAAGGACCCTTTCAGGGACTTAAAACAATCATAAACGAAGCATAACGGGGTTCACGAACCTTGCATTATGAGATTATACGATAATAATGGCTAAGGCCAAATCTCTCCAAGTATGTGACATCTCTCCCAAATCTCTCCAAGTTTGTGAATTCTCTCCCAAATCTCTCTAAGTATGTGAAATCTCTCCAAGTATGTAAAATCTCTCCCAAATCTCTCCAAGTATGTGAGATATCTCCCAAATCTCTCTCAAACTTTTTATAGTCAACCGGGTCATCTCGACCCTTAAATTGACCAAAAATCACTCAAAACGAGAAGTTATATTGAAAAACGGCTAATTAGGGCCGAAACCCTCTAAGGAACCGAACCCTCTTAGAGGGAACCTCTTAGGGCCGAACCTCTCATAAGGACCGAAGCTGTCAGAGGCGAACTTGTCAGAAGCGAAGCCACCCCTTGGACCGGACCCTGCGAGCCGACCTCCACCTTCGGTCCCTCCTAGTGCCACTCTCGGTCCTTAGCCTTAAGCACCAAACCCCTCGCAGGTTCGCTCCCTTCTCCCAGTTTTCGACTACTTTCACCTCTTAAGTCCGTTTTTGACGGGATTTTTTTCACCAAATTCATATTCTTACCATTTTAAACCCCCAAAACTCATATTTTATTTATTTCTCAAGGATTTATTAATTAAAAATCATTATTTCATTAATAGAAATATTTAAAGATATTTTACCCCACAAGTGGGTCAAGTGTGCCCACTTGCCTCCATGTGTCACTTCCCTATTAACCCAACCCTATCCACATCACACAAACCAAGGAAAACATCACTTCAAACTTACAAGTTGCTCCAGGAACCTTCAATATATATAGAAATCCCTGGAGGATTTTTTGGCTCACTTGATCATTTCAAACACTTACATTTCTCAAACCACCTCAAGAAAACTCTTTTCTCTCTACTTCCCACCACTTTGTGCTAGTGTTCTTGAGCTACTAATTCACTTTTGGTAAGTATTTCATCTAAACTCAATTGTTATTTCATGTTTCCATAACATCATTGAATCATCTACACCCGTTTTAACACCAAACAAATTGTTCTTAGGATCATCCAAACTCTCACGTGTTCATCAAGTGTTCTTGACTTGATACTCCTCGTCTTCGACCTTCCACTCTTCCAAGAATCACTCAAACTGAGTTAATACCCCTATGTTTTCTAGTTTTCTTTAGTTTTCAAGGGGGGAATACAAGTTAAAACACTAAAACATATTTGAAACTTAACTGGACAACTTACAACAGAAAAGTTGTGACCTGTTCACGAACTGTTTTACCCAAATTAAACTTAATATTTTTCAAAACTGTTCAATATGAAAATGGTTCAGGTTTATACCTTTAAAATGACTACTTTCACATCTCCATATGATTTTTCTACAATTTTTGGTGATTTTTACAAAGCTGCCTATCACTGCAGCAACGAAATCGGACCAGGTTGTGAAAATGAACATTTTCACACTGGTTTGAGACCACCAAAAAACTATAAGAAATTTTTTGAACATAGTAGACTCTTTTTCCAAACTCTCTGAGTTTACGGATTTAGTTTTCGACTTACGATGATTTTTCTATAAATAATCTAAAACATTGACAGTTAAGAGTTAAATTGTTAAAACAAGATTAAGAGTTATTCACACCTTGTAACATGCTGAGCAAGGTGTGTAAGATTTTATACTTAAAATTTTCAATGTCATTTTATTGAAATACAAAGTCATGCATAGCAAGGTTTCATTTACAACATAAAACATTTTGATAAAACTATAATAGGTATAGTTTGGACACCTCAAACGGTAATACTATCGATTTACAAAGCGAGTATTTTATTACAAACTACGTGAACATGTTAATGAATAAATTTGTGAGACATTCATCTTCGGAGTACTCTTTGGTACAACAGAAAAGTCCTTTAGTTATAGCCTGAATCTCTTGTAGGGAGAGCGTGATAGTTGTGTATAGATCTATATTGGGTTTGACAACCCGCACCTGAGCGGCTTGCAACAGCTAGACCGGCAGGTCTGGGGTGACAAGTGTCATAACATTCCGACACTTGAAGAACGTCGAGTACGAGGTCTTCAAGTCATAGTATGGTTATAACAATTCACATGGGAAATTAACAAACGCACCGTTCACGGGAATTTAAGGATTTCACAAAAAAGAGTTTTATTTAAATATAAAAGCACATATAAGTATGATGATTTACTTACATATACTAAGTCTTGGTTCAGTTAAGGCTTCACTAAACCTTTTAGAAAATATTGGATTTTCTAGAAACAAACTTGTAACAAACTTTAAGTAACAACATTCATTTTTCATTCATAAATAGCTTATGAACTCACCAGCTTTAATGTTGATACTCTTTTAAAAACAACTTGTATTCTCAGGTAATCAGTAATACAGGTAACCACAAGACTTTTGAAGGCAAGACGCTAAGGCGTAGATTTCTTTTGAACTATTTTGACATCATATGTAATTTATTTGGAAACATGTATTTTCCAATGATGTAAACTTTTAAATTATATTTATGATGGTTGTGTTTACTTTTTTCACGATGGTTGTGATACTGAACATGACATCATCCGCCCCCGAACATTTCCGCCGTTCTGGTTTGGGGGTGTGACAGGGTCCACCCGAGTTGTGGGACCAGAGGGTTCCACTGAGACACATTGACCAGAGGGTCTTATTCGAGTATAGCCACGAGAGGCTAATGAAATTTGTGTGGTATTTTTGGGGAACTCACTAAGACTTGTGCTTACCGTGTTATGTGATATGTGTTCCAGGTACTTCTCAGGATCACGGGAAGGCGCCGGCTTGATTGTACACACGAGGTGGAGTCACATTTTGAGGATCCTGGATTATGTAAAACATTTTTTGAATATGTTTTTTTTTAAAGCATTGTCATTTGGGGTTTTGTGAACTATGTTATGAGAATTATGTGATTTTTAAAAATGAAAATTTTGTTTGAAAATTTATGGTGTTATAGCTAAGGTGGAGAGCAACTCGAGAGAATGAGTTTTATGGGTGTGGAGGACGAATGAAGCATGGAAAGTTATGTATAGGAAAAAATATGGGGGTCCACGTCACGCCCAAACAAGGTGCACGCCACTCCTTGTCTTGGTTAGCATTACTCCCCCAGAAGCTGCCACATGTTCGCTTCTTGACCAATCACATCGGGTAAAATCGTAGATCTTTACAAATTCATATCTTTCTCATACGATCTCTGTTTTTGACGTTCTTTATATCTACGTGTAGGTATCGATGAGTAATACAACTTTCATTTGGACCCCGTCTGCTTATTCTCAGTCGATCTTAAATTTAACAGTTTACGAAGATTACACTATTAACGGCCCTATAAAATTCATAACTTTTACATATAGACTCTGTTTTTTACTGTCTTTATATTGTTGAGCTCCTATTAATGAGATATTCAACTCTCGTTTAGATTGTTTCAGTTAACAATCAACCGAAATGTAGCACCTGGTTCTTGGTATGTATTTTCATTTAAGAGTTTTGCATTTTTGGCCTGGGACTCGGTGAGTTGAAGGACCAACTCGCCGAGTAGAAGCGGGACGGGACGCAGGATTTAAGTATTGGACTCGTCGAGTCGGGTCCCGGACTCGACGAGTAGGCTCTGACTGGACAAAACCCTAATCCGAGGGTTTGCACCCTATTTAATCATCTCTTTCAGCCACCACTTGTCCCTATTGCTCCCAGAAACCCTCCATAGCAAACCCTAAGTGTTTTGGTGCAAGATCTAAGGATTTTGAGTGATTTTTGTGGGTTTTGACCTCAAGGAAGAAGGAACAGCATAGAAGGATCAAGAAGAGACTGAAGGATTCGAGTTTGGCTTATCATTTGCAGTCTTTGAAAGGTATAAAGTCTGTACCTTGCTTGCTTGCTTGTTAGATCCCTTTTTGGGGAAGATTTAGGGCTTTTTAAGCCATATGAGGTAGCCAACCATGATTGCAAACATGGTTGGGGGTCAAGACTTCGGATCTAAGTCTTGGGAGGAGTCACAAGGCAGATTTGGGTTGCTTTTGCACCCAAGGAAGGTCCCATGCAACATAAGAGCCATTTTAGAGCCTTTTAGGCTCAAAAGTCCCATGCATGCACGTAAAGTTCGAAACTTTATGTGCTAGATCGAGCTTAGGGGCTTGGATCTATATTTTGGTCAAAAGTTGTACATCAGAAATCCATGATTTAGGGTGTGGACATTATCGACTCGGCGAGTCTGTTCTTGGGACTCGACGAGTCCAAGGCATAAAGTCCCATATTTGTTGAGGGTCAAGAGAACTCAGTTGGGTGTTAGAAGTGTTGTAGAAGGTCCGAAGGGGTGACCCAATGTATTGGACTTAGCCTTAGACATGGAGTTCATGGGACTCTACGAGTGCTAGAACAGACTCGGTGAGTGCAAGGCAATCTCCTTATGGTTGAAGATGAACTCGACGAGGTGTTCATACAACTCGGCGAGTCAAGGTCAGTACTTGTTCATTAGATGAAGGTGAACTCAACGAGTTGTTCATACAACACGGCGAGTCGGATGAAGGTTCATTCGATGTTCATATAGATGAGGAACCCGTCGAGTCATTGCCAAACTTGACAAGTCGAGTCGTGGATAAGGACGAGTAAAGGGTTAGGGACTCGGCGAGTCGGGTCAGCTGGCAGTTGACTTTGTCTTGGACTTGGTTGGGGGTAAAATAGTGATTTTACCCCAAGAGTTGATATCAGTTTCTGACTGAGTGTTTTGTGGGGATTATAGTCGGAGGATTTCCGGAGCAGCAGCAGACAGAGGTTTCCCGCACAGATTATCAGCAACTACTCATTCGAGGTGAGTTACGTTCCAGTAGCGGTAGGTCTACGGCCACAATACCGACCCACCAGTAGGAGTTGTATGTTAGATGATTGTCTTTGTGATATCATTTAGGTTTGCTACTACCTGATATGTTATATGCTGGCATGATATGTTATATGTGATAGTAGTAGAGTTCGGTTGTTAGGACCGTAGGGTAGGTCAGACGCCCAAGATATGTCTGACAGTATGTGATGATATGTTTGTATGCTGGCATGATGCGTTATATGTGATAGTGGTAGTAGGAGGGGAATAGTCCCCAAGTTCGGTTGTTAGGACCGAAGGGTAGTTCGGACACCCCAAATATGTCTGATAGTATGTTTATGTTATGATATATGTGATAGTAGCAGTAGGGGTGGAATAGTCCCCGAGGGTTGGTTGTTAGGACCGAAGGGTAGGTCAGCACCCCAGAATGGCTTGACATGGGTAGGTCAGCACCCCAGAATGGCTTGACACCGATAGGACGACACTCTAGAACGACCGCAAGGGTAGGTCGGCACCCCAGAATGGCCGTACCGAGTAAGTTGGGCACCCCAGAATTGCCCGACAGTATGTATGCTATGTGATTGTATGGTATGTGGTACGATGGGGGAACTCACTAAGCTCCGTGCTTACAGTTTACAGTTTTGGTTTCAGGTACCTCTTCAGCGAAGGGGAAGGAGCTGGCACGGTAGCGACACATCATACACACACTCTTTGTTTTCCGCACTATGGATATTATGGGATTGTACTCTGACATGTTACTAATTTTATGACCTAGGTTTTCAGACATGATACATTGTTTTATAAGATGATGTGATTTCACAGTATTTTCTTATGAATGTTTTTATGAGTCAGCTAATAAAAATGAAATTTTTGGACTTGAAAATTGGGTCGTTACACGAAATTTCGATTCCTGTGTCTGTACTACTGCGCTGAAACTTCAAAAAATCATAAATTCCTCATATGAAGTCATATTTGGACGTAGGGATGTGTGTTTGGACCGAATACCCAAACCGAAACCAATACCCAAACCAGACCACCCGACTTAGGACCGATTAAGTTATTTGGGTCGGTTCTCGGGTATCTATTTTTGCCTAATTCGGGTTATTCGGTCCGGGTTACCCGAATAATGGTTTAAGCGGGCGAAAAAGACCAACCCAGAAAGTGAAAAGTCAGTTAAACCGAATAACCCAAATAAACCAAAATAACCTGAATAACCCAAACAAAACCAAAAGGACCCGAATAATCCAAATAAGGAAATTCTATATTTAGTTCAAGAAAAAAATATTAAATTAATATTTTTTTCTTGAACTAGATATATAATTTCTTTATTTGGTTTATTCGGGACATTTCGGTTTATTTGGGTTATTCGGGTCATTTCAATTTATTTGGATTATTCGGTTAAAAAACATAGTGTAAATGTTTATTTCAGTTATTTTGGTCCTTTGGGGTTAATAACCGAACTGAAACCCATATTACTCGAACTGAATCGGTCCCGTATTAATATAATGGGTTTGGGGTTCGGTTCCCACATTTCATCCAATCCGGGTTTCAGGTTATTTGGATTCAGGTCGGTTCTGACCTGAAGCACATCCATATTTAGATGTTCTCTATATGCACGCTCTCAGTTTTATGACTATTACGACTTTCGTTTACATTACTTAGGCTAATAAAGGACCTATCTACAATCCACTTTTTAAGATACACTGAGTAGTGTCGATTAAATCGCGAAACTTCGAAGGAGCATAACTTCTTCATACGAAGTCGGATTTAAGCATTTTATGCATCCATGGAAATCGTAGTGACGTTTCCTACGTGTCTAATACAATTATTTTGGCTATAAATTAATGTATTTCTACTTCAAATTTTCTAAACAATGGTTTATATTGAATCCCACAAAACGATAAAAATGGGGTGTTATAGATATAAACAAAACACAAAATTGAAAATGAGGCTTGGCAACAACCACACCGCGACCAACTATGGTTCACACTGCGGGAACAAGAACAAATGCAAAAGTCTAGATTTTGTTTCTCATTTAATCATCATAATTTCAGTAAAACTCTAAAACAAATCAAATGTCTCAAGGACATCAAACATAGGTTATAATACTTCAAAAGGACATAAGAAGGATCACAAATTGGTTTATATCCTTGGAATAACGTCAAAACATCCACATTTTTATAAAAATCATTTTAATCGCCAAAGAGGATAAAAGCTCAAAAGTTGAAGGGGTTGCTTTAAAAGGACAATTTCTTTGACTCCATACTTACAATAAACACACCAAAACCATTACATGAGGGAATAATGATGTTATAAGAAACTAGAACTTGGAACATGACTAAATTCCAAGTTTCATATCCTTAGAAATTTCACTAAGTCATTGACCATTACGACACCATTTATGACACAAGATGAATAATTTCTTTCATAATTCTTAAAGAAATGATTTAATACATAAACTAGACAAGAGGATACGTCCAATGTGGGAATTCAAGCTTACATCATAGTTTCATAATCAACAAAGTTGAAATTCTCAAATTAAAGTAAAGTTTTATTCAACATTTCATAATTTCACCATGAGAAAAGGATTGCCACTTAATGATGGAATACTGATGTTATAAGAAACTAGAGCTTGGAACATGATTAAATTCCAAGTTTCACATCCTTAGACATTTCACTAACTATTACAACGCCATTTATAACACAAGATATAAAATTTATTTTATAATTCTTAAAGGAATGCTTGAATACAAAAACTAGACAAAAGGATACATTCAATGTGGTTATTCAAGCTTATAACATAGTTTCATAATCAACAAAGTTAAAATTCTCAAATTAAAGAAAAGTTTTATTTAACATTTCATAATATAGACCATGAGACAAGGATTGCCAATGGATCATAGATTAGAATGGAAATACATAATCTGTACATAACACTGAAATCACATCTTTGTTTGGAATTGTGGAACTTGATCTAAAACACTCAGGGTTTAAAAAATACCCAGATCATAATACCGAATTTAAACTTGAATCAAACTCTAGAAATCTCATCATTAGTCATGAATTAACAAATGGGTCATGTATTTGAAAGAACATACTCAATCTAATCAAAGAACATAAGCAAGCTAATCACAAATCCAAGCTCATATCATTTCTTGGAATCAATCATTTGAATTAATGAACCCTATAAATGAAAATGCCCAAATCATCACCATTAGAACTAGAACTTGGTTCAAATATCATGGAATCTCACCATAAGCCAAAGGGTTGACAAATGGATCATTGATTGAAGGGAAATGTACCATCTAACCATAAGCTCAAGCTCATATCATTGCTTGGAGTATCAAATTCAGATTTGAAGATCTAGGGCTCGAAAACCTATCAAACATCCTCTAATTTTCACAAATATCTTAACCATTTGTTGGTTAGAGATTGGAGATGGAAAAAAGGAGTTAAACCACATCAACAATTTCACATTAACATCACAATTTAACCATAAATATCGGATTTGAAATCCAACCAAAACCCTAGAACGAATTCAAGGAAAAAGGGGAAAACTACCTCTTTGATGCAAGATGTTGAGAAGGATTTGAGCAATAATTAGTCTAACAACTTCAATCATCAAAACACCAAGAAAACCGAGGGAAAATCGATTATGAAGGTGGAAGGGATTGATATAACGAGAGGAAAAGAAAATCTACTCTAATAAATAAATGTTTTTTTTGCCACTTGTCACATTCTCATTTAATTTGTCAAATGTTATTTTGTGGTTATTTTGAATTAATTTTTTTTCCACAAGTAATTTTATGAGTTTTTCTATTTTGTTAAATTTCACATAATATTTTAATGTAATAATTACAATAAATATAGTAATAAATGGATATCAATTTTATTAATGAACTTACCTTATAATTTCAAAATTCCCAAAATTAAAGCTCATTAATTTCTTTTGTTTATTTATTCAAATTATTTGTTTAAATCTAAAAGATAAAAAACATTTCTATTATAATAATTAATTATTTTTCTTATTTTATTATAAATGTAAAATTCTCAAATATTTTGACATTTATATTTAACTTTTTTAGTTAACCCATGTAAATCATGTGTCTCACAACTAATGGAAGAATAAATGAGAAAAGGGATGTACCAAAACATTGATATAGTCTATTCAGCACCAACACTGCGAAGCGACACACAACGGTGCAGACCCCCTGGTTTGGCAAAGTTTACATTTTTGGCCCTTCTTCCAAAACTCTTTTCAAAAATGGTCCCTAAACTCACCAAATGCTCATGTTAACCCGCAAATAGTCATTACTTATCTTAACTTCCACAAAACCAGTCTTATATGATTCTTTGGTCAAACCATCTAATCAATCACAAGTTTCCCTAACTTGGTACTTTTTGCCAATAAACCTTAATAGTTTTCACCCGACACTGAAATTTTATCATATTTTATTTATTTGTTTTTCAACTCATTTTTTTTATTTTAAATAAAAGGAACTTTTATTTTTACTAAATGCCCAAAACTCTTAGCCTAAAAAACACAACATTACAATTTTTTTTAATTTTTGTTTAAATAATATATTTTATACAAATGTTACACTCATTTTTTACATGGAATTAGAAACCATAAAATTTAATATATATATATATATATATATATATATTAATTTTTTTAGTATACATATAATTTAATAAATTGAAAAAAAGAAATAGAAATTATATTTAAATGACTCAAGTCGATCAAGAGAGGAGAGAGAGGGCGGTCATGAGAGCTTTCACCACTAAATCGTACCAAAAGTGTGGTGTTCCTAGGTGCGTCACATTTAATATATTTTCATAAAATACTAGACGAATGTCCGCGTGTTACGCAGAAACACCTATATAGTTGAAGTATTTACAAATATATGTTTTTTTTTTTAAAATATAACAATAATGTTGTTAAATTTTATATAATAATTCGTATACTAAATTGATATAATATATTGATTATTTTGAATTATCTGATAATATATACATTTATTATAACTGCATTATCTCAATCGTTTGAATTACTTCTATCCACGAATTACATATGAATAAAATTAAATATAATATATGGTTTAATGTTATTTATAGTTGTTGTTATTGTTCATAAAGTTTTTAAAATTTATTTGTTTAATGTTTTAATTTCTATCATTATAATTATTTAAAACATCAAACATTGTTTTTTGATTTTAAAGGTAACAATATAATCATTTATATATAGTTATTTTTAACTATTGTTATTGTAAGTTATTTTAAGCTACTAATTTGAAAACTTTTAATGATTATAAAAATCTCTTTAGGAAATATTTTCGTTAAATTGATATTACAGTGTAGTTTTTGTGTAACGACCCAATTTTTATCAAGAATTTTTTTTTTCGTTTTTAATTACTCAAACAATTCCCATAATTCATAATTTCCAAACCATTTGTTTTCCCAAATCACAATTATTACAAACTCAATGTACTTTGAAAATATCAGTTAGTCCCATCACACAAAAAGAGAGGTAGAGTGCACGCTACGTCATCATGCCTTGCCTTTGCCCTTTGGCTCTGAAGTACCTGAAACAATCAACAACCTGTAAGCGAAATTCTTAGTGAGTTTCCCAGAGCATACCACACACACACAGACCACATATCATATATCCTGTTAGCTATAAAAGCTGCACATAAATCACGTAAGCCATGCATACATGAAACCTGTGAAAGTGTCATGGGCTACCCCACATGGTCTTTGCCTAGGACTGCCATGGGCTCCCCCACATGGCCTTACATCCAATGTCATGGGCTACCTCACATGGTCTTCACCTAGGACTTCCATGGGCTACCTCACATGGTCTTACATCCAATGCCACGGGCTTCCCCCGGGGTCTTCATATATAACATGCAATCACATAACAAAACACAGAATGTCTACCATATATGTCATAATCACATAATGGGTCGGCCTTGGTGCCTTAGACCCATAGGTATGGTGAGAAGACTCACCTGTCACGAATGCTGAACCGACACTTTGCGACCAAATGTACCCCACAGGCTGCTCCACGCAACTGCCTAAAAAGTGTCATACAATTTCCAGTCATTTCCCTAAAGTCCACCCTGGTCAACTTCAGCCAAGGTCAAGTCCACGGTCCATGTTGACCCTAACTCGCCGAGTACAACCAGTGACTCGTCGAGTTTCCCAGAATAACATCTACTCGCCGAGTCATCGAGGCGACTCGTCGAGTTCATAGAGTCTCGATTGATAATCTAAGGTCATTCGTCGAGTTCCCTTGCTTGACACTCGACATGTCTACGAACATCCAACCATTGGGGAAATCTTACTCGACTCGCCGAGTTGTTCCTTCAACTCTCCAAGTTCTAGGTAACCTTCGTCCAACTCGCCAAGTTGTTCATCCAACCCGCCGAGTTCTAGGCAAAATTCATCGGGCTCGCCGAGTTGTTCATCCAACTCGCCGAGTCCATGCCTGCCTTCAAATGACTCGCCGAGTCACCCCCTATGACTCGCCGAGTCCTTTAAGATCCCAAGCCAAACATACCCTTTTTGAGCCATGCAAAGCTTCCAACCTACAGATCCAGGCTCCTGAGGCATGCTTTCCACGTAAAGTTGCAAACTTTACGTGCATGCAAGGCTTTAAGGCCCTAAATAGCAAATCTAAGCTTGGAATGGGGTCATACACTTGAGAGAAGGTACATGCTAAGCTCAACTGAAAACTTTATGCATCTTAAGGCCAAAAGGAGTTCAGATCTGAAGTTACAACTTCAGATCTTGGCTTAAATACAAAATCCCTTTTTTAGAATCCATGCACAAGAGGGTTTTGGGTGGAAATGAGCCAAGAGACAGTTTAATACCTTTAGAAAGTGCTCCACAGAAGTAGATCTAAAATCCCCATGAGCCCTTGCTTCTTCTAGCTTGATTCCCTAAGTGATTCCTTCACCAAATCCCTCCTTCAAGCTTCAAAATCACCAAGAACACACTCACACTCGAATCAGGGTTTTTAAGGAGGCATAGAGTTGTAAAGGGGAGGCCAAGGGAGGCTAATGACCCTTTAAATAAGGTGCAAGGCCGTGGAATCTAGGGTTTCATCTACCAGCATCTACTTGTCGAGTACCATAATAGACTCGGCTAATAGATCATTAAACCCCCGCGTCTAAACTCGCTTCTACTCGACGAGTAGGGAAGCCAACTCGCCGAGTAGGTCCTCCAAGAATCCAAACCGAAATGTCATTATCAATACCTGAGGATCGGGGTGTTACATTTTGCATTTATCACTTTTAACTATTTATAAAATATTCTTTAGTTTTTTTAAGTGGAACTGAAATTTATATTTAAGTTGACACTGTAATGTTATATTTAAATTAACAATTTAAGTATTTTGTCAAAATTGTTCAAAAGTTGAAGTTTTAAACTGATAATGGTTTACATACAACATCATTTTAAATTTAATAAATTAAATATAATATGTTAAAAGTTAAAGACATAACTTTATAAGTAGAAGTAAAGATATTATTTTAAAATGGAAATTTAGTTTATTTATTATTATACTTTAGGTTTGATATTGATTTAACCTTATTAACTAACTTATAATCATTATTAGAAAAACACTACAATTTATCACTTTTAACTATATTTCATAAAAAAAAAATTGGGTAGTTTAAGGTAAACTAAAATTTATATTTAAGTTGACCCTGTAATGTTATATTTAAATTAATAATTTAACTATTTTATATAAATTGTTCTAAAATTGTTTCTTTTTAAATGATAATCGTCTACATCCAACAATATATTAAAACTAATAAATTAAGTATAACATATTAAAAGTTAAAAACATTACTTTATAAGTAGAAGTAAATATAATATTTTAATAATGAAATTTAGTTTATATATGATTACACTTTAGGTTTGATATTTATTTAAACTTATTAACCAACTTATAACTATTATTATAAAGAAAATGAAAAGTCATGAGAGTTTCAAATAAATATGGTGAAATGAAAAATACATGGGAGTTTCAAATGCATGAGGTTCAATGGAAAATGCTAGCTTGATAAGATATATAGATAGATATAGATATTAATTACCAATAGACAAAACTGCAAAATTGGTCCTTATGGTATTCGAAAAAATGTGGATAGGGTCCAAAAAGTTTCTGACTTGCATAGAAGGTCCAAAATCAAGATTTTTCCGTGATTTTGGTCCTAAAGTTAAGAAATTTTTGTAGTTTTGATCCATGGAGCACTTGAATTGACTTTTATGCCCTTTTAATTTACTTTTGTATTTTTTTAAATATTTTTTAATTTGTAAATATTAGTGAAAAAAAAAGAATTATGTTGGCCCACCCCATCATTCCACCTGTACTCTTTCTCTCTCTCTCTCTCTCTCTCTCTCTCTCTCTCAAAATCTTCCTCCCCCGTCGTATACTCATCCCACAACTCAATGACACCACCACAATCCTTTAAAACCATGGTCATGACACCATCTTCGCCCATCGTCGCCACCACGTCTGGGAGGCAATCCAACACGACCGTCTGAAAATGAGACCTTCGCTCATCCTCGAGCTTTCCATCCTAAACCAATCCCTTTTTCAAGAAATATGGTTTGGACTCATCTGATTTCCTTTTGAATGCCACAGCTCCGTGGAATCATACCCTCTCCGATCTGTCCTCATCTCTCATCTGGACAATATTTTGTAATGATCGATTCAATCCACGACTCCAAACATTTTCGACATCCAACGAACCAGTGAAGCCCTAGATTCAAAGGTAGGGTGTTTGTGTTTTCTCTCTGAAAAAGAATAAAAGTTTGGTTCTTGAAGGTGGGGCTTTTCCAGTAAATCGAGATTTCAACATCTATAAATTCGGATTTCATCGGTTCATCATTGGTTCATCTCCATCGCATCTTCTATTTTTAAATATCATGTTCACCACCACTGTCTTTATCTCCCTCTCTAATATATTCTTCTCGATTCTCGGGTAAGGTTTTTTTTTTCTTTTTTGGAAATCAAACCAAGAAACAAAACAAAGGGGACTGGGTTTTAATTTCATATGCTTTAAAAACTTCGATTTCCTGAAATGCTTGGATTTAATGCCTTCAATTTCCTGAAGCAAAGGGGATTGTGGAAGAGGGACCGAGGAACATAAAGATGAGAGATGGGAATGACGATTTGTTTGGAACGATTGGTTTTTTTTCACTGTGTTTAATTTTCTTTATGTGTATATATAATTTTGTGATTGTGTGTTCTTGAGGAGATGAGTTTTGAAGATATAGAGAGAATCAAAAGTTCTCTATGAATCACACGATGAGAGAGAGAGAGAGAGAGAGAGAGAGAGAGAGAGAGAGAGAGAGAGAGAGAGAGAGAGAGAGAGAGAGAGAGAGAGAGAGAGAGAGAGAGAGAGACCGGTGGAGAGGGTTAGGGTGGGGTGAGATTTATTTTTCTAATTTTTAATTTTTTAAATACTAAGATAAATAAACAAAATACAAAAAAGAAATAAAAATAATAAAATTGACCTTTCAAGTGTACGAGGGACCAAAATCACGAAAAAATCTTGATTTTGGACCTTCTATGCAAGTTGAAAACTTTTTGGATCTTATCCACATTTTTTTGAATACAAAAGGTACCAATTCTGCAGTTTTGTCTTACCAATATATATTGAAATACATAAAAAAAAATCATTTCCATACCATTTTTTGTATAACTAAGTAATTTTTTTAATACATTGTCATGAAGTATATTAAAATCACAAAAACGGCGTAAAAAGCAATAAAATAAGTATATGAATAACTTGCGCAATAGCTCTACGGATGTAAAAGAGAAACAAAAAGTTTTGTTAGGAACCCATGGTATATTTCAACCATCCCCACTAAATTTTTAAAAAGATATAATATATCAATCTTTGTGATAACTCAAAATAAAAACTTTATAAATTTTTAAACAATAAGCTAAATTTGTTGCATATATATTACGATTTAAAAATATAACACGTTTTAAGGTATTTTATCATATTTGATTATTGTGTTTTTCATTTATTACTTTCTTTTGAAACTTTGTGGGTGTGCTATATTTTTTAGTTATTAACAAATAAAAACTAGTCGTAAATTATAATTATACTTATTTGACATTAGACAAAAAAAGAAGAAAACTCTATTAATAAATATATAAATATAGAAGCATCAACTGTTCAAAAATATAATATAGATTTATATCATTATCATTATTATATACTTATAAAGGAAGCATTTTTCATTTCACCATATTCATTTGAAACTCCCATTCACAACAACTATAAATAACATTAAATCATATATTATATTTAATTTTATACATGTGTAACTCGCGGGTAGAAGTCATTCAAACGATTGAGATTATAAAGTTATAATAGATGTATATATTATCATATAATTCAAAATAATCAATATTTTATATCAATTTAGTATATAAATTATTATATCAAATTTTAGAACATAGTTTTTATTATATTTAAAAAAAACATATATTTGTAAAAACTTCAACTATCTAAGTGTTTTTGCGCAACGCGCGGGCATTAGCCTAGTTTTTAATATATGCAGCATGATCCTTTAATCATATAGCATACCTATTTATAATTTTTTTTTATAAAAATAACAATTATATAACTCAATATTATATAGTTAAATCTTTGAAATAAAAAATAATAATCGTTACAAAGTATGATTATAATGGTCATGAAATTTTTACAAATATTAACAAATAAAACATTAAAACGCCATTAAAAAAATATAATCAAACAAAAATATAAAAGTATTAGAAAAATCAATTCGAACAAATTGTTAAAAATATAGAAAACATTATTTGAATAAATGTTAAAATATAACAAATAAAAGTACATAAACTTTTTTAATAATATATATTTTAACAAAATATAAATATAAATTATAAGATTATAAAGAAAATAAAAACAAAAACATAATAATTATAACCTTAATGGAAAACATTTGTCATGTGAATTTTCTTTATAGGTTTTTTTTTAATGATACCTTTATTTTTTTCTATCCTTTTTCGATATATCATTTTACATAAAATATTATAGTTTATATTATTATTACGTAGGAAAATGATAGTATCATTCATTTCACATGTGCCTTACAATGAACCGAATCAGAAACAATCAAAACTATATATCATCATCCACTTCAAGAAAAAAAATATTACAGGATAATTTATAATACAATAAATAAAATGATCGAAATTCCATATTTGACTTTTGGTGTAACGCTCATAAATTACCCTCAGCGTTCCGTGTGTCTTCACAGACTTTAAGTGCGCGTCGGCTCATTTCACACCCTTCACACAGTACGCAGTACACACACAACGTAGGGAGCATAATCATCATATTTCATACCCCACTCACTAAACTAAAATCTTCTCTTTCTCTTTCGAAACCCCAACAAATTTGCTGTTTTTCACACCATTTTCATCTCTGTATTCGACAAATCCCATTAACATGGCTCCCCTTGCTTGATTAGATAGTTTTCTAGACTGTTTCAGTAACTTTTTTCTTTTCTCTGTTGTTTTTGACAAAGAGATGGAGAGGAAACAAGGGTTTTTCTCCGCTTTAAGAGACGAAGTCATACGTGGTTTGTCTCCGGTGAGGTCGCGGTCGAAGAGTCCGGCGAGAAGTGGCTCTCCGATGTCTGCACTTCTTCGCCGACGGCCGAAACAGTTGACAAACGGGGAACCATTGATTGGGCGGTCCGGGAGCCTCACCGGAGAGACGCTCGCGCCGCTGTATGAAGGGCCTGATCAAGAAGGATCGGAGCTTGGGGAGTCGAAACGGGTCGGGTCGGTTATTGGACACTGGATGAAGGGTCAGCTTTCTAGAACTCCGTCCATGACAGCTACCATGGCTTACAAACATAGGTCTGATTTGAGGCTTTTGCTTGGCGTAATGGGCGCACCTTTAGCCCCAGTGCACGTTAGCACCAATGACCCTCTCCCTCACCTTAGCATTAAGGACACACCTATTGTAAGTCTGTCTCTTCAATGTCATCCATCATTGATTTCAAAGAGTAGACTGTAGAGTCCCCTCGAATGTTTCCTGACTACAATCTACATTTCTTTTCTGTTTTGAGAAATTTGATATTTGGGTTTGGATTATAGCCTATTTCGAGTAATTTGATTAATAATTTCTGAAATCATTATTCATAGATTTAACTATAATCGTTTGCTCTTCGTTTCCAGTATATATAACCCAGTTCACGAGTTTTTACTTCACAGATTCGACTTGAAACTAGTGACGTTGATGGATGTTACTTGTATTATTAAATCACTGACTCGATTTGATGTGTTTATTTTGATTCAGGAAACTTCATCTGCTCAATACATATTACAACAGTACACAGCCGCTTCCGGTGGTCAAAAGCTTCAAAACTCCATAAAAAACGCTTACGCCATGGGGAAAGTGAAGATGGTAGCGTCAGAGTTCGAAACCGCATCAAGAGTAATGAAGAACAAACACGGCGCCAGAGCCGCAGACACCGGCGGATTTGTTCTATGGCAGATGAATCCCGATATGTGGTACGTCGAGCTCGCCGTCGGCGGCAGCAAGGTTCACGCCGGTTGCAACGGAAATCTCGTTTGGCGCCACACGCCATGGCTCGGCGCCCACACCGCCAAAGGCCCCGTCAGACCCCTCCGTCGCGCTCTTCAGGTAAAAACCATGATTTGATTTCACCATTTATGTGAAGAAATTTAAACATATTTGTTACAGGGGCTTGATCCAAGAACAACTGCGAGTATGTTTTCCAATGCGAAATGCGTAGGGGAGAAGAAGATGAACGGGGAAGATTGCTTTATCCTAAAACTCACTGCTGATCCGCAGACACTGAAATCGAGGAGCGAAGGTCCGGCTGAGATCATACGTCATGTACTTTTTGGGTATTTTAGTCAGAAAACAGGACTCATTGTTCACATGGAGGATTCACATTTGACTCGAATTCAAACGAATGGAGGTGACGCAGTGTATTGGGAAACAACAATTAATTCAAGTATGGAGGATTATAGGTCTGTTGAAGGCATAATGATTGCCCATTCGGGTCATTCAGTCGTTACCCTTTTCAGATTTGGTGAAATGGCGATGAGTCATACTAAAACCAGAATGGAAGAAGCATGGTCTATTGAAGAGGTTGCCTTCAATGTCCCTGGCTTGTCAATTGACTGTTTTATCCCTCCCGCCGATTTAAAATCCACTTCCATTTGTGAAACATCCCAACTCCACGAGGACGAAAGAGGAAATCTCAATTCCAATTCCAATTCCAATTCCAATTCCAATTCTGCCCTTGTGGTTTCGGGTCATCGGGCAAAGGTTGCTGCCCTTGTTTAGGTGCGCGATATGGATATATAGGGTCAACAGTAGTTCCTGATTGACTAACATCTTAGAAGTTAGAGAGTAGGGGTAGAGGGGCATTTAAGTAATTTCACAACCTGGGCCCGGGGCTGGAGCTCGGTTTTTTTTTCTTTGAAATGGAGGTTTATTTTTAGTTCACCTTCCATACACTTGGGGTTTATGTTTGTTCCTAGTATTATTATTATTATTATCTTTGTTTGTTAAAAGATCAAAAAGGGGGTTTTCTGATCTTTTTTTTTTTATAAGTTGAGGTTTTTAGTGACCTATTGTAACCAAAATGTTACCGAATGGGTTTTATTCTATAAGTTTGGAATGAAAAGAATATATATATATATATATATATATTTATTTATCTATATCTATATGTACCCTTTTGAAGATTCTTTTTTACTTTAATAAAAGTTGCATGCTTATGGTGATATGGATAGAAGAAAACTTTATGGTTTGGCTTTTTGACAAATGTATGCATCAGCATCACATCCACTATGATATATGCAATGGAGAGGTGGAATTGCATCGTTTGAAGCAAAGCGTGTTTGAGAAAATATGATTAGGACATGGCCACGGGGGTAAAGTGGTCCATTCTTCTTCTTCTTTTTCTTTTATATCAATCTATACAGCTGTAGATGTTGGTTTTATTGCCACTGGGATCTTGTACTCTATGCTTTTTAACAATTTGTGTATCATATGATGTGATATAATAATGGTAAAAAATGGTGTTTTACAGAGTGTTAAAAGTTAAGGCTGAAGAGACCAAAAAGTAATAATAATAATAATAATAATAATAATAATAATAATAATAATAATAATAATAATAATAAATGGTTATAAAAGTAAAAAAAACCCTCATGACCATGTGAGCTTAGGCTCAAATGCATAGCCTCATGGCCCATGCCCATGTGCTTACTGATAACCACCTCTTCAAACACAGACAGTATTGTGTTTTTTACTTTTTTTGTGTGCAACAATATTACTCATGAACATAAATTATGTGTTAACCACCAAAAAAAAAAAGGAAAATCAATTTAAGGAAAAGGTAACAAAGTTTGTATTTTGTTTAACAAAACATCATTGAAGTATATTTGTTGCAAATTATACTATTAATTTTGCTAAAATGTTAAAAAACACAATTATTAATTTTGCTAAAATGTTAAAATACTATTTTCTCTATTTCTAGGGTTAATATCACAAAAGTCCCATGTTTTTGGCACTAAATTGGAAAAAACTCTGAATTTAAATTTTCATTTACTATGACCACAGTATTTTCATTGACTTATCATTTGAGGGCAAAGAGCCAGTTTCACCGGTTTCAGCAGGTTGCTCCCTTAATCGAACGTTGCAGGTAGTTGTGGGTCGATTCTTCTCTCCAACTTCAAACCAAAAAGATGGTAAGCTCCTCCGACACGCACACACAAGGTTACAAAGAGTGGGCTTTAAGGAATCGTTGGTCTGAAGATTTGAGATGCGATTGTGATGAACCTGCGACATTCTCGATCTCCAAAACTGTCGATAATCCATGGAGGAAATTCAGGGGGTGCCCAAACTATCAGGTAATATTAAGTAATTTTTTGTGGTCTTGTTGAACCATTATGAACAAGTGATTGTTGTGCAGGACTCCAAAAAAAATGCGGCTTTTTTTTATGGCTTGATCCACCCCTGCCAAACACTTACTACAAGGAAACTATGTGGAAGTTCCATATGGATTTGGAGGAGGCTAAAAACAATAAAGCATTTGCAATGGAGGTTTTGAAGCTTTCGGAGGAGGCCAAGAACAACAAAGAAGTTCAACTGGATATTTTAAACCTATTGAAGGTGGAGCTACTTATGATGGTCATGCTTTTGGTGGTGGTGATAGTGATGGGGTTTATGGTTCACAATGTTATGGTTAAAGCACTGTGAAGTTGTGGGCATTAGTTAGGTTCAGGTGGAATAGTAGTAGTAGTTTAGGTGTAAAGGGTATTTTGGTCAAGTTAGGCAGTATGTAGATGCATGTGTTATGTATGACAATTTTTTGGTTTTGTAAGAGATGACAATGACAACAACTTATTATGTCTTAATGATAACAATGTATTAAGTCCTTTAACACATACATATGTATAAACCTACTTACCAAGCTAACCAAAATATGGAAGGTAACAACAATTATAGTGATCAAGGCATATATATATATATATTGATAACTTAACAATCATACCAAATATCAATGTCAGTTAACAGCCCAAAAATGGGAATGTACTTTACAATGCTTCCCAAAAACCACTATCATACCATTTAACCTAATTAGAACCAAACTTCCAATTCTACCAAAGATTATGGATATGAATTGGAAGCTTGTTACCAAAAGACAAGTGAGTAGATGTTTACAAAAAGGGCAACCTATTTACTAATGCCCATCCTACCATTGAACCCTTAAACACAAAAAGTAGATGTTTACAAAAAGGGCAACATATTTACTAATGCCCATTCTACCCATTGGATCCTTAAATACAACTCCTTACTCTAAAACCCAAGGGGTTTTGGAGGAACCACCACCATCAACATCTTCAACCATTTTCCTGAGCTTCAACTTCCTAATTCTTTCAGAGGGTTTCCTCTTTTTCTCCCAATGGAAATTGTAAGCACCATAACTTCTTCTGGAGGGTAGGACTCTTGCTCCAACCTCTCTCTCTTCAACTCCTTCTTCCTCAACCACTATGCCTTCAACTTCTTCTTCCTCAACCTGTATGCCTTCAACTTCTTCTTCAACCTCTCTATCTTCAACTCCTTCCTCAGCCTGTTTTTCTTCAATTCGTTGTTCCCCAACCTCTCCATAAACCTACAATATGGAGGGGTAGTTAGTAAATCTACAATATGAAAGGCAAAAATAATGATTACCAGAACATACCTCTTTCATAGCAGCCACTGCTTCAGCATATGTATATCCAGACATTAGCAACTCCTGTAAAGTAAGTCTTTCACTCACCTTCACCTCATTGTCATCATGTTCTTGTTCCTGAACATCCTCTGTTGCTTGACTCATACCTTGCTTACCATTAGGTACATGGGTAAAAAGATCAACAAAATCCTCATCACAGGCTAGGGACACATCCTCCTTTGCATTACTCTTATGTTTCTTACCATTAGGTGTTTTCTTTGGTGTTTTGTTCCTTGATCCAGACACTTTAGTTTTCCCTCCTCTCCTTGCCATCATCTTAGTCCTTTTTAGATGACTAATATTAGGACCACCTACTTGATTACCAGATTCTGAAACTTGGGGAGGAGTAACATCACTTCTTAGTACATCAGGCCCACTAACTTGATCACCACATTCTGAAACTGTGGGAGGAGCAGCATCACTTCTTGGTATAGCAGGCTCAACTGGAGGGAATTGATCAAAGATAGGTTGGCCTCCCCCATCTTTCCTAGGTCTTCTAATCTTCCTTTTTGGGATAGGTGTCTTAGGTACCTCATCATTTGTGCATGAAATCTTATTATACCCAAGTTGTTGGCACTTTCCACACCTCACAGTCCTAGTAACCTTTAACCTTTGAGAGGGGTATTTGGAATCTTCTGATTCAGATGCATGCTTCACTCTATTTACTTTGGGTCTTCCAGGCATCCTTCTAACTAGGGGTGGTAATGGTTTAATAAACTCAGTCATTGGCCACAAGTTGCTTCCACCAACAGGTTGTATGTTCTGACTGTAGGTTGCAACATATTTGTCCTTGTGGAACCAAGAAGAAATGAATTCACTTGGATCTTTGTGGACATAGTTGATTGCAGCTTGACTATGCACCCATGGTATGCCCGACAACATCCACAAGTTGCAGGTGCAAGTGTGATTGGCTAAATCAACCTTGTATCCATTGTAGCCATACCTAGTCTCAAACACATCACCACCACTTGGCACCACTGTCCACAACCTACACACAAAACAAACAAAGTACACATATAAATATATAAATACATACTTAATATTTTTGGATACATGCCAATAAAAACTTATATTACCTCATATCTTTCCCAAATTCATTAAGCTTCAGTTGTATGTTAGGCCCATAATTACCCCTCCATTTGGTGGCCTCTTGACCTTGATGAAAAAACCTTTTCATAAGGAGAATTGTTATTTCCTCAAGCATTGTGATTATAGGCTTCTTCCTTATTTTTTTGATCATGGCATTGAAGCATTCTGCAACCCCATTCTCTACTGCTTCACAAGCATACCCATGAGAAAAGAAGGCTCTGCACCAAGTTTCAGGTTTATCTTCTCCATTGTAGCAAGAAAGTCCCCTTCCAATGTACTTATAGCAGCTTCCCAAAACAAACTCTTTAGCTCTAATCCTCTGAATTTCTTTCTAGAGTTTGCAAAGATGTGTCTAGCACATTGTCTGTGCTCAACATTAGGGAGTAGGTCTAGCACAGCCTGTAAAAGTCCCTAAAATTAACAAACAAACACAACACAACACATGTAAATATTAATGACTGTAACATACAAATATATATTGTATACTAGTGTATGTTGTGGTACCTTGTGTTGGTTTGAGATAACAACCAATCCATTGCCAGCACCAAGATCCAAATCAGCAACCAAATTATCAATGAACTAGGTCCAGTTGTCCTTATTCTCAACATTCACAACTGCCCATGCTATTGGGTAGACATGGTTGTCTGCATCCCTCCTAATAGCAGTTAAAATCTCCCCCTTAATCTGCCCCTTCAAGAAACTACCATCTAGTCCTATTACCCTTCTACATCCTCTGCTCCATCCATCTCTGAACGCCTTGAAGCCAACATAAAACGTTTTGAAATAGGTAAACCCCAGATTACTTTGTACCCCCACCAAGCAAGTTGTACCCGGATTACTTAACCTAATTGCAGCTGCATAGTCCCAAACCTTGGCATAGTGGTCTTCTAACTTCCCTTCTATCATCCCCAATTGCAGTAGCCCTTGCTCTTTGGCATTGCCCAAGAGATACACTCACTGAAAACCTTTGTAGCACATCTGCTTGCATCTCTAGCAATGTCATCTTGGGCTTCATGATTACATCTTTCAGGTAGTGTTTGGCTAACTAACTGCTAGTAACTAAAGAACCAAAATGATAATTCCTAGCACACAAATGCATTTCATTACAAAATTTTATCTGGAATGTTCTTTCATTGTACTTCCATCCAGCTGCAACCCTAAATGGACACTGCATTTTGTTATTATCATTGCTGTCCCTGGTTCCACTATCACACTTAGCTATAACCCTCACTCTATCACTTTTTTCAAAATAAAGCCGGTACCCTCTATGGACTGCATAGTTAGTTAAAGCAAACCTGAGTTGAGTAGGGGATTCATAATAGTCTCCTAATCGGGGCCTCATCTCTTTCCAGTCAACATTGGGATCATGCACCCTATACTCCACACCAACATCTTCATTGTCCTCATCTAAGTGGGCATGCTCTTTTTGTTGGACACCATGAATGTCTCCATCATCTACCATTCCATCAATACTCCTCCTTAATACGTTTTCATCACACAATAAGTTAGGAAACTGATCATCACATAGTCTTGAGGGGGCTTTGAAAGTTTCTTCAGAAAATCCAAGAATCTAAAGTCAAATGCATCTTCATCGGAGTTAGAGTCTAGAAGATATGTCTTCTCAGGGAGCTTAGGCCCTTTAGGCTTCTTAGTTCCAGAAGTAGAAGCCATCTGTTTCATAAAAAAAACAAAAACACAAATTGTTAGTTCAAACTTGGAACTCCATAGACGAAGATAACCACCCTCATAATCATCAATTTCTTGTTTCCATACACGTACCTTTCTACTCCAACCTTACTTCACCAACGATTTCGAAGCTTCAAGTTGCGAAATTGGGGACTGTGAAATTCTTCTCAGCGTCAAAACCTTCTCGAATGCATGAAAAACCCTTTAGCAGTGATGGTTCGTGAAAGGTGATGGCTACGGAATAGCTTAGTGGTGATCGGATGGTACAGGTTACCTGCTGGTGACTGGCTCTTTGCCCTCAAACGATAACTCAAAGAAAATGTCGTGGTCACAGTAAATGAAAAATTAAATTCAGGGCTTTTTCCAATTTAGTGCCAAAAACATAGGACTTTTGTGATATTAACCCTTATTTATAACCATTAGTTTTTTGTGACCTCTCTCT
The DNA here is from genome assembly GCF_002870075.4 of Lactuca sativa. Lineage (NCBI taxonomy): Eukaryota > Viridiplantae > Streptophyta > Magnoliopsida > Asterales > Asteraceae > Lactuca > Lactuca sativa. The sequence continues at coordinate 260,094,238 of NC_056627.2, forward strand.
CTCTCTCTATCCCTCCATCTCTCTCTCTCTCTCTCTCTCTCTCTCTCTCTCTCTCCACAGAACACAATTATCTTAATAACTTCTCAAAATATAGAGTAAATTACACCAATTGTCCCTCGTGTATATGCTAAAAAGCATGTTTAGTTCTTATTTTTAAAAATTAACTCGGACAATCATTCATGTCTTTAAAATTACGCGTTTCATCCATAGTTTAAATTGGCACATTTAATCCCTTATGACACATAAAAAGACTATAATGTTGGAGCCACGTCACCCACCCCGACCAAGTGCGTGACGCGCACCGACCAAGAACGCAACGCACCCTAAAAAATTCTCCTATATATATATATATATATATATATATATATATATATATATATATATATATATCTTCGTTTTTCAGCATTCTCTTTACACCATTTCCACTCAAATCCTCTGGAATACTTCCATACCTTTAGTCCCTTTACTCTCTAGTTTTCCGACCACTTTAGCGAGGCCATGCGGCATCAGAAAGCCGAAGAATAGAAGCTCCAAGGCCAGAGTTATGTTTGCATAATTTCGCGATTTTCACTAAAATCTCTATAAGTTAAGCTACAATTATTTTATTTCAAGTGCAACTTATATTTATGTTCATAGTCGTTATTATGAACCTATAAATAAGATTTATCAGTGATTCCAAGTCATTATAATGATTGCTCTACTTATGGAAGTGATGTATAGGTTGGATTTAGCGAGGTGTTTAAAGTGAGATTTCCAAACAATATACTATGTATACCAAACAGACCTTACATCCAATATGATCCTACCTGGTTGTTCCTTACTTGATAGATCTTGATGTAGACATTAGGATTAGTGAGAAATCTAGACCATCATTAGTCACGAGGAATATTAGACTAAGACCTAGTGATAATTAAACCTAGGTCATATAAAAGGAAAAGTCAAGGTGCTACGCGAAGTGCCGCGAAATTCATCATTCATCCACTTTTAACAAATGAGCACATAGTTATTTTCAGCTTACACATAGATATAAAGTATTTAATTTGCTTAGATGCCCTATGTGCCTATTTTATGTGTTCCTGATATCTGTGCGAAATAAGATAATGATTTCTACTTGCAATGGAGTATATAGGCATTTTATTATACTTATATGGTATCGAGTAAAGAGGGTACATAGAGAAAAAGATGAGATAATAGTAAGAGACCATGCCAGAGATAAAATAGTGGTGAGAGACCATACCAGAGATAATATAATAATAAGAGACCATACCAGAGATAAAATAGTGGTGAGAGATCATACTAGAGATAATATGATATGAGAGACCATACCATAGATAATATAATGGTGAGAGACCATGCCCAATTGAGAGCAATCTTCTAGTAGAGTATTGATAACAACCACATAATCTTCTAGACGGTTCAATGGAACACTAGCAGACTCACAATTTGTAGGTGTTAATGAATTACACTATCCGGGAGTATGGATTGTGTGTTCATTCGAGTACTCTATCCCCCTCATGGTAGCCTTACTGACATGTATTACTAAGGAATTCCCGATGTAGTGTTGTCTACTCGTTCTTACAAAGATCCCTTAGGATATGTCCCTTGAGATTATCATTTTAGGATCATAGAGTGAGAATAACATGAATGGATAATTGGGATTAATCTATTTGATGTGATATATATATATATATATACACACACACATACATACATACATACTAAAAACAATATAACAATAATATTGAGGATTGGAAACCCTATGTGCTCACTAGGCTACCAAGCTTGACCCACTCAGTTTCTTTGTATCACATGTAGCGGTACGAAGGTACATGGATAATGACATAATGAGAGATTCAAGGAGATATAGGTCATTAGTATCATGTGAAATTGTAAGGCATGTAATGACTATGTTTATGCCTATTTTCTTGTATCACTTATGACATCCCAAGTTTTAATAATCAATGAGAAACATTTCTTCGGAAATACCTTTATGGGACAAATTCCATAATTATAAATATAAAAAAGTCTTTTCTGACCATGAAAATGGGGATGTCACAAAGAAATAGGGAGAATCAAAATTTTGGTTTGGGAGACTTGAAAAGGTTACAAAGTTAGATTTTAAAGATAGTTTGGCTAGGATACAACATGCACTTACTGACCACTCTCTTAATTTTCTTTTTAGCTATTTTTTGGAGAAAAACCGGATGCCACGACTTGACAGGTATCTGGCCACGTGGTGGTTGTTGCATCCCAAGCCAAGATTTTTTGGGTTGCTCGCATATTTAAAGACCTTAACACTTCGGTTATCCTCTTCAACCTCCACCCTACTAACTCGATACCCTAGCCCCCAATTAAGTGTTCTTGATGTTTGTGTGATGATTTTGAAGCTTTAGCCTTGAAAGACGTCTTGGGAGAGGAAGGTGGTGTGCTTTTCGGTTGAAAGGTTGTATACACTTTAGATTTTGCATCTCTTGCATCTTGTGGAACTTTGGAAGGTATAAAGCTTCCACCTTTATCATTCTTGTTTCTCATTTCATGATTTGAGGTCCTTCTTAATCCTTTGAAAGGTTGTTCTTGGAGTTTTGAGCAAATGTAGAACCTTAGACTTGCTTGGTGACCATTTATTGGCTTAATCTAATGGAAAAAGTGTTAGCTCATGGTTCCCTTTAAAACATGCACAAGTTTTTGTTATATTGATGGCTTAATGGACCTAGGGTTATATATCTTGCTTTATGGTGATGTATTAATGGGTAAAGTTGGAAATTTTGCCCATTAAGTCAATGAAAAGGATCAAATATGAAGTTTTGGGCTTTGATCTGTAAGGCTTAAGCTCTTAATGAAGAAAAGAGCAATTTGCTAGAAACCACGATGTGGACAAGGAAGGTCCATGACACTGTAACATTTGAGATTTGGTATGTTTCCTTTTTAACCCTTAATGCAAAAATTTCTATCATTTAAGTCCCCAGCTAGTACGCGGGGCGTACTCTATGAGTACGCCTAGCATACTAGCTCATCGATGGATCACGGGTTCATCCACGTATGCGTGGCGTACATGGGAGTACGCATGGCATACGTAATGCAGAGACAAACCCTAATTTTTAGGGTTTGTGCCCTCTTTAAACAACTTAAGACACTCTTGGACCTTCTATTGAACAACCTCCATCACTCTATACCCTGAGATCGAAACCCTAGTTGTCATTTATGATATTTGAGCTTGAAAGTGAGTTTTGGTGGTGTTTTTGGTGAAGTAGAAGAAGAAGAACACTTGGAGGTTACTTGGGAGTGGCTTGAGCTTGTAGATCCAGAGTCATCTTCATCTTAGCAAGTCATTTGAGGTAAAAAGCTCTCATCTTGATGGTTCTTTATGCTAGATCCAACTTAGGGTGTTATTTGTGCATTTTTGGGTATTTTAAGCCATATCTGAGATTATGGTCTACTCGAGAAGCCATGAATGTTAGATCTTAGCACATTTGAGGTCCATTGTTCATATAAATGAAACCTTTATGTGATATTTTGGTCCATGCATGTTTTAGGTTCCTTGTTATGGTTCTCTTTGAGTTTTTGGTCTTTTTTCAGACATACATGGGAATAAAGTTGCAAACTTTACGTGTTAAGTCACCATTTAGGACCAAATCTAAGAGTTTAACATGATGGCTTAACTGATTAAGTGATTAATCGGTTGAATTAGTTGTCTGCGGAGTATGCGGGGCGTACCCACCTTGTACGCTGTGCGTACTGGCCGCAGAAGGAGTACACTAAGCATAAACCTGAGTACGCCCATCGTACTTAGCTGTTTGACTTTTGGGTTGACTTCATGGGTTTGGGCCATATTTTAGGCTTTTACGGTTTGGGCCTTGTTAGGCCATTAGGCTTCTGACTTTGGGCCATGGATAGACTATGTGATTTCTTGGAATTAGGCCCGTGATGATTTTGGGACCAATTAGGAAGTTGGGCCATATTGGGCCTTGGGATGCCAATTTGGAATTAAGGCCTTTTGAGCAAAAGGGTTGGCACTTTGTTTTTGACCAACAAAGAAAAGAGTAAAATGGTCTTTTACCTTGGATGTTGCACAAGTAATTTAGATGCTTGATTGTGGGTCGAGGTCCAACTATTAATTGGATATTATTTGATGGTGTTAGTGCGTGAGGATTTTCTGGATCAGCAGACCGAGATTTTATTTGAGAGATTCAACAACTTGAGGTGAGCTTCCTCAATGTATTTAGTGGATCGAAGATACCAATGCTGACCCATAATTTATTATGATTAGGATGCTAGTTGTCTGCGTGCCTCTTGCATGTATGATATGTGTTTATATGTTTACCGGGCGAGGCATGATGTTTATATTGTATGTTATTTATCTTTATGTTTTTTTGCATGTGTTTATGTGTTTGTATGTATACCGGTCGGGGCTCGATGCCAGGCGGGGCCTGATACCTGATAGATATGTTCCAAGCGGGGCTCGATGTCGAGTGGAGCCTGATGATGGGCGGAGCCCATTATATGTTTGATATGTATGGTATGTGGTATTTTGGGGAACTCAATAAGCTTTGTGCTTACGATTTTCAGTTTATTTTTCAGGTACTTCTGGTCCGAAGGGGAAGAGCCTGGGTTGATTGCAGTGCACACACTACATTGTTCCACATTTTATATGACTCTGATTGTACTTGGATGTTATTTTATATACTCTGATTTCACTATGGTTTTATGATATTGTTATGGATAATGGTTTTATTAATAAAAAACCAAAAAATTTTGGTCTTAATTTTTGGGACGTTTCAACTTGGTATCCGAGCCTTAGTTTGAGGGATTCGGGCATACTCTCGGGTGTGTCTGAACTCAAGATGAGGGTTTGGTAGATTTTCCAAAAAGAAATGTTTTATAAAATGGTTTTCAAATAAAAGAAAAAGGGCGTGGTGCATGCAATCGACCGAGCTCAAGTATTTTTTCCCAAAATACCCATACATGTTTTATGATATGCTTTGATTTGTGAATCTGTGAATCGCATGCTAGTTAGGGATAAGGATCTGCTCAGGATTTTCAGGACAGAATGCTAGGAGAGATGCCTATATATGCCTATTGTATGAGCTTGTAGACTTGCATGCTAGTACTGATCAGTCGGTGATAGGATGGCCTGTTAGGTTATGCTTGTTCTAATTACTCGATGCTCGAATGCTACTTGCTTTGTGCTTTTAGGATTTTCCATTAACTTTAGATAACTAGTAAGTTAATATACTAAGTTACATATTGCTTAGACTAAATAATTTTAGAATGTTAGGTTTTAACTCTATTGCAGAACTCTTGTTTGAGTCCAACCCTTGTAGTGTGAGACCATTCATTCGAAGAATTATCTGGTGTCGGCGATATGTAATAGTATTCATGAGCTAGTTAGAGGATATTAGGTGGATTTCCTTCTACATCTGATGATGGGGAGTAGTGTGGTGGTTGCCCTAGGAAAACCTAAGAAGAAATTTAATGCTGAGAGCCTTGTATTGTTGAGGATTGTATGTATAGATAAGGAGTGAGTTGGAGGATTCAAAGCAATCCTTGAGGAAACTATGGATAGATGTGGAAGGTAGTATGGGCTTGTACTACTGGAAGTAGTGATACGTACTTGAGTCAAGAAGAGCTACGATGATACCAGGAATATTGTAGACTATGAGACTCCTCTCTCTCTCTCTCTATATATATATATATATATATATATATATATATATATATATATATATATATATATATTTATGCGTGTTCGGATGGTTTGTATGGTTTATTTTTAGTGTGGTGACCCTTCGAGGAAGACATGTTAATGGTTCTGGTGCTGGTGAGGGTTCTGGTTCAGGTTCTGGAGCCGGACAGTTGGATGATCAGATATGGGAGTTCTTTTCGTCTGAGATTACCCGCAACATACATGAGCAGACTCACTAAGTTATACAACTACATATGCGGATTAGATGTTTTGCAGGTTGTTGGTGTGAAGATCTCGGCGAGACTGTACACTCGCATCGAAGACATTGGTTTTCATTGGTTTGAAAATCAACTATGTTAATCTTATGGGTTTCAAAAAAACAAATGTTAATTAACGATTCTAAGTAGAGGGTTTTAGTTGGTTAATCTATTTTAATTGAAAAATCTATGTTGTAATTTTTGGGAAGTTACAAATTAATATTAGAGCCTTAGCTTGAAGGTTTTGGGCGCACTTTACGGCTTGTCTATACTCAAATAGAGGACTTTTTGAAAGAGAATGTTTTAATCAAAAGAAATTAAATAGCTGGATCAAAAACATGAGCTTGGTCTTTTGTCATGTTCTTGTTTGATTGTTAGCTTGAGATCAATAACATGGTTTCTTGATCTAACTTCAAATCATAAAAGAAGGATACAATGCGTACAGTCAGCCGGAATTCCCATACTGCTCATGTTTTGCATGTCATTAGTTTAAATTATGTTCAACTCATGTCATTCATTAGAATTCCCATACTGCTCATGTTTTTATGTCATTTTCAGATAATTCGAGTGGAGCAGTACTTTGGGAGCAACTTTGGATGCGTTTGATGGAGCATTGTAGTTAATTGGAGCTTGGAACTAATTAAGGATGTTGAAGAATGCTTGGAAGATGTTTTGGTCAAGAAATATTCAATCGAATTGATCATACGAAGATAGATTGCTACATTTTAAAGCCTAAAGGATGTTGCTGACAACTTTGACCCCCTGTCAAAATTTTGACCATATCTCTTGACTCGTAACTCCAATTGACGAGATTCAAAATTTTCCGGAAACTAGACAAAATTTAGAACGACTTTTGTGTTTGTGAAAAAAAGGAGAAAATGCAAAAATTCGATCGAATAAACACTTAGCAAATCAGAAAGTCCGAAAATCAGAAAAATAAAAAATTCGACCAGAAATCAAAAAATTCTATTGAATTTTTGGGTTTCTTGATCCCGAAGACTCTGGCTTGTATATATAGGATGCCTCTCTGATCTAATTGAAGGTTGGACGATTCCTGAAGCTCCAGACGACGAAAAAGACGATTTCTGAGGCAATTTCTCTCCGATTTCGACAATTTCCGAAGATCTGAAAGCTGAAGATCACCTTCTACATTTAGTTAGAAAGATTAATTAGTTAGTTTATCTTTTTATTTGTTTAGTTTTGTCTTTAGCCATTTCTGTCTAAAGCATAGTTTTTAGTTCTACATAGACAAGTACTTTTCATGTGATCACTTATCAGATCTGATTTTCTTTTTGTGTTTCTATCTAGAATTTTTAGTTTTGAGCTTAATGAATGTTTGATTTTTAATTTTTGTTAGTCTAATCACCTAGCTAGGGTTTTATCATTCAAGTTAATATGTTAATAAAATTAGTAATTGTTCTTGTCAACTGGTAATAAGTAAGTAGTATAAGATTGGTTCCGTGTTGGGATTTAACTCTGATATAAACTGAAAAATCATATCTTTATGCTTCCAAGCTTGTGAGAAGTATTGTTTTTTTTTTTCTAGGAATTTTACACAGATCTTAATGCAACTTTTCTGATCTTAATTAAGAGTTTGTTTAATAACACAGTAAAAAGTTAGAGTTAACTAAAGAGCTTGTTTTGGTTAATTTAACTAGGTAAAAAAGATTATACTAGAGCTTATTAGTTTTTCTTAGTACCAGCTTAGGTAGAATGTATTCTGAATAACCAGATCTAAACTGATTGCCTAATTAGGAAAGTCACAGCAAAACTGAAATCATTTTTATTATTGATTTTCGTTTTCAAGAGTTTCATTCTAGAATTTCTTGATTCTATAGATGCCTCGTAGGCCTTATATGTGTTGATTATAGTATGTGTTGTGGAATCATTGAATGATATTATTGAATTACTAATTAAATGCTTTAATCGCTGTAAATGATTAGAATCTGATATCCTTAGAATTTTTTTATCCATACTTATTACATGTTCTTTAACTGGTTGTGGTTTTAAGGAAGAATCCTAGAAAAGTATAGGAAGTGTAGTATTATGCATATAGCTAGACATATGCATGCATTCCATGAGTTTAGTGTAGTGATGCGAAGTGACTTAGGAGTCTTGGAACGAGTATGGGTAGTTATGGAATGTAGTATTGGGCTCGTACTACTGAAAACACAAGATCCATGCTATGGTCAAGGAAGTGTTACAAGAATACCAAGGAACTGGTAAGTGGCTAAGCATAGTGTAGGTTAACAATGTTCATTGATTTGATGTGCTTCCATTATCTTTTAGATTCAGGATGGTGACTTTTCGTGATGGAGATTCGGGTCAGAGTGAGAAAGATCTACATGACATCATCATTGTAGAGGTTTCGAGTTTCATGATGGATGATTTTCCTGTTGTGGTCAACTCATCTAGGGATCAGTTGATTTGAGTGATGAACGAACGGTTTAGGGTTCTACGGACTGATTTGGAGGCCAGTTTGCCATGGGCCCATGAGGTTACCTTCAAGTAGTTTGATGCTTGTGGTGATCCATGGTTCATGAGGAAGAGGGATTCTATCATTAGTATTTGTTGGATCATCGATGTGGAGAGTGCCTTCCTCGCCAGCTTTTTTCCGGTAGAGGCCAAGGCCAGGTTCGCAACATGTCTACTGCATGATAGAGAGAAGGATTGGTAGCACGAGGTTGTTCAGGGCATCAAACCATGTATGGTCGAGTCTATGACCTGGGAGGATTTTGTTACCATGTTCAAAAGAGATTTTGTACCAACGATTGAGGTTCAACCGTTGACACAAAAGTATTTTTACGCTTAAGCAGAACAAAGAGACGGTGGTTGAGATCATCGCCAAGTTCAGAGAGCGTTGCTTTGCCCACAATATGCAGTGACAAAGGAGATGAGGATGACTCACTATCATGATATGTTAAGGTCGGAGATCCATGAGTTCGTACGCATTTCCAGTTGTGAGACCCTTTCCAATTGAGTGGAGGCATCCAAGGACAAAGCGTTGGAGTTTGAGACCCAACAATGGAAATAGAAACACGACCAAGTTCATGCATCAATATCAACCGTCAAGAAAAACATGGTGATTGACAATCAGTCAGGATATCAAGGGACTCGCGGATTATATTGTAGGTGTGGTTCGGCACACTGAGCTATTTATGTTACACCAGTTTTTGGGCGTTTCAGATGCAATCAGGAGGGTCACTACAACCGAGACTATAGTCACAGGGAGTCAATGAAATTGTTTCTTTTGCATTCAATCATGCCATGTTAAGGCTGATTGTCCGCTAAGATCATATGAGATGGTTTTGGATCCAACACCTTTAGCTTGACAGTTATTGGATGGATGTCATGGGATAGTTGGGGTCCCAAAGGGTGTGGTTAGAGTCATCAATTCTACAGTTGGGTCGGGTGCAACATTCGCTGATGTCGTTAGTACTTTTCCATTTATGTTTTCATTGTTTCAATTGAAATCCTTGATGATTTTTTGAATGATAATTATTTAACGACTCTAGTTCTACATTGAATGATTATTTGTGGATGATTTTATTCTTATTGTATGGTTTGGCCCGGAATTTTGAATGGTTATGAATTCATCAAATTCTAGTTCATTCCAAGTGGGGGAGAACTGATTTATCAGGAGGAAAGATCTCAAGGTTTTAGGTTGTCCCAAAGTTTTCCAGACTCAAGGATGGAGGGTAGCAAATTCAGATTGTTTTTAGGGTTGAAGCTTGTGTGACGAATTTTATTCACCGGACAGTTTGTGTGACCGAAGTAGAAGATGTTGAGGGTCTAGTGTCATCTCCTTTGGAAGATGGTATTGGATTAAGGTGTCTAAGACAATAAATAAATTGGTATATTCTTTTAATTAGAAGCAAAGTCCTTTTTAGATTGCCCACATAAATAGAACTTGATTAGAGTAACACTTATAGAGAGTAAATGATTGATTAGATTATTATATGATTAATAAACTAATTCGAAATTGTGAGGAAATGATTTGTTAATGTATTATATGATTAATATGCTAATTGGAATAAATAATTGATTTGTTAATTTAGTATGTAATTAATATATTAATTGAGATCAATTGTTAAATAATTGATTTGTAAATTTATATGGTCAATAAATTAATAAGAAATCAATTAGAATTAATTAATTATTAATCAAAATTATTCTGAAATAAATTTGGGATTAATTGGAATTAATTAAAGGTGCAAAGGGTGAATTGTAAATTGTACAATAGTTTAAAAGAAGAAATTCTAGAACCATCCTAGGGGTGGACTATTTTGGGAGCTCTTATAGGGTTTCCAAAAGCCTCCTGGATGATAATAAGGAAAATATTTCAATTGAGATTAAGTCCATTATTTAATTATTCAAATCTTGATTTGTCCCTAAGTTAAATAAACTATAAATAGGACCCCTTAGGCATTAAACTTCGTGACCACTCGTTCCAAGGAGCATATAGACAAAAATTTACACTATCCTCCTCTCTCCTCAAGTGTTTTTTTAGTTCTAGGGTTAGGTGTGAGCCATTAGAGGCATCATAATTTTGGTGCTAGCTTTCCAAACTCAACAAATAAAGGAATCAAGTAAACTTGTTTGCTATAACAAGTTTATGGTATGTAACTCAACTTTATGATTTTCAAAATATACTACGGTTCATCATAGTTTTGTTATTGAAAGTATGTTTCCTTAATGTGAAGACATAGATCCTTTTAGGTTTCATGTGTCCTTCTTAATTGTTAAGTGTTTTTCCGTATTGTGTATATTGTTGTAACCTAATAAACCCATTAGTGGTAGCCGAGCTAATTGGTGTGTCTAACATTGAAAGCACATTAGTTGAATCGAACATTTTTTTTGTCTTTTGTCAGACTGAGTTCATGAAATGACAATGTATATGTCACGACGTGAACTCAAGACAAATCCAGAATTTCAGGATTTATTGCCTAATTTGATTTATATGATTTTTATTTGGTAATTATATGCTAAGAAATTAGTTAGAATTTGATTTTTCATGCTTTGGATAAGTAAATAAAATCCCTAAGTATTATGAGATATCTTTATAGAAGATAATGATTAATTATGAATTCAATTAATATTATCCATATGGATCTAAATGATTAATTTAATTATAAGACTAAATAAAAGATCATTATAAATCCATAAATTGTTTAACTGATTAATTTATTAATTGATTTAAACAGTTAATTTTAAATGCATAAATGTTTAGTTAAATAATCAATTAATTGAAATAATTAATCTTAAACAAAGTAGCTTGATATGTTTTAAAATACACCATTATATATATATATATATATATATATATATATATATATATATATATATATATATATATATATATATATTCATCATTGGCTGCTAACAATTCCAATGTTGATAATTCGAGTATTCAGGCTATGCTATTATGCCTATTTTCTCTCAGCCTGATCATGAACTCATATATAATAAGATTAATTACTATATGTATAAAAAGCCATTCGAATAAATAGTCGGCCTCATTTACGAAACCATGCTATAAATAGGGTATAATAAAACGGTCTATAGAACGACCGTTGAATGGGTGTCTTTTTCACCCACGACTCTCCTATGTGGCGGAGGGTTGTTAGTTGAACAAGTTCGATAGGACATAATCTCATTATAAGTATAATGACATAAAGTACCAGAATTTTCTTTAAAATCTCACTCTAGTTACTTTAGAAAAATGTGAAATTTTATGTTAATCCATGAAAACATACATCATTTCTTTATGAGTCATTAGTGGAGCGTGTGTGGTTAACCGGCACACTAATTTGGGACTATAAAAGTGAATTGATGAAACCACTTGTGTTTATAATTGTTGATGGAGTGTGTGTGGTTAACCGACACATCAATAAGAGATTATAAATAGATTGGGGGTGTTTGAGCAGGTTTGCATGGTTATTACATCTTAAATGTGATCTTTGACATCCCAGTTAGAATTGGTAAGAGCATAATCGAGATTAAACTTGACATTGATAATATTTAATGAATCTCAAAGATCTATGAGTTCCATGTGATTGAAATTTGTAAGATGCCTTACCTACGTAAAATAGATTCACAATTTGATTACCACGTTCCTTTTCAAAGTTTGAATCGAAAATATGGATCCTAGCCTTAAATTAAATTTTGGGTTAATAATTAAGGATTAAAATCAAGTAACTTGAATTCTCTCTTCTCCCAATTTTAAAACGTCTTTTGAAGATAGAAATGGTCTTCCTCGTTCTTTTAGAAATGTTTTTCCTCGACCTTGTGGTGATGGTCTTCCACTTTCAGGTCAACGTGAAAATGTCTTCCCTTTCTTAGGAAATAGTGAAACTGGACATCGTCTCTCTTCAATTCTTCCACCTCCTCCTGTGATTCCCCCAATGTTGCATTTTCCTCGAATTAAAAGATATGAAGCTACTCAAGCCCTATTGGCATGTAAACATGAAGACGAAAATTATGAGAGTGTGCACATTCTGAAAATAAAGTCGTACATTGAAAAGTTGGAAAAGATGGGTATTATATTCCCCAAGGAGAGAGCCATTGATTTGGTTCTTCTTTCACTCCCTAGTTATATGGTCAGTTCGTTAAGAACTTTCATATGAGGAATCTCAATGTGACCCTAATTGATCTGACCTATATGTTGATGGTTGATGAAGCATATATGCTTAAGAACACAACTAAAGTAGAAATGCTTATATGGTCTAATTCCAAGAATTTCATGGACATTTACAATGGTAACATTAGTGATCTAGAACGTATTTCTCTTCCCAATGGAAAGGGGTCAACCAAGATCAAACCATTTGATCGTATGGTAGAGAGAAAGGCTCGTTCTGAGATCATTCCACATGTTGACCCGATTGAGTCCATTTGTTTCTACTGCCAAATGAAGGGACATTGGAAGCAAAGTTTCCCACGATACCAGAAAGATCTTAAAGATGGTAAAGTCAAGTTGTGTTACTCTACTTCATGTAGATCCATTATCTAGTTCCAAAAGTTCCTATTCTTAGACTCTTAATACATTATGTGATCATCACATTTTGATGGTATTGCATGATCTAAAAGAAAGAAGGAAGCTTAAGCAAAATGAACTAAATTTGATCATGACAGATGGACTTTGGTTGCATGGTTTGATGGTCAGAATTTAGAGCTACTTCTAGGGTATTACGATAAGTTAATAGATTGCTATTACTCTTCGAAGATGTTTAATATAGTTTTTCATTTTATGCATTGTAAGGATAAGTTCTAATTTTTCATTTATCTTAATAATACAAAGTTTTGGTTTACTTAGTTGCCTTATCTTTTTTCATTGAAATGACATTAATGAAAGTTTTAGTTATGTTTCTAATAATAGCAATGTTAATTATGGATTTGATTCTTATGATATCTCTTGTGGTATTGTTATAATTGACCAAGTGAAAAAGAAGTCTCATCACCAACTGGACAAATACTTGGTGTCGTACAATTCGAATTGTATAATATATCATATATGAGAATCTGGTTCATTGTAAAATTCTGATTAATTTAGTGGTTACATGATTATGGGATGGTAAGTGAAGGAATAATGGATATAGTACATGTTGATATGGACTATTCAAATCACCACATAGGACGATAACTCTATTTGTCATAATTTACTAACGCTTCAATAAATATGATTTTTTTATAAGATTAAACATAATTCTAATACTTTTGAAAAGTTCATGAATATAAGAACAAATGGAAGAATCTATTAGGCAGAAAGATAAAAGATTATCCAATCTGAAAAGAAAAGAGAGTGCTTTAGTATCATGTTTTATGATCATCTTAGTAATTGTGAAATTGTTGCAAAATTAATTTCTCAAAGAACATCTTGTTGGATTAGTGTCTAAGTCCATAACTATTTTGGTATGTACTTGACCCGATGGTGCATGGTCCTTTTGGGTTGCCTACACCAAAGCAACTTGATAGGATGAATTATGGAGAGAAAGGATTAAATATGATTTATTAATATATTAGGGGAATAATATATTAAAGGAGAAATCATATTGTTTAATTAATATTAGTCAAGAATTAATAAGAATTAAGTTTGTGACTAAAAGAGATTAATTAACTTAAGGGACTGGAATTGTAATTATAAGATAATTGCAATTGGGCTATGGATTGCCTTATATTATAAGGTTGGACGAATTCTATGGGGAAACCCATTGGAAATCGTCCAAGGCCTTTAAGGAAAGGAGTCCATGGGTTGCTTAGGGCTTAAGCATCCAAATTAGGGTTTCCTTGTTAGATAACCCTAATAGCCTCACTATATATAGAACCCTTATGCTCCAAAAACATGGTGAACTAATTATCTAGGGTTTCCACACGTTCTTGAGAGGCACCTTCTCTTCTCCTATTCATCCTCTTGCTCTTGGTGTTTGTGAACCATTAGAGGAGTGACATTTGTGACTCTAAGCTTTCTAAAGTCATTACAAGGAGGATTTGAGATTGTTATTGCTACATAACGATCAAGGTATGATCTAAACCCTAATTATATGTTGTATTGATTATCATATGCTAGATTTAGGGTTTATAGTCTTGGATAAATTGCATGTACAATATAGAAACCTAGATCCAAGCATTAGGGTTTGTATGAGCACATAGGATGTTCTTATGAACAAAACCCATCAGTGGTATCAGAGCCTAGATTGGTTTCTATTGTATTGATGCATTATGTTGCTGAAAATTGTATTCTGGCTTACTGTTCGACCTGACTCGACGAGTCACTACTTGGACTCGGCGAGTCAGCCCTACTCGGCGAGTTCCAGAGTGTGACTCGGCGAGTCGGAGCGTCAGATAGAGGAAATTTCGGATTTTGTTGCTGTTTTGCTTAAGGATAATTACCATATTCGTTTTAAACCTATAAAATACGAATTTTATTGTTTCTTAAAGAATATCCTTGCCAAAACTCAAGATAATTACCAATTGATTAGATAATAACTTCCTTATATGATAAAGATTGAATTATTTGTATTAATTGGGTAACTTATTTTGCAAGAAATTGACATTAGGTCAAATATAGATAATGATGAAATTAATTGTTTAATTTATATTATTTGTTATTTGATCCTTGTGTTATGAAAAGTTTCAATTTTCCCCTTTAGGTTTTATAGTTTAAATTTAAACTCAAAAGTTTAGTTTTGAAATTTAAATAGTTGAAACCCTTATGTTTTGAAATGTTTCAAAACTTGCCCTCAAGTTTTGGAATTTAAATTTTGATTAAAGGTTTAATTTTAATGTATATTTAAATTCTAAACCCTAAGTTTTTGAAATGTTTCAAAACTTGTCCTCAAGTTTTGGAATTTAAATTTTGATTAAAAGTTTAATCTAGGAATGTTAAATTCTAAAACCCTAGTGGTGTTTTGAAAAGTTCATATCACACCCTTATGGTTTTATTAATTAATTAAGGTGTATAATTAAAAGAGGTTTAATAAATCCATAAAAGTTTTGGTTTACAATTTAATTGAATTAAAAGTATAATTGTTAAATTTTACAACCTAGTATTTTAAAAGTGTAAAATACACCCTATACTATATATAACATTAAAAGTCTAACATTATATATATGTATGAGTAAAAGTCAGTCTTACCGTTAGTAGGCCTCATTCATGAAGCTGGTCTATAAGGGGTGTCTAAGGAGATTGCCTATAAAATGACGATTAAATGGGTGTCCACTCTTACCCACCGCACTCTTGACTAGTGGAGGGTCGTTAGCCGAACAGGTAGGAAAGGACAAAACCTTCCATTATAAGTATAATGAAGTACAAAAGTAACTAAATGTTTTACAAATTCCCAATCTTAGTTACTTAGGCAAAAGTGAATTGATGCAATTCCATGAAATTACACTCTGTGCCCTTGCGAAGACGTTAGTGGAGCGTGTGTGGTTTACCGGCACACTAAATGGTTCTAAGCAAAGGAAGCAAAGGGTGACTCAATGTTTGTCATAGTTCGGTGGAGCGTGTGTGGTTTACCGGCACATCGAATAGGTGACTGTAACATGTGAGGGCACCATGTAAGTTTGCATGGTTATTCACACCCGCTTTGTGATCCTCGGCATCCCAGTCACAAACTAGAGGGGCATATCGAGATTTAAACATGCCATTGAAATGTTCAATGAATCTCAAAGGATCTAGGAGTTTTCATAAATTTAAAACTTAAATTTCTTTTTCGTTTTTAGTGGTGGAAATTAGTGAATCGTCATTCACTTACCTTCAAATATTCTGCAACTAGATTACGGCATCCCTTTTCTAGGTTGTAGCGTATTGTGTTGGGTCCTAGCCTTATTATCTCATTTGGGTGATTTACTAAGGACTCAATCAATCAAATAACTTGAATTTGTTTTCTCCCGTTTTGTAGATGTCAAAGTACGACAACTATGGTCTTCCTAAATCCCGTGGAACAAGCTTTCCACATGAAAATGATATTCCACGATTCGATCGAGGAACAAGAAATCATGCTTCACTTCCTCCACCTCCTCCAATTATTCTCCCTAACCCACAAGATTAAAGGCTTGAAAAGTTCAAGCTCACTCAAGTCCTTTTGGCAAGTAAACATGAAGAGGGAAAGTCGGTGTGTGCACACGTCCTAGAGATGAAGTCATACATTGATAGGTTAAGAATGTTGGGATCCGTTGTCTGTGAGGAGATGGCTGTTGATTGGGTTCTTTAGTCACTTCCTAACTCGTATAGTGAGTTCGTAAGAGAGTACTATATGATGAATTGCGAGGTACCCTTATAGATCTCACCTATATGCTTATTGCTGCTGAATCAGCAATGGTTTGGCGCAATAGAAAAGCAAAGTTGATTGGTGAATCTGCCTTCAAGACCTCTATGGATATAGACAATGACAACGAAAGACATGCTATGATCGAAAAGTTTGATCATAAGAGAAAGGCAATGTCTGAAGTAGTTCCATGTCATGTTCCAAAAGAGTCAATTTGCTTTTATTGCCAAGAGAAGGGGCATTGGAAACGAAGCTGCCCTATTTACCTAAGAGATCTAAGAGATGGGAGAGTCAAAACGTATGGCTCTGCTTTAGATAAAATCCATTGACTAACTCTTTTAAAGTCCTATTTACCTAAGAGATCGAGTACACAAAGTTGTGTGTCGATCAAAGTCCACAAAGATATTCGTCATGACTTACTAAAGGTTTAGTAAATATGATTATACTTATAAGATTAAGTGTAATTCTGAATTGATTGAAAAGGTTTAAATCAATAGCAGAACGAATAAGAAGAATAAAGTAGGCAGAAAGATAAAAGTTTCTCCTTTCTAAGAAGAAGGGAGAGTACCTTTTACGCTTTATGATAAGTCTTAATGATTAAGAACCATATCTCAACTGATCCTCTAAGTGAGTCTTAGTACAATTGTATGTCTAAGAAGAGGAATCAAGAATTGAAGAAATGGTTAAATCAAGAAGTCAATCTTACTTCGTTCCAAAACAAGTCTTAGAGTTAATATTGTGACATTGAGTGATAAGTGTTAAGAAGGTTTATAACATTCATCAAATGAGGAAAGTTGTGATGTCTTGGATATGACAAAGACCAACTAAGACCTATCTATGAAGTGTTTTGATAAAAACTGCACTAACTCTTGAATATTTGTTTGTCAAGAAACGTTTATTGATAAGAGAATCTTATATGTCAAGGAGTCAGTGGGAGTCTTAATGGTCTTGAAAGGTTTCAAGAACAAATCAAAATAAACCTTATCGATCATCACTAGCACACAAGTTGAGGTTTACAACCTACCGTGTTGACACTATTTTTTTTTTCTATAGCATTCCAATTAAGTTAATTATGCATGTGAGTTCTATGAGTTCTCATTTGAACGCATAAAAGGCAGGAACCTTGATTAATGAAAAGTACATTGATAGGAAAAGGTGAGCTGCTTAACTACTTGGAAGACATGGTGGGCAGCTGTGCTACCATAAGGCAAGAAATCAAGATTAAGAAAGTTCGGTCCATATGAGTTTGAATTTGTCGTAAACCTTGGTTTTGACAAATTCACATGGATAAGAACACATACACCATTAAAATCTAAGTGTCATAAGATTCCCTCCTTCATGAAAGTGACTGTGAGGAAATGCTTTTACTAAGAAAGATTTTAATAAGATAGTGATTGTGAAATTGAATTCTCGAATTCGATTATGATTACGGTATCCCTTTCCATGATTCGAATTGTGAGATTTGGCGATTAGTATGAATTGTTTAGACACACATATGAGCTATCTAAAGGAAAGGTGTATAAGCTTAGATAAAGGATTATCAAAGCATCAGGTATTAGAAACATGAACTTAAGGAATTCAACAAGAATTGTTTTTCTGGAAGTTAAGCTGGTTTCTGAATACATGTCAAAGCTAGTGGGAGCATAAGTGTTATGTTTATAATAATCATCATAGTGGGAGCATAAATGTTATGATTGTATGATTATTATGAAAAGTATTTCAAGTTACCAATATTAATTATAGAAAACAAGAGTTATACTTTTCAAAGTCGCAATAGTTGAAAAGTTGTTTTGCTATAATTAAGGGAGAGAATATTATGCTTCATTTCAAATCTAAAGGCTTAGGTTGTGGAATGTTAATAATTTAGTCAAGGAAACATAGTGTGTTCACAAAAATCGATTATGATTACGACATTCCTCTTCATAGTTCGAATTTTGAGAACGTAGCACATAAAATATTATGGCAGAAGATTGATAAAGTATCAAATCTTTATGTAAAACGTTATGCATCGTGTCCCATACGCTTCAGGTATAGGATCGATTGCAAATGCTATAATATTTGACCATTCTAAAATTTTTAAAATGTCTAGTGCATTTAAAGGGAAGAAGGACAAGAATTAGTTTTGACTAAGATAATTAAACAACTATCAAAGGACAATCCAAAGTTCGCCGAGGATTGGTCGCTTGTGAGTAGTTAGAAGTATAGTATTGGATGGACCATATCTACATTATTATGAATATATAAGATTCTAGTAAGAATGAGTTGTCATATGGTAAATATGGAAATGTGTCCATATTGGGAATTGAATATTAAAAATCTATGTCTAGATTAGAAACTTTTATGCAAAAGGATGTTCAAAGGAATGTACTTTGAGTGAGAGACATCATATCTAAGGAATTATATTGTAACAATCTTCGAATAGAGGACTTTGTAATATCATTGGCAATAGTAATTGTGACTTTTTGTGCTATGACATTACGAAAGGATCATTGCATAAAATGTTAGAATCTAGCATATTCTATAAGTGGCAAGAATTTGATATTCTTTCACTTACGAAAAAGGATTTGGAGTTGTGAAATGAGCACGATTGGAAATGTGTTCATTTGATCTATTTCACAAAGTAAGAGCCATACATAAACATTGTGTGCATGATAAGAGCATGGGACAAGTGTAATGATTCAAGTAAGAAGTTGACTACCCGAAACAACAAATAATGACTAATCGATATGGTGATAAATAAAAGGTGTTTTATTTATACTCAAAGGTTTGAGGCCATATGGGATTAGTATTATGCTTGTGTTTCACTTTGCATGTTTTGACTTCCTGAATAATTTAATTGGTTTAGAACAGTCAAATTATTCGAACGGGCCATAGTCGTTCATATGTTGGAAGTAGGTATGAATAAAGACTGTCGTGAATTGGTGTGTGGATTGTTTGAAAGAGCATTAGACATAAGCAAATGTTTGCTGCAACGTTCATGAGTGCTTATGAATGTGATTTGAGCATTGGATTAAACCCACGCTCACTTGGATCACTCCATGAATTGTATCACGAGTGATTGGTGAGATGATAACATCTTATATTCTTGAAACCGAGATGTGTGAGTTGTATCTTGCAAATCGGTTGCACATTGATAATATGTAAACACACCAGTAACTTGGTGTCATAAAACATATTGTTGTGTGTGATTCGGTGAGTAAGTACAAGCGAGCATTGAATCAAAGTTTATCCATTCCTTTTATCCAAAGCAGGATAAAAGCGATATCTTTGGGCCCCTCAATGATTTAGTGATGACAAACGTAAATGCTCGACCAGGCTAGGGCTAATTTGATTTGTTCAATTAGTCAGTCGTCATAAATCGGAAGTCGAGAAATGGTACAGAGAGAATGATTAGAAATCATGTCTTATACGACATCTAGAATGGAGGAATATATGATCCCTTATCTAAAGGACACGCGTATCTGATAGGATCAGAGTTGACAGCGGTTTTGGAAAGCTACGATTGTAGATCAAGATCTGAAGTCATACGCAGAATAGTTATTAGAATTATCCATGTGGGAGACTGTATGATTAGTGTCTAAGTCCATAACTATTTTGGTATGTACTTGACCCGATGGTGCATGGTCCTTTTGGGTTGCCTTCACCAAAGCAACTTGATAGGATGAATTATGGAGAGAAAGGATTAAATATGATTTATTAATATATTATGGGAATAATATATTAAAGGAGAAATCATATTGTTTAATTAATATTAGTCAATAATTAATAAGAATTAAGTTTGTGACTAAAAGAGATTAATTAAACTTAAGGGACTGGAATTGTAATTATAAGATAATTGCAATTGGGCTATGGATTGCCTTATATTATAAGGTTGGACGAATTCTATGGGGAAACCCATTGGAAATCGTCCAAGGCCTTTAAGGAAAGGAGTCCATGGGTTGCTTAGGGCTTAAGCATCCAAATTAGGGTTTCCTTGTTAGATAGCCCTAATAGCCTCACTATATATAGAACCCTTATGCTCCAAAAACGTGGTGAACTAATTATCTAGGGTTTCCACATGTTTTTGAGAGGCTCCTCCTCTTCTCCTATTCATCCTCTTGCTCTTGGTGTTTGTGAACCATTAGAGGAGTGACATTTGTGACTCTAAGCTTTCTAAAGTCATTACAAGGAGGATTTGAGATTGTTATTGCTACATAACAATCAAGGTATGATCTAAACCCTAATTATATGTTGTATTGATTATCATATGCTAGATTTAGGGTTTATAGTCTTGGATAAATTGCATGTACAATAGAGAAACCTAGATCCAAGCATTAGGGTTTGTATGAGCACATAGGATGTTCTTATGAACAAAACCCATCACATCTCAGTGCTATTATATGACTAAGAAGAGGAATCGAACATTGTTGGAAATGATTTGATCATGGATAAGTCATACTTTGTTCCAATCAAGTTTTAAGAACCATGCTCTAGTAACTATAAATCATATCTTAAAACCCTTCTCAAACTAAGATGGATGATTACACCTTGTAATATGTGGATTAGTAGTGTTTTCTTACTCTAACACATTTAGAATTGGAGTTTTCATGTTTTTCGTTGATCGAGAAACAAAAGATAAATTGAGTCCTATTCTATGAAGTGTTTCCACATGAAATTTTGAATGTTTGTTTTATCTCATCAATGAATGTTGCACGAGAGAAAACTCACATGTCAAGAAGTCAGTGGGAGTCATGTTGGTCTTGATCTTGTAAGAGTCAACTATCAATCATCATTTTACTTATCACTAGCACACAACCAAAGGTTGATAACATGTGTTTCAATTAACATATTCATATTTCTGTGCACTTCCAATTGAGTTTGCAATGCTTATAAGTTCTATGTTCTTCAATTAACTGCAAAAGCAAAGCACATCGGTCAGTGAAAGTGTACTGATCAATATAGGTGAGCTACTAAGAACATGGAAGCACTGGTGGGCCCTTGAGCTGCTAAAAGGCAAGAAATTAAAATAATCGCGAAGTTCAGTCCACAAAGGAAAATTGAATTTGAACTTGTTTTTTTGCTAAACCTTGTCTTATAACTGGAGGTTAGGAATGATAGATCCACATAGATAGGAACTTATACATTTTCAAGTCTAAGTGGCAAAAGGTTTCTCTCTAATCCATGAAAAATGGTTATGAGGAAATACTTTCACTAATAGATTTAAGTATATGATAAAGATCAATGCAAATATCTGTTGTGTTAATTAGATTCTCAAAGTCACAATATTATTGTGACATCCCTCTGCATATTTCGAATTGTGAGGAATGGCAATAAATTGTTTAAACTTTCAGGAGACACGTTTATCATGTCTTGAAAGGGTTTGAACACATACATTATCCAGATAAAGTGCAGAATCTTAAGAATCCTAATTAGAGGCTTGACGAAGCATCACGAAATAGGAATATACACTTCCATGAGAAGGTCAAAAGGTATCGATTTCTACAAGTCTAGTTGATTTCAAAGCTAGTGCATAATTATTATGCTGGTATTGCATGTTGACAATACTATTGGTAGGAAACCTTGTCTCTAGGGAAATGTTTTGATATAGTGGACTTAAGGGAGACAACACTCATACTTTGTTTCAACTCTAAAGGTTTAGATTGTATATAACTTAGTCAAAGACATATATGAATAGCATGTTGAATTGTATTAATATTGGAGATTCCCTATAAGGAAATGTTATAGCCAGAAATTGAACAAATATAGACCCTTGTAATAATGAGTCGAGTCACATATGCTTTAGGTATAGGATCAATTGCATATGCTATAATATTCGATTATTCTATTTTTCAAATGTTTTTAGAATTGTGTGAAAAGACTAGAATTTTAAGTGACTAAATTTGTCAAACAACTATCAAGAACGTTCTTGGTCAGAATTGATGGTCATATGGAAATGTTTCCATAATGGGAAATGTTTGTGACATCTACATGTGAGTAATAAACTTTAATGCAAGAGAAGTGTTCAAGGAGTGTGCCTTGAATTTGAAACTTCATTATCATGGAATTGTTTCAAGCAACAAGTTCCAGTGGAACATTCTAAAATATCGAAGGCTTAGTCTCTGTGACTTTAGAACCTCGACATCACAGAAAAACAATGCATGTAAAGATGAAATTCCACTACATCTTAAATAATGACAAGAATTTGGAATTGTGAAATGGGCATCATTGGAGCAATGTCTAGTTGATTTGTTCATAAAGGAAGAACCATAGAGAGGAATAGTATGCATGTTCACAACATGGCATGACTGATATTATCTATTTCAAGTGGTTAGTTGATTACTCGAAACATTATACAATGAACACATTCATAAATTTAATGTTGATTAAATAATAGTGATTTATTTATAATCAATGGGTATGATACCATAGTTAATTAATTTATTAATGTGTTTCAATTTGCACGTTTTACTTCCCTGAGTAATATAAATATTATTCAAAATTACATAATCGTTCATACTTTTGGAAGTAGTGAATTAAGATTGTCATGAATTGATTTGTAGATTGTCCAGGATTATACATTGGATACGGATTGCTACAATATTCATGAGTACTTTAAAAATAAGGATTTAAAGTATTGGATAAACCCACGCTCAGAGATTACTTCATGGATTTTAATCACAAGTAATTCTAAGACAATAATATCTTCTATTCTTAAAGCAGATATATATAGTTCATACTTTACATATTAATTGTGCATTGGTTTACTCAAACGTATATGTAACTAGATGTTAAAAGGGTTATTCCATGTGTGATTTGACATGTAAATTATACGAGTATATAGTCAAAGTAGTTCGTTCCTTTTGTCTTAACAGTAAAAGAGATATGTGTGGGCCCATCAGTGATTTGAGTGGATCTATGAAAACCAGAAGCCTAGTTCGGACTAAATTGATGTGTTCAATTTTGTTGTCTAAATTGATCACAAATCAGGGAATCGGAAATAAATAAATGAACACGAGGTTGATCATTTAATCTGATGACTTAGTTCATACAATATCTTGTAGAACAAAGGAATAACTGATCACTTATCTTAGGGCCAACCTTTGATTTGAATCAGAGTTCGGCAATGGCTTTGGAAAGCTCTCTTTGTTGTTTAATTCAAGGTTTATACTTGCAAATGTAGTTACAGACTTATCCAAGTAGGAGACTGTTGGATTAAGGTGTCTAATCCAGTAAATAAATTGGTATATTCTTGTAATTAGAAGGGAAGTCCTTTTTGGGTTACCATCATTACTAGAACTTGATTAGAATAACACTTATAGAGAGAGTATGATTTATTAGATTATCATATGATTAATAAACTAATTGGAACTTGTGAGGAAATGATTTGTTAATATATTAGATGATTAATATATTAATTGGAAAGAGATAGTTGATTTGTTAATTTATTATGTGATTAATAAATTAATATGAGATCAATTTTTAAAATAATTGATTTGTTAATTTATATGGTTAATAAATTAATAAGAAATCAATTAGAATTAATTAATTATGAATTAAAATTACTTTGGAATTAATTCAGGATTAATCGGAATTAATTAAAGGTGCAAGGGGTGAATTATAATTGTTCAATATTTGAATAAAGAAGCAATTCTAGAACTACCCAAGGGATGGATGGTTTTGGGAGCTCTTATAGAGTTTCCAGAAGCCTCCTGGATGATAATAAGGAAATGATTTGAATTAGGATCAAATCCATTATCTAATTATTCAAATCTTGCTTTTTCCCGAAGTTACATAAACTATAACTAGGACCCCTAGGCATTAAATTTCGTGACCACTCTTTCCAAGGAGCACATGAACGGAAATTTACACTCTCTTCCTCTATCCTCAAGTTTCTTCTAGTTCTAGGGTTTGGGTGTGAGCCATTTGATGCATCATATTTTTGGTGCTAGCTTTCCAAGATCAACAATGGAAGGAATCAAGTGAACTTGTTTGCTATAACAAGTTTAAGGTATGTAACTCTACTTTATGATTTTCGAAATTTACTAGGGTTCATCATAGTTTTGTAATTAAAAGTATGTTGCCTTAATGTGAAGACGTAGATCCTTTTAGATTGCATGTGTCCTTCTTAATTGTTAAGTGTTTTTCCGTATTGTGCAAATTTTTGTAACCTAATAAAACCATCAGAAGGAAGCACTAGTGGCGGCGTATAATAAGGTTGGTAGCTAGACTTAGGCTGAGAATTATGTTAAGGGCCTCTCTGCATATTCTTATTTGATGAAGGTGTTGTTGGGTTTTGAGCATTCTATCACTCCTAAGTGTACATGGAACCCTAAATACCTTGGATCTATGTTTTCTCTATTATACATGTAAATATGAATATTCCAAGGTATTACCTATAACTAGCATACAATTTTCATATATAACCCAAGAATCTAGTTAAGATACCTTAATATGGAGCTTGAAGTCTTGATGCATCTAGCCTTAAGAGCTTAGCCCCAATAGTGTGGAAGCCTCAAGTGGAATCACAAATCACCATCAACAACTTGGAAGAACTTGAGAGAATATGAAGCTCACTAAAATCGCCCACCTCTTCATTTTCACACACACTAGTGCCAATTTTGTGAGCCAAGGACCCCTTTATATATTATGGAGGATTAGGGTTACATCCATGTAAACCCTAATACCCATGACCTTTCATTTACATAGGATCCATAGGTGAAAAGCTCCGTGGACTATCCATAGACTTCCATACACTTTTAGCCCAACCTAAATAAACCTTGGCCCATTCCATATATATATATATATATATATATATATATATATATATATATATATATATATATATATATATATATAAGAGTACATATTTAATTAGCCTCTTTTGATCACTAAATTAATTCCAAATTAATTCTTGATCAATACTAATTAGATAATATGATTTCATATTAATATATCATAACTTATAATATATTAATAAATCATAAATATCCTTTTCTCATAAGTCTATCCATACAAATTGTTTCGGTGAAGTGCAACCCAAACGGACCATGCTACTCTCGAGTCAAGTACATACCAATAATAGTTATGGGCTTAGACATCTAAGCCAACAGTCTCCCACTTGGATAAGTCTAAAACTATTATTTTAAGTATGACTTCATAACCCGACTAGCAATCGTAACTCTTAAAGCCGCTGTCGAACTCTAAAGAAATCAAATGACGCGTCCATTAGATATGTGATCATATATTCCTCCATTCTAGATATCATATGGACTGATACATGGATTATAATCATTCTCTGTGTCCATTTGTTGTTTCCCGATTTTCGATTTATGACAACGGACTAATTGAACAAATCAAATCAGTCCAGGGTTGGCCAAGCACTTAGGGGTGTCATCACTAAATCATCGAGGGGGTCCACAGATATCGCTTTTATCCTTATGAGGTAAAAGGAATGGATAAACTTCGACTCATATGCTTGTACTAACTACTTGTTGAATCACACACAAAGGCACATTTTATAACATCGTGTTACCAATGCATTTTCGTGCAATCAATGTATAATCAACTTATAGTCGTCAAATCATATCTCTAGGTTTGAAGAATATAAGATATTATCATCTCGTGATTCACTCGTGATAAAATCCATGAAGTGATTCAAATGAGCGTGGGTTTAATCCAATACTCAGAACTTATGAGCACTCATGAATGTTGTAGCAACCATTGCTATGTCTAATTCACCTTAGACAAATCTTACAAGCCAGATTGATGACAGTCTTGATTCATATCTACTTCGAACATATGACCGACTATGGATGGTTTGAATAACTTAGTCATTAAGGAAGAACAACCTAGTTATTCTGGTAGTTAAAACATGCAAAGTGAAACACAAGAATAATACTTAATCCTATATGGCCCCAAACTATTGAGTGTAAATAAAAAACCTTTTATCTAAGCACCATATTGATTACTCATTATTCATTGTTTCAATTTATCAACTTAATCCTTGAATTGAAACAATTGTCATGCCATGCACCAAGCATGCACATTATGTTTACCTATGGTCCTTTCTTTTGTGAAATAGATCAATTGAACACGACTCCAATGATTCTCATTTCACAATCCCAATCCCTTTTGTAAATGTAAGAATACCAAACTCTTTCCATTTACTGTAATCTGTTAGATTCTAAACTTATATGCAATGATTCTCTTGTAATGACTTTGCACAAAAGTCACAAAGACTTGGCAACAAACATTACAATGTATTCCAATGGAGATCAATTCCATGGAAACGAAGTCTCATAATCAAAGTACATTCCTTTGAACATCCTTCTTTGCATTAGGTTTTCTAATCTTACACAGATTCAGAGAATAACTTCCACCTATGGAAACAGTTCCATATTACCATTTTGACTATAACTTATGAACAAGAGTTGCCTCTTTTCAGAATATGTCAATATGGTCCTTTCCAAAGTCTTAATACTATACTTCCAATTGTCCATGAACAACCAATCTTTGGTAAACCTCAGATGGTCCTCGACAATTGCTTAATCATTTTAGTCATATCCGGTGCTATTCCTTTTTCCCTATTAATGCCCTAAGCATTTGGAAAATTTAGAATGGATGTAATCGATCCTATACCTGAAGCATATGGGACACGATTCATGCTATAAAAATTTAATTTGTCATGTTCTCACAATTCGAACTATGAAGAGGGATGCCATAATCATAATCAAATTTTGAGAACGCCACATGTATAGAATTTCCTTATGTTGAACCATTCCAATATAACATTCATATATATCCTTGACTAAAGTTGATTAAAATCTTAATCTAAGCTTGTAGAATTGGAATGAAGTATAAAATCCTCTCCCTTAATTATAGCAAAACAACTTTTCAAACCCGAATTGAAACTTTTGTTTTCTATAATTAACATTGCTAACTTGCAACACTTAACATAATAATCATGATCCCACTAACATGATGATTATTAGCCTAACACTTATGCTCCCACTAGCTCTGACATGTACTCAGAAATCAGCTGGACTTTTAGAAATCAATACTTTATTGAATTTCTTACCAAAGTTTAGATTTTTGATACAAGATGTTTTGATAAGACATTATCAAAATCATACACCCTTCCTTAGATAGCTCACATGTGTGTCTAAACAATTTTAGAACTATGAAAAGGGATGATGTAATCATAGTCTCAATTGTTTAGACCTTTTCCATTTCTCACAAGTCTATGTTAGTGTGCCGGTTAACCGCACGTGCTCCACTAGCGACTTTGAGAATGCAAATGTCACAATTGCTATCTACTTAAAATCTACTTAGTGAAAGCGTTTCCTCACCATCATTTTCATGAATCAGAGTGAAACCTTATGACACGTAGTTATTATGGTGTATGTGTTCCTATCCATGTGAATTTTTCAAAACCATAATCACAAGACAAGGTTTAGTGACAAATCCAAACTCCTATGGATTAAACTTGTACAGTCTTCACTTCTTGCCACCTGGCAGCACAAGGGACTACCATTGCTTCCAAGTGATTATGCAACCAATTGAGAACTATCAGAACTCATATGCAAAGCCAACTTTAACTGGAATGGGCACAAAATTATGAATATGTCAACACGATAGGTTATAAACCTCAAGTCGGGTGTAGCACCCGGTTCCTGGTACGTAAATGTTATTTGAGTATTTCCTTTCTTTTAGCCTTGGACTCGGCGAGTCATAGGTCCGACTCGCCGAGTGGATGCGGGACCCGGGACACGTTTAAGTTGGTGACTCGGCGAGTCCATATCCTGGACTCGGCGAGTCACAGCTGTTGGATGAAACCCTAAGTTTCAGGGGTTTGCACCCTATTTAAAGGACTTATCAGCCCCAAGCTGGCCCCATTGACCCTTAAAGCCCTGTATCTCTTGTTCTAAGCTATTCTTTGAGAGTTTGAGGTTGGTGGGTGTGCTTTTGAAGGCTTTGAAAGAGGAAGGAAGTAGATCCAGAAGAAGGGAAGCCATCCAAGCATTATTTGTGTTCTTCCAACAGTTCCTTTGAGGTATAACCCGTTTTCCCCTTGATTCTATGCTTAAAACTTCATTTGGGTCCTTCTTGATCTAATCCCCAAGCTTGTATGTGCTTTGTATGTTGTAATAAGGCGTTTGGCCTTTGGATCTAGGCAAGATTGAGCTCCAGGAGCTCAGATCTGTTAGCTTTTTGGCTCCATGTGGCTTGTTAGCCCTAGATCTACCCTTTTGAGACATTTTGAGCCCTAAAATCCATATTGGTGAATATCCACACGTAAAGTTGGAAACTTTACGTGTGATTCGTGCCCTAGAAGTCCAGATCTATGAATGGCATGGACTGGAATCGAGCAAATCGGTATATTTTAGGAGTGCATGGCAACGACTCGGCGAGTCGTTCATGTGACTCGGCGAGTCTGCTCGCGAGTCTTCGAGTTTGTCCCCTTTTTGTAGTGTCGAGTGAGCAGTGAGTCACAGGGTGTGACTCAGTGAGTCGGAAGCTTAACCCATCTATGGAGGTACTCGGCGAGTCAATGCCCTGACTCGGCGAGTTCAAGGCAATCTCCTTAGATCAAGAACAGACTCGACGAGTTGTTCATACAACTCGGCGAGTCTTAGCATGAGTGTTCATCGGATGAAGATGGACTCGACGAGTTGTTCATACAACTCGGCGAGTAGGATGAAGGACTTGAATATTGGTCATGAAGGCGAACCCGTCGAGTCGTCGCCTAACTCGACGGGTAGGATCGGGATTCAGGGCAGTCGTTGCGTAGGGACTCGGCGAGTCGGAAAGCCAACTCGGCGAGTCGAGGTCAACTGAAAGTTGACTCTGACTTTGACTTAGGGCAAGGTCAGGGGTAAAATGGTCATTTTACCCAAAGGTCAGTGAGCAGTGTTTGATTGAGTATATTGTGGGAATTGCAGCTGGAGGGTTTCCGGAGCAGCAACAGCAGTAGTAGGTGATCAGTTCCCACACAGACCAGCAGCTATTTCGAGGTGAGTTTCCTTCCCAGTAGGAACGGGTCTAAGGCACCAAGGCCGACCCGTGTAGACGAGATGCTAGTACTAGAGTGTGGGCCGAGCCCGTATCTCTGTTGTAGTTAAGTACGATATATGTGTTAACATGATAGAATTGCTTATACTTGTTGTCTGTGTGATACTTGTATGTTATGGGTTAGTGGTTGAGTGTGGGCAGGGCCCGTATCTCTCCGAGGTCGGAGTGTGGGCTAGGCCCGTATCTCCCAGATATCGAAGTGTGGGCAGGGCCCGTATCTTCACAAGTGTGGGCGAGACCCGTATCTCCCGGCTAGCGAAGTGTGGGCAGGGTCCGTATCTTCCCGAGTGTGGGCAAGGCCCGTAACTCCTAGCTGAATAATGGTTGTTATATGTTGCATGGTATGTGGTATTATGGGGGAACTCACTAAGCTTTGTGCTTACAGTTTTCAGTGTTGGTTTCAGGTACCTCCTCAGCTAGGGGAAAGGAGCCGGCGCGGTAGCGGCACGTCACGCACACACTCTCCGATTTCCGCATTTACGAGCTTCACTGGGATTTGTACTATGATATTTTAATTAAATGTATGACTTGGTTTTTAGACACGGTTCACTGGTGTGATATTTTGATCAGACAATGTTTTAGCCCTTTTATACTCTCTAAAAGTGATGTTTTTAAAACAAAATTTTTGGTCATGAAAATTGGGTCGTTACAAGTTGGTATCAGAGCCCTGGTTTGAGGGATTCGGACACACCTTCGGGAGCGTCTGGACTCAAATCAAGGGATTAAAGGATTTCCTAAAAGAAAATGTTTTCTAAAATGGAGAAAGGAGTTTTGAAATAACGAAGTGTGTGATGTGCGCGACCGGCCGAGCTCAAGTAAGTATTCCCCAAAGCACCCATACCGGTTTATGTTGTGTTTATCAGCTTTCGTAGAACAGCATGCTAGAATAGGACTAAGGATCTAGGAGTGATGCCTTATGTGCCTGCTATTTGTGTTTTAGTTGTATGAAAAATTGCATGCTAGTTATCGGGTAGACAATAAGTAGGATAGCCTGATTAGGTTATGCCTGGTAGTATGAGCTTAGCACTTTATGCTAGCTCAGTTCCTGAAGGTGATAGAGTTAGTTGAGATTGTTACCCTTATCTGAATGCTGCTTGCTTCGTGCTTCGTGGGACTCTGAATAATGGGAGTTAACCATTAGGCGAATGCGTCACGTCACGTGTGACCAGTGTTGAATAATCTTAGAGTGTCGGATTTGATCCTACTGCGCAGCTCTTGTTTGAGTCCAACCGTTGTAGGGACGAGTCAGATACTCAAAGGATTATTTGGGCCTCGTCACATGTGATGGTATTCGGGTAATGGCTAACTGGCATTACAAGGAGGCCTGTAGCAGCTGAAGACTGGTTAGAGTGGAACTAGAGATTTCCCTAGGGCAAGCCTAGGATGAGTATAGCAGTGATCAGCAATAGTGAAAGGGATCTGGTGGAGTCGAGGCAATCCTTGAAGAAGGTACAGATAGATGTGGAAGGTAGTATGGGCCCGTACTACCGAAAGCAGAGGATCTGTACCCGAACCAAGGATGGCCAAGATAAGACCAGGGAACTTGTAAGTAGATGTGATCCCTCAGGGAGTATCAGTATCACTAATGATTGTTGTGATGTATTGCAGAATGGTGGTACTCCGATCGAGGCCGGTAGATGGCGGCTCAGGAGAGGGGTCAGGTTCGGGATCAGGTTCCGAGCCAATTGATGAGGGGCTACGCGAGTTCATCGCGTCAGAGATCACCAGGGGTATCCTTGAGTCGACTCCCATTATCTTTGGGTCGATCAAGGAAGGGATCATGGAGTTGATGGAGGATCGCCTTCGGGCATTCAGGAGTGATATGGCATCTAGCCAGTCAGGATCTCGCACGCTGTCCTTCAAGGACTTCAGGGGCAGCGGTGCGCCGGATTTCCATGGGGTGAAAGACCCCATTGTTGCCAGGCGATGGATTGCAGACATCGAGTCTGCCCAGTTGACTAGCTTCTGCCCCGAGGGGTCGAAGGTGAGGTATGCAGCGGGATGTCTACGGGACCGAGCCCGGGATTGGTGGGAGTCAGTGGGTGACTCGTTGGGAGCCTCAGCTATCGAGGCCATGACCTGGTCGGACTTTGTGACCAGGTTCAGGGCAGAGTTCGCGCCGGCGGTCGAGCTTCAGCAGCTGGCCAGGGAGTTTCTTGACATGAGGCAGACGACGGAGACTGTGGCGAAGATCACCGCCAAGTTCAGGGAGAGGGCTTTGTTGGTGCCCCAGTATGCCGGTGACGAGGACATGAGGAGGACTCGTTACCATGATATGCTACGAGCTGACATCCGGGAGCATGTTAGCTTTTCGGCTTGCCCTACCCTGGACTCCATGATTGCCAGGGAAAGGGAGAGGGAGATAGATTTGGAGCACATCCGGAAACGAAAACTAGAGGAGGGTCAGGTAGGAGGGGCTTCGGGGAAGAAGCCCAAGGGATCAGATGGTAGGCCGAAAGGTCAGTCAGGACCGAGCCGCTGCGGGAAATGCGGCAGGACGCATGTGGGGGCATGTAGGATGGGTTCAGTAGGCTGCTACAAGTGCGGCAAGGCAGGGCACTTTAGCAGGGATTGTACTGCTCCAGTTCCAGCTATTCAGACATCGGAGTTGCTGTGTTTTCACTGCAATCAGAGGGGCCACAAGAAGGCCAATTGCCCCAGTTGACAGTTTCAGCGCCAGTGAAGGCGCCAGCTCCAGCGACCCTGCGGATCACGGATGGTCGGCAGGGCAAGGCAGAGGCTCCAGTGGTGAGGAGCCGAGCATTTCAGCTGACTACCGAGGAGGCACGCGCCGCACCCGATGTGGTGACGGGTATGATTCTTTCCCTCTATCTTATTTTTATGATGTTATGATATTGATATGTGCTCTGTATGCTTTAAGATCGTTCCATGTGAACGGCATCCCAGCTCAGGTATTGTTTGATTCGGGTGCATCCCGATCGTTTGTTTCTCTTACGCTTAGCAAGAGGTTTCATGAGACTTCAGGAGAGTTAGATTGTCCTTTAGAGGTAGAGATTGCTGATGATCGTTCGGTGCGAGCATCGATGGTGTTCCGAGATTGCGTTCTGCGGTTGTTCGAGGAGCGTTACTTGGTAGACTTGGTTCCCATACCGTTGCGTGGGAACAAGGTGATTATTGGCATGGATTGGTTGAGCCCTAATGGGGCGGTGATAGATTGCGCGCAGCAGCTAGTGCGGGTCAGGACCCTAACGCACAACCAAGTGTACCCAATCCTTTAGTCCCTCACTTGACTCATACACGCATGTGAGCAAGGAGTTAATCTTAATTTCCCAAAGATGAAAAATTCTTATTCATCATACAATACAAGTTGCATAATTTCAAATATATTTCTATCCAACTGAAACTTGGATGATGAGAATCATTCCTTATTTGGTAAATTATGACACCACCACAAATGAAAGCATCAAATCCATTTTCCAATATTGCTATCAAATGGAATCATATAAACAACAATTTCTCATTAATTCCATTGTAAAGATACTTAAAATAAATAAAATAAAAATTTTCTTTTAATTTAAAACTTGCGGAAAAACATATCCTTACAATGCAAATACATATAAAGAACATGTTGTTAACTATTCCTAAGCAATCTATCATAATTCTTAAGTAGCAGCTCAAAATTCTGATCATCGAACCATGCGATCGAAATCCATCTATTCGTGATCAAAATCAGCTTACTCTTTCTTTAAGCTTCCTTACTTTTCTTTGATTCTACAAAACATCAAAATGTAATTACATTACATCATGTATTAAGAATTTTCAAATAGGAACTTAATAGAGTTATATAGTTGACTTTACCTGAAGTAAAGTCAAACCCTTTTTGACTTTACCATCCTTATGATCTTTCAGGTAAAATGGGCAGCTTCGCAACCAATGTCCCTTCTCTTGGCAATAGAAACATATGGACTCTTTGGTAATGGGACTATCTCAGACTTAGACTTTCTCTTTTCCATTTCGTCAACCGAGTTGACTATGGCCGATCCCTTTCCATTGGGAAGAGAAAGCTTTTCTGGATCTCCAATGTTACCATTGTCAATGTCCATGGACGTTTGGGAAGTTGATCGTCTAATCAAATTTGCTTTACTAGTGCTCCAAATCATTGCTGATTCAACAACATCAAGCAAATAGGTAAGATCATTAAGGGCCATGTCATCGTCTGTTACATAATAGTCCTTAAAGAACTCACTATGTGTCTTAGAAAGTGATTGAAGAACCCAATCAACAGTCAACGTCCTTAAGACTTTGACACCCAACTCTCCCGGCGTGCCAATATGTGACTTAATCTCCAAGATGTAAGCACATATAGACTTTGCTTGCCAAATAGGGATTGAGTGACTTTGAACTTGGGGGCCAGGGAGAATTATTGGAGGAGGTAGAGGAAGTGAAGCTCCATCCAAAAGGATGAGGAAGACCATAGTTGTCTGAACTTAGACATCTATGAGGGAGAAATTCAAGTTTCAGTTGATTTAAGTCCTTAACATAACACCCAATATGAAATATTAAGTTTAGGACCCAACAAACAATTTTATAACGTGGAATAGGGATGCCGTAATCCAAGCTACAAAAGATTTGAAGGTAGGTAAATGACGATTTACCAATTTCCACCATGAAAAAAATAAATTATTAAGTTTTAATTGGATTTGAAACTTCTAGATCTTTTGAGATTCATTGAACTTTCAATGTCCTGTTTAAATCTCGATTGTGCCCTCTCAAGTTTGTGACTCGGATGCCGAGGATCACAAACAAGGTGTGAATAACCATGCAAATTGACTTGGTACCCTTAATTTTATCACCCAATCGATGTGTCGGTTAACCACACGCGCTCCACTGATCTATGATAAAACTTAAGTCACCCTTTGCCACACATTGTCAGTCCCATGTTAGTATGTCGGTTAACCACACACGCTCCACTAACGACTTAACAAGGGTGCAAAGTGTAATTTCATGGGTTTGCACCATTTCACAATTTCCTAAGTAACTAAGATTGTGAATTTATAAAAGTTTAGTTACTTAGTATTTATCATTAATACTTTTAATGAAGAGAAACTTCTAGTCCTTGTCCTACCCGTTCGGCTAACGACCCTCCACCGATCAAGGAAGCGGTGGGTGAGAGTGGACACCCATTAAGCTGACATTTTATAGGCAACAACCTTATCCCCCTCTTATAGACCGGTTTCATGAATGAGGCCTACTAACGGTAAGACTGACTTGCTCTTATACCTATATATATTATCAACTTATAATACTATAAAGTATAAGGGTTGAATTTTAACTTTTAAAACTCTAGGGTTTGGAATTAAAGTGTGTGTGAGACTTTACAAATTCCAAAACTCGAGGGAATGTTTTGAAACTATTCAAAAACTTTTCATTTCTGTAACATATGAGTTTAATATGGCTTTTAATGGTAAGACTCTTGGACATTCATAAGTTGAGGACAAGTTATGGAGCTCATAAAACACTTTATGGGAAAAGACTCTTCAAGTTCATAACCTACGACTCTTTAATATTTCTTTTAAAGAAAACGGATTTCCATAACTTGAGGACAAGTTGTGGAATCCATTAAAGGCCATTTAGATCATCAAATAAACAAACAAATATGTCAAGGAAAACTATGATCTAGATTAAACTCATATGAACAAGATAATTCAAATCAAACAATTTTTCATGTAATTAGCCTAACCATTAAACTAATACAAAACATGAATCTATTGACAATTATCTTTGAAATTGGATTAGCATGAACATTACCATATCAAAAACAGATTTATAAGTTGAAAAACAGCTTAGGGTAATGTTCCTAGTCCAATTCCAACCAAGAAACTCGAAAGTAAGTTGTCAGGGGCCTAAATGTTGGATTAATGTCTAAGTCCATAATTGTAATTGGTAAGACTTAACCCGACCCGACATGGTCCATTTGGGTTGCATGGCATCATGCATTTGGATAGACTATAATGAGAGAAATAACACTTAAGGTTGGTTAATATATTATAAGTTGTAATATAATAAGAAGATTATTTAATTAGTATTAATCAAGAATTAATCTAGTATTAATTAAGTGATCAAAAGAAGACTAATTAAATATATGGGTTGATTGTGTAATCATCCATACTTATATTGTGGGTTAATTCTCCATGGATTGTCAAGTTCAGCTAAAACCCATACGATGCTCCATGGTGTATTTGTACCCATGGATCATAGAAATGAAAGGCCATGACAATTAGGGTTTACATGGTGTAACCCTAACTATATAATGATCTTATTCTTGGAGAAAACCGGTGACTATGTGTGAGAAAAAAAGGGCTAGCCGATTTCATGAAGTGTGTATGTTCTCTCAAGTTATTCCAAGTGTATTTTGGTGTTGTATGAACAATTTGAGGTGTCACACTTGGGGCACTAGGCACTCAAGATTCATGAAGACATTCTACATCAAAGAGGTATGTAATTCTAACTTGATATATTCATATGAGTCAATGTTATTATGCTAGTTAGGATGAATACCTTGGAAAGTTCATATTTGCATGTATAATAGAGAAAACATAGATCCAATGTATTTAGGGTTGCATGTACTCTTAGGAGTGTTAGAATGATCAAAACCCAACAGTGGTATCAGAGCCTAGGCTTGCTTTCTCTTATACTTGATGCAAATAGATTTTTCGAAGCCAAGAATCTGTCAGGGCCTAAAACTCGACGAGTTATGGTAGAAAACTCGACGAGTTCATGTATTAGAGCATGAACTCGACGAGTTCCATGAAGAACTCGACGAGTTTGGCCTCCAGACAACATATCTTCGTGTTTTTTGGCTGGAATTGGACTAGGAACATTACCATAAGCTGGTTTTGAACTTATAAACTTGTTTTTTGATGTGGTAATGTTCATGCTAATCCAATTTCAAAGATAATTGTCAATAGATTCATGTTTTGTATTAGTTTAAGTGTTATGCTAATTACATGAAAAAGTTTGATGTGAATTATCTTTGTTCATATGAGTTGCTTAGATTAATAGATATGTTAATTGATTATGTGTTTTCAATCCATTTTAATCTAAGAGATGATTCTAAAATGTGTTTGTGTAACTTGTCCTCAAGTTACATGAAAGGTCACATTTAAGTTTCTTAAAACTCATAAAAGATGGAAAAGGTTACAAAATGAAGAGTCTTGTTTTCACTGAATGGTTTTATGACTCCATAACTTGTCCTCAAGTTATGGAGGTTCAAGAGTCACTTCATTAAGTAATAAAATGTGTAAACTTAATTAAATCCATAAGTTACAAAATAAAGAAAAGTTACATTCTTTTATT
Source organism: Lactuca sativa (assembly GCF_002870075.4). NCBI lineage: Eukaryota > Viridiplantae > Streptophyta > Magnoliopsida > Asterales > Asteraceae > Lactuca > Lactuca sativa. The sequence goes on from NC_056627.2 coordinate 260,131,308, forward strand.
AGTTTAAAGTCTTCCATAACTTGTCCTCAAGTTATGGAACTTGAAGAGTTTTTTAATTAAAACTACTTTAAACACATAAGTTATGGAATTAATTAGTTTTGAATAGTTTCAAAACTTGCCCTCAAGTTTTGGAATTTGAAAAGTTTTCACTTGTGAATACTTTAATTCCAGGTTAGCCCTTAGAATTTTAAAAGTTAAAACTCAACACTTATACTTTATAATATTATAAGTTAATAATATTTATATATATGTATAAGACTAAAGTCAGTCTTACCATTAGTAGGCCTCATTGACGAAGTCGATTTATAAGGGGGGGGGGGGGTATAAGGTTACTGCCATTAAAATGACAGTTTAATAGGTGTCCACTCTCACCTACCGCTTCCTTGACTGGTGTAGGGTCGTTAGCTGAACAGGTAGGACAAAGACTATAAATTCTCCCTTCATTAAAAGTATTAATGATAAATACTAACTAACTAAAACTTTTATAAATACCCAATATTAGTTACTTAGGAAAATGTGGATAAGGTGCTAATCAATGAAATTACACTTTGCACTTTGTTTAAGTTAGTTAGTGGAGCGTGTGTGGTTAACTGGCACACTAACTCGTATTTAACAAGGTAGGCAAAGGGTAACTTAATGTTTATCATAATATCGATGGAGTGTGTGTGGTTAACCGGCACATCGATTGAGGGGTAAACACTTAAGGGTACCAAGTAATTTTCATGGTTACTTCACACCTTGTTTTGTGATCCTCAGCATCCCAGTCACAAAACCTGAAGGGCACACTCGTGATTGAAACATGCCATTGAACAGTTCAATGAATATCAAAAGATCTAGGAGTTTCAAATCCAAGTAAAACCTAATTAAATTATTTTGTTTTTCATGGTGGAAATTGGTGAATCGTCATTCACCTACCTTCAAATATTCTATAGCTTGGATTACGTCATCCCTATTCCAAGTTATAAAATATTGTGTTGGGTCCTAGCCTTAATATTTCATATTGGGTGTTATATTAAGGACTTTAAATCAACTCTCTTGAATATCTCCCAAAAGATGTCTAGTTCAGACATCTATGATCTCCCCAAATCTCTTGGAACTTCCCTTCCTCTGCCTCCTCCAATTATTCTCCCTAACCCACAAGTTCAAGGTTACTCAAGCCCTATTGGCAAACCAAGGTCTAGGTGTGATCACATCTGGGAGATGAAGTCACATATTGACAAGCCGGGAGAGTTAGGTGTCAAAGTCTTAAGAAAGTTGGTGGTTCAATCACTTTCTAAGTCATATAGTCAGTTCCTTTAGGACTCCTATGAGACAGACTTTGACAAAACCCTTAATGATCTTATCAATTTTCTTGGTACTATTGAATCAACAATGATTTGGAAGGCTAGTAAAGCAAATTTTATTAGAAGATCGACTTCCCAAAACTTTATGGACATTGACAATGATGACACTGAAAATCCAGAAAAAACTTTCTCTTCCCAATTGAAAGGGATTGGCCTTAGTCAACTCGGTTGACCAAATGGTAAAGAGAAAGTCTAAGTCTGAGATTGTCCCATGTACCATTCCCAAAGGGTCCATATGGTTCTATTGCCAAAAGGAAAGGGAATTAGTTGCGAAGCTACCAATTTTACCTAAGGATGTTAAAGTAAATAAGTTTGACCTTACTTCAGGTAAAGTCCACTATCTAACTCTGCTAAGTTTCTATTATGAGATTCTTGATACATGATGTGACTGGGTCACACGTTAATGTTTTTAAGAATCAAAGAAAAGTGAAGAAACTTAAAGAAAGAATATGCTGAATCTGATCGCATAGATGGATTTTTATCGCATAGTTTGAAGATTGGATTCTTGAGCTACTTCTTAGGAGTTATGATATATTGCTTAGGAATAGATAACAACAAAGTTTTCATGCGCTTTTGCATTGTAAGGATAGTTTTTCCGCAAAGTTTTTCAAATAAAACAGAAATTTTTGATTTTATTTATTTTAAAATATCCTTACAATGGCATTTGGGGAAAAAATTGTTGCTTATATGATTCCATTAATAGAAAGAGTGGAAATATGAAATTGATTCTTTCATTTGTGGTAATGTCTAAATTTACCAAATAAGGAAAGATCCTCATCACCTATGTTTCGATTGGACCGAAACTTGGAATCATGCAAGTTGTATAGCATGATGAATGAGAATTTTTCATCTTTGGAAAATTAAGACTAGTTCCTTGTTCACATGTATATTTGAGTTAAGTGAAGGACTAAGGGATCGAGTACACATTCTTGTGCACTGGCCAAAGTCCACCACAAAAGACGGATAAGACTATTCGTCATGATTTACTAAGTCTAGTAAATATGGTTATACTTACAAGCCTAAGTATAATTCCGAAGCATTGAAAAGATTTCAGTGTATGGCAGAACGAATGAGAAGAATCAAATTAGGCAGAAGGATAAAATTTTCTCAAATCTGAAAAGATGGGAGAGTACTTTAGTATCATGTTATATTATCATCTTAATGATTAAGAGACCTTATCACAATTCATCCTCTAAGTGCATTCTGATAGCTAAGAAGAGGAGATATGAATGGTTGAAGTGGTTAAATCAAGAAGATGATTCATACTTCGTTCGAAAAAGAATTCTTAGAGTCATACTCCAAGATTGTAGCTTGAGTGACATATCTTAAAGGAAGATTTCTTAACACTAGTCAAATGTAAGAGTAAAAGTATCCTACTCTTGTACATGTGAAATTGGTAAGTTGTGATGTTTTGGATAAAACAAAGCCCAACTTAGGCCAATTGTGTGAAGTGCTTGTCTTGATAAAGAATCTGCACTATCTCTTGGATGTTTGACAAGGAAGTCTTATATGTCAAGAGGACAGTGGGAGTCTTAAAGGTCTTGAAAGTCTCAAGAACTAATCAAGAATAAAGCCTGAAGTTCTTCACTAGCACACGACTTGATGTTGATAACCTATCGTGTTGACATATTTTGTGCCCATTCCAATTAAAGTTGGATTTGCATATGAGTTCTTAGAGTTCTTAATTGGTTGCATAACAACTTGGAAGCAATGGCAGGCCCTTGAGTTGCCAGATGGCAAGAAATTAAGACTGATTTCAGTCCATATGAGTTTGGATTTGTCATCACCCTTGTCTTGTGACTATGGTTTTGACAATTCACATGGATAAGAACACATACAACATTAAATCTAAGGGTCATCAGGTTTCTCTCCGATTCATGAAAATGATGTTGAGGAAACTCTTCCACCAAGTAGATTTGAAGCAGATGGCAAAATGTCTAAAGAATTGAGACTATGATTACGACATCCCTTTTCATTGTTCTGAAATTGTTTAGACACACATGCATGCTATCTAAGGAAAGGTGTATGATTTTGATAAAGTTTTTATCAAAGCATCTCGTATCAGAAGTCTGAACTTTGGTAAAGAAAGTCAATAAAATATTGATTTCTAGAAGTCCAGCTGATTTCTGAGTACATGTCAAATCTAGTGGGAGCATAAGTGTTATCCGGATAATCATCATGTTAGTGGGAGCATGATAATTATGATAGGCATTGCAAGTTAGAAATGTTAATTATAGAAAACAAAAGGTTTCAATTCATGAAGTTGCAGGGGTTGAAAAAGTTGTTTTGCTATAATTAAGGTAGAGGAAATTATATTTCATGTCAATTCTAAAAGGCTTAGAGTGAGATTTTAAGCTTAGATTGAGATTTTAATCATGTTTAGTCAAGAATATACATATATATATATATATATATATATATATATATATATATATATATATATGAATTTCATGTTGGATTGGTTCAACATAAGGAAATTCTATATATTGCGTTCTCAAAATTCGATTATGATTACAACATCCCTCTTCATAGTTAAATCTTGAGAACATGTCAAAAAATATTGTAGCAAAAGACTGGTTTAGAATCATGTCTTTATGTGAGACATCATGATTCTTGTCCCATTTGCTTTGGGTACAGGAACAATTGCATGTGCTATAATATTTATCCTTTCTAGATTCTTCCAAATGCTCAGGGCATTAAGAAGGGAAAAGTCTAGAACTGGATATGACTAAAATGATTAAGCAATTGTCGAGAACAATCTAAGGTTTACCAAAGATTGGTTGCTCAGGGACAGTTAGAAGTATAGTGTTAATTTTTGGAAGGACCATATTGACATATTCTGAAAAGAGGCAACTCTTGTTCAAAAATGATTATCAAAATGGGAATGTGGGAAGGTGGAAGTTGTTCAATAAATTTGTGTAAGATTAGGAAACTTAATACAAGAAGGATGTTTCTAAGGAGATGATCTCCTTTGGAATACTCTGTAATGTTTGTTGTCAAGTCTTTGTGACTTTGTGCATAATCATTACAAGAGGATCAATGCATATAAGTTTCGAATCTAACAGATTTCGGTAAATGGCATGAATTTGGAATTTTTGCATTTACGGTAGGGATTTTGGACTGTGAAATGAGAATCATTGGAGTTATGTTCAATCGATCTATTTCACAAAGTAAAGATCATAGATAAACATAGTGTGCATACTTGGTGTATGGCATGACTAGTGTTTAGAAAACATAGTGTACATGCTTGGAGCATGGGTCAACTATTGTTTTAATTCAAGAATAAAGTTGGTAGCTGAAATAGTATGCAATGAATAAGGTGTAATCATATGTTGATAAATAAAAGGTGTTTTATTTATATTCATAAGTTCTGAGACCATATTGGATTCAATTATTCTTGTGTTTCATTTTGCATGTTTTGACTTCCAGAATAACTAGGTCGTTCTTCCTGAATGTCTAAGTTATTCAAACCATCCACAGTCAGTCATATGTTGGAAGTAGATATGAATCAAGATTGTCATGGGTTGGGGTTGTAGAGGTCTAAGATGTTGGACAAGGTGGTGCTACAACACTCATGAGTGCTCATAAGTTCTGAGTATTGGATTCAACCCGCGCTCATTGGAATCACTTAATGGATTGTATCACGAGTGATCATGAGACGATAATATCTTATATTCTTCAAACCTAGAGATATGAGTTGTTACTATGAGTTGGTTGTACACTGATTGATGGAAAACTAATTGGTAACTCGATGTTATAAAACGTGCCTTTGTGTATGATTCAACCAATAGTAGAACAAGCCATATGAGTCGAAGTTATCCATTCCTTTTACCTCCGGGATAAAAGCGATATATGTGGACCTCTCGATGATTTAATGATGACGCATGTGAGTGCTTGGACAAGCCAGGACTGATTTGATTTGTTCAATCAGTCAGTCATCATGAATTGGAAATCAGGAAACAACAAATGGACAGAGAGAATGATTATAATCCATGTCTCTGTCCTATGATATCTAGAATGGAGGAATATATGATCACTTATCTAATGGAAAAGTCATTGACAAAGTTCAGAGATCATCGGCAAGGTCAGAGTTCGACAGAAGCTTTTGAGAGCTACGATTGCCAATCAGTTCTTGAAGTCATACACAATAATAGTTTTAGACTTATCCAAGTGGGAGACTGCTGGATTAATGTCTAAGTCCATAACTGTAATTGGTAAGACTTGACCCGACCCGACATGGTCCATTTGGGTTGCATGACATCATGCATTTGGATAGACTATAATGAGAGAAATAACACTTAAGGTTGGTTAATATATTATAAGTTCTAATATATTAATAAGATTATTTAATTAGTATTGATCAAGAATTAATCTAGTATTAATTAAGTGATCAAAAGAAGACTAATTAAATATATGGGTTGATTGTGTGATCATCCATATTTATATAGTAGGCTAATGCTCCATGGATTGTCAAGTTGGGCTAAAACCCATAAGATGCTCCATGGATGCTCCATGGTGTATTTGTACCCATAGATCATGGAAATGAAAGGCCATGACAATTAGGGTTTAAATGGTGTAACTCTAACTATATAATGATCTTATTCTTGGAAAAAATCAGTGACTATGTGTGAGAAAAAAAGGGCTAGCCGATTTCATGAAGTATGTATGTTCTCTCAAGTTATTCCAAGTGTATTTTGGTGTTGTTTGAACCATTTGAGGTGTCACACTTGGGGCACTAGGCACTCAAGCTTCATAAAGAAATTCTACATCAAAGAGGTATGTAATTCTAACTTGATATATTCATATGAATCAATGTTATTATGCTAGTTAGGATGAATACCTTGGAAAGTTCATATTTGCATGTGTAATAGAGAAAACATAGATCCAATGTATTTAGGGTTGCATGTACACTTAGGAGTGTTAGAATGCTCAAAACCCAACACTAAACTCGTCGAGTTCTATATAGAACTCGTCGAGTTCTTTCATTAAACAATTAACTCGTCGAGTTTATTGAAGGAACTCGTCGAGTTTTCATTTTGGACAAATTCTTGGCTTCAAAAAATGTATTTGCATCAAGTATAAGTGAAAACAAGCCTAGGCTCTGATAGCACTGTTGGGTTTTGAGAATTCTAACACTCCTAAGTGTACATGCAACCCTAAATACCTTGGATCTATGTTTTCTCTATTATACATGCAAATATGAATATTCCAAGGTATTCCCTATAACTAGCATACAGTTGTCATATACAACACAAGAACTAGTTAGGATAACATACCTTAATGTGGAGCTTGAAGTCTTGATGTATCTAGCCGTAAGAGGTTATCCCCAATAGTGTGGAAGCCTCAAGTGGAATCACAAATCACCATTGACAACTTGGAAGTACTTGAGAGAATATGGAGCTCACTAAAATCGGCCACCTTTTCATTTTCACACACACTAGTTCCAATTTTGTGAGCCAAGGACCCTTTTATATATTATGGAGGATTAGGGTTACATCCATGTAAACCCTAATACCCATGACCTTTCATTTACATAAGATCCATGGGTTAAAAGCTCCATGGACTATCCATAGACTTCCATACACTTTTAGCCCAACCTAAATAAACCTTGGCCCATTCCATATATATATATATATATAAGAGTACATATTTAATTAGCCTCTTTTGATCAATAAATTAATTCCAAATTAATTCTTGATGAATACTAATTAAATAATATGATTTCCTATTAATATATTATAACTTATAATATATTAATAAATCATAAATATCCTTTGCTCATAAGTCTATCCATACAAATTGTTCCGGTGAAGTGCAACCCAATTGGGCCATGCTACTCTCGGGTCAAGTACATATCAATAATAGTTATGAGCTTAGACATCTAATCTAACATGTGTTGGGGTTCGAAACATTATCCGAACACTGAATAGGGTCTAGACTAAGGGTCCGCTTTGTGTTGGTGTATGCTATATTATCTTTGTGACTCTTGTATGGAAGACTATGGGAGAGTCCATGGAAATTTCAGGAGTGATGTAAGACTACAGTTTAGCCGTTGCATTCACTTGGGTTAAAATAGACTAGTTGACTGAAGTACGCCATTGAAGGAGTGACGTAAGACTATGGTTCGATCGTAGCATTCAATTGGGTTGAAATAGACTTGTTGGTTGAAATAGTCCATTGTAATAGTGTTGTAATATTACGGTTCAGTTGTAGCTTTCACTTGGGTTGAAATAGACATGTTGTCTAAAATAGGTCGTTGCAGGAGTCTTGTAGGACTATAGTTTGATCGTTGCATTTACTTGGGTTGAAATAAACCCGTTAACTGAAATAGGTCGTTATAGGAATGTTGTAAGACTACGGTTCAATCGTAGCATTCACTTGGGTTGATAGACCATTGGCTGAAATAGGTTATTATAGGAGTGTTATAAGACAACCGTTCGACCGTAGCATTCACTTGGGTTGAAATAGACCAGTTGGTTGAAATAGGCAGTTACAGGGGTGATTGTAAGACTAAGATTTGGACCATAGCGGTTACTTGGGTTGAAACAGGCCCGTTACTGTCGGTTTATTTATACATATGATTAGACGAGAGGGATACTAGAGCTGAATAGAAGTGTAGACTAGTTTAGTCTTTACTTGATTGGTTTACATCATCCTCTTTAGCCTCCCCCCTCCTAACTCAAAAATCTAGCCCCTACTTGAGTGTTTTTGATATTTATGTGATGTTCTTGAAGTTTTAGCATTAAATACATCTTGGGAGAGAAAGCTGGTCTGATTGTTTTTTGAAAGCTTGTATCTACTTCAGATTTTGCATCTCTTGCATTTTGTGGAACTTTGGAAGGTATAAAGCTTCCACCTTTATCATTTTTGTTTCTCATTTCATGCTTTGACGTCCTTATTAATCCCTTGAAAGTATATTCTTGGATTTTTGAGTAACTCTAGAACCTTAGACTTGCTTAGTGACCATTTCTTGGCCTAATCCGGCGGAAAAAGTGTTAGATCATGGTTTTGTTTAAACTATGAACACAATTTAGTCATATCGAGGGCTTAATGGACATAGAGTTATAGATCTTGCTTTGTGGTGATGTCTTAATGGGTAAAGTCGACTAAGATAGCTCCTTGTTATGTATATGTATTATGCTAGTTGACTAGGATAACCCCTTGTTATGTATGCATAGTATAGGACACTTGGTGTCATGGTATACTAGACTGGTAGGGACTTGCTTATTGATTGTATAATACGGTTCTATTCCATGATTGGTTAGGATAATGATAGTATTGTTTGATCGTTGAATTTCATGAGAAGTCTTGGTCTAAATCCTTATTGCAAGGTTCATTTTTGATTTATTGCTCTCGGGTACGATCATCGGTTTGCCTGTATATTTGACTCCCAACTATATATGACTATGCATTCATGATGCGGTTTTTAGTATTAGCGTTGGCCCATGTATGGATATGGATAAGAATGGAACAAAATACCAATATGTAGCCCTTGACAAGATATGTAGTGGCAAGTGTGTCAACAGACGATACATATGATGATTATGTGTGTTGTATGCATGTTGAAAGGAGAGTTGGCATATCAGCGCTAGAGCCAAGAACTTTTTTTGTATGCATTATATGTATGGTGGATTATGTGGTAAACAGGGGAACTCATTAAGATTTATGCTTATATTTATGGATTAAATGTTTTGCTGGTTGTTCGCATGAAGAGCTCGATGGGACTACACACTCGCATCGAAGATATTGGTTGATGATGTTTTGCAAATCAACTATGTTAATCTTATGGTTTTCAACCAAATAAATGTTACTTAATGATTCTAAGTAACGGTTTTTAGTTGGTTAATCTATTTTTAATGAAAAATATTTGTTGTAATTTTTGGGATGTTACATTTAGCTATTGAGTGCAACCCAAAAAATACTTTGTTATTGTTCCTAAAGATATACCAGTTAATTATGAAATTAGAGACCTATTTCCAATAATAATGTTACAGATAACTAAAATTTTATAATAATATTATCTTACCTTATTTTACTATGCATGATAATATGTTGTTATTCATGTGTATTGCAGATCGAAAAGCGTGTTTCCCTTATGATGAGAAGGCTATTGATAGCCAAATTTGGAACTTGGAGGGTATACGAGATGGATGGACATAGATATTGTAACATCTGGTTTTAGGTATGAGTTTCAATTGTTAACTGTTAGGAAAATTTGTTGGTCACGATGTGGTGAAAGTATTACCAAGATGTGGCAATCCTGCATGAAACGTGTGTTTCATTTGGACACCATAATGTGGTCATCTAATGGCCACGACGTGATGGTGACAAATGTCTAAAACTAACTTTCGGGCTCAATGCCCTATTTAAATGAAGTGATGGCTATGGTTTCCTCTACCCTAAGCCTTCATCACCTCCTAAAGTGTTCTTGAGAACACCTTAGCCCCCATGCAAGCTTTGAGCTTGTTTTGGTATCTTTGGTGAAATTTAAAGGAAGAAGACTAAGGTTTTGGTGTAAGGACCAAGCAAGAAGAACCTCCTCGTCCTTGGAATCACTCTCTAGACTATTTGTAAGTCCTCAAGTTTCCATCTTGGTTATTCCTTTCGGTTAGATCTAGCCTTCTTAGCAAGTTTTAGTCCTTAAATACAGTTTGAATGATGGGATGAGATAAAGTATTGTTAGGTATTATGTGTTGCGTCTTGGGCTGTTATTTAGTCCACTTTTGTAACCGGTTTGGGCCTGTCCATTCTGTAGTTATCTACTAGGGTTAGAGTATTTAAGATGCATGCATGCATCATATTTAAGTTAACTCTGGTATTATTCTGTAACCCTAATCACACCTCTACAGTAGTAATTCTCTGTCGAGTTCTTTTGAGGCGTGACCGTTAATCATTCAACATATTTTTGAATCATAATTGTGTTCTTTACTTTAATCTGTTCGAATCTAAACGATCTTTTCAAGTATTTACATCCTAACAATTGGTATTAGAGCAAGAGATTGTGTAATAAATACACATCTCTTCTGTTTAAGAGCTTTTATGGTTTCCGTTAATATTGGATCTGGCTTAACGTTCATCATAGTGTTCTTGACATTATTTGGCAATTTCAATATTAACCTAAAACTGCTTTTGTTTTACATGTCTGATTCTTAACAGGTTTTAAAGATCTTATCATCATGCAACACGCCGATTCTCACTTCAACTCTATCAATCTTTCAAGCAGCATTGGATCGACCATTAGGATCCCAATTCTCTTTCCTAAAGAATATGAAGTATGGGTGCTTAACTTGGAAGATTATGTTCTTGACCTAGAAGATAATGGATACATGATATGGGATGTTATAACTCTTGGACCGTTTGTTCATACTAAAAGCAAAAGAGTCATCAAAACACAAAACGACTACAATAAATTCCTTCTCGATATCAAGGACATTCCTCAAGATGAAAAGGAAAAACTGATCAGCAATTTTAAGGAATTGAGAATCATTCAATTTGCCTTGCAAGCTGATACTTTTCGTTTGTTCAGTTCCTGTGACACTGTCAATGCCATATGGGATCAACTTAAGGAACTCTACTCAAGAGATGCAGGTCTTGAGCACTCAACACAAACACTCCTGCTTTCAGAGTTTGGTGCTTTTTCACAGAAGGCTGAAGAAAGTTTAAGTCAAACCTTCAATGGATATAATCATCTTTTGAGTAGAATGACGAAACATGGCATTGAATGTGAGTTAATCGAACAAAAAGTCATGTTTATGAATATACTTCGATCAGAGTGGAAGGCATTAGTGTCTATAGTTAAGGCATATGAGCAGTTCAAGAACTATACACTTGCCAAGCTTGTTGGTATCCTAAGGTCACACGAAGACGAAATGACTAAATAAGTGAAAGTTGTCTCAGGAATGGGTTCATTGGCCCTTGTTGCGAAAGGTAAGAAGATGGCTGAAGAGGATGATTCAGATTTTGAGCTTTCTGAATACAAACTTTTTAAATAAGAGTTTGATATGATGGTGTCGCAGCCAAAGAGATTCGCAATGAAAAACTTCAACCAAAACAAGAACCGAAATTGGCAGGGCTGTTATAGCTCTGAAAAGGTGAAAGAAGAAAATGTGAACATTTCACGGAAGGATAAGGACAAGAAAGAGAAGAAGCTCATGGGTGACTTCGGATATGACTGCAACTATTGCCATGGCAAAAACCACTTGGCAAAGGAGTGTATGCTGCAAAGCTTAAATGAGAAGAAGGAAGGAGAAGATGATGAGGCTTACCACATGCGAAAGTTAGAGGAGATTAAGAAGAAAAATAATGATGATAACTCTATGTTTGCTTTAATTGTGCAGGAAAATGCAACTGAAAACGAGTTTGGAGGAGCTGAGGTATGGTCAACAGACTCTGAAGATGAAGAGGTTCACAGACCCACACATGGCAGGGCGTTCATTGTGAAAGAAGAGAGTTTGCAGTTTGGAGGAAGATGCTTGATGGCGACGAACGAAAGGTCACAGATGCAAGGGAGTGCCACTGAGAGTGAAAAAAGAGACGACAGGTGTTTCGCAACAAGACTAGTTCCTGAACAAATCAATAAGTGCGAACAACTGATTACCAAGGTAAATCCAATTCTTGAAACTCTCGATATACCTGTGTCTAGATACGAGACTGAATTAAATGACCCAAAAATCACTTTTTCAAGCATTAGTGATAGTCTAAAAAGAACTTTTTCAAGCATTAGTGATACGAGACTGAACCTGCGAAAGCTTTGATTTCTGAAAATTCAGTTGAGTTCACACGCATTTCTCAAAATAGACCAGAAATTTTAAAAGCGAAAGTAACTATTTTTCCTAAAGTCCAAGCTGTACCTAATCAAGTCTTTCAAACTAACAGAGTGGACAAAAATCAAATTGTTGAATTAACGTCCATCATCAACGATGACAACAAAGATGGTTGTGATGAGTACTATGGGTCAGCTCCAATAGATAATGTAGACGAAACCGTAGGTTTGTCAGAAAAGACCTCTTAGAGAGTGAAAGGATGATATGTGGCAGAACCACTAAATAGTCGCTCAAGCTTTGAAAAAGGAAGTCCAAGTGGAACCAAGGATATTCAAAGCGAACCTAAGTCAGTGATGAACGAATCTCATGCAAGAAAAGCGAAACCCACGACGAGCATTCGCAAATCCTCAGAGCAACTTGCAGATCAAAAACGGCAAAGGAACTTGACATATCAAAGAAATCTCAATGAAAGGAAGCAATTTTGGCGGTCCCAAAATCCTGACTATGTTCGCAATGAAAAATCTTCCAATCAAAATGCGAAAGCTCGTTCTCATGCGAACCCCAGTCAATGTTCGCATTGTCACTCTTGCAATCCACAGAAATCCAAAAGGAACTTTGTTCAAAAACCTTCTTTGGCAAAGAAACCTATGGAAAAACAAAAACCTCATCATTCTCTACCCACGAAGATCTCATCAAAGGATGATAAAGGAAAAGGGAAGTTAGTTTCAGATTCTGACGTTCCAATCAAGAAAACGAACACTAACTCAAAGAAAGCTAAAAAAGGATTCATAAAGAATCAAATAAAACATAAACAAAAACCATCCTTTCCAAAAGAAACAAAAGTAAAAGAAAATAGGATAAAAGTCTTTACTATAACAAAGAAAGATGAAACCACATTAGTTAAACGCGCTTATATGCTTGATTAATTACCTTTCCTCTTTTTGTAAAATCCTCAAAAGAACCCAAGCATCTTTGGGTTCCTAAATCTTCTTGATTCTTGTTGGTTATACGTGACGAGCAGTTTGACACTGAATGGTATATCGACAGTGGCTGCTCGCCTCACATGATTGGGATGAAGGAGGAGTTGCGCGAGTTTCGAGCTCTCAAAGATGGTGGAAACGTGAAATATGGAAACAACTCATTTGGAAGGATTAAAGGGTATGGGATGATAATGAATGGAGACTTTTCGATTCATAAGGTGGCATATGCGGAAGGATTACAATACAACCTCATAAGTGTTTCTCAATTGGTTGTGGGGACGGGCTTAAAAGTATCATTTGATGACGAAGGATCTGAAATCATAGAAAAGAAGACGAAAGCAGTTGTTCTAAAGTCAAAGCGCATGGGCAAAATGTATCCTTTAAATCTGAATTTGATATGAGGGAAGCTTGCCGTTTGCTTTCTTACGTAAGCTCACTCAGATGATAGTTGGCTATGGCATAGAAGACTTTCGTACCTCAACTTCAAAGACATCAACAAGCTTGTTCTTGGTGATCATGTACGAGGGCTTCCACTCTTAAAATTCAACAAGGATCATTTTTGTGTAGCTTGTGAAATAGGGAAGCAAAGCAGAAAAAGTCATCCAACATTAGTAAACACGAAAACCATCAAACCTCTAGAACTTCTACACATAGACATTTGTGGACCTTCTGCAATCGAAAGTGTCGGTAGTAGTAAGTATATTCTCGTAATAGTTGATGATTTTTTTATGTTTCACTTGGTTTTACTTTCTTAAATAGCAATCTGAAGCCACACCAAAACTCAAGGATTTCATAAAGCAAGTTTAGCTTAAACTGTGAAAGCTGGTTCGCACTGTTTGCAGCGACAATGGCCTGTATTTCAAAAATCAAACATTTGAAGAATTTCTTGCTGAAAAGGGAATCTCACACAACTTTTCTGCTCCCCATACTCCACAACAGAACGACGTAGTTGAAAGACGAAATCACTCCTTGTGCAAAGCTGCAAGAACCATGCTGTCATTCGCTTGTCTACCTCTCTATTTCTGGGCCGATGCCATCGCAACTGCATGCTTTACCCAAAACAGATCCATCCTAAATAAGCGATTTTCAATTACTGCTTATGAAATCATCAATAATTGCAAACGTAACATTAATTTTTTCCATGTATTTGGTTCCAGGTGTTTCATCTTCAACTTCAAGGAACAACGAAACAAATTCGTTGCGGAAGCTAACAAGGGTATATTTTTGGGATACTCGCTGACCTCTAAGGGATATAGGGTTCTCAACAAACGATCCAAAAAGAAGGAAGAAACCTTCTATGTCATGTTTGATGACAACTACTTGAAGAGGATTCAGATGAATGAGAGTCAATCGAATGAAATCTTTCCTAAGTCACGTCCAATCACGATTCCTTTAGCCAATATGTATGAGGAAATCTTGCTACTTTTTGATGAGCCAGAGAAGGCCATTTCATCCGAATCAAAAGCAGATGACAACAAAGAGGATGAATTGAAGAAAATAATTGACGATGCTGTGAAGGATTTGCCACAACAACAACCAAGTGTGAACATCTCTCAAGACACGAACACTACATTCCAGGGGGAGAATTCCGACTCTAATGCAAGTCCTCATGGGGAGAAATCTACACCACAAGATACGAACATTCCATCACATGGGGAGGGTTATACTTCGTCTTTCTCTTCTGAACCACCCTCTGACAAAGATGACTTACCTCCCACAATGACTCACGAACCTCCATTCACATAGGATACTTTAATTATTGAAGAAAAGGACCTATCGTCATTCGAGGGGGAGAATAAAGATGTGAATGATGATTCAGACGTTCAATTAGAATTCAAAAAAGTAAATGTTGAGATGGATCCCTCTTATGATCCAAACTATCACCCTCTAACCAAATGGACCAGAGATCACCCAAGAACCCAAGTAATTAGCGAATCCTCTGTAGGACTCCTTACGAGATCTCAGCAAAAAGATGAACAAATTGCATTATTCTCTAAAGTGGACTTTTATATGCTTAACTCATTCGTTTCTAAGGTTGAACCCAAAACGGTTAATGTTGCTCTCAATCATTCTGATTGGGTGCAAGCGATGCAAGACTAACTCAACGAGTTTGATTGAAACAAAGTTTGGAGGCTAATTTCAACTCCACCAGATGCATCAGTTGTAGGTTTAATCTGGGTGTTTCACAAAAAAATGGATAAAGAAGGAAATATTATAAGAAACAAGGCGAGACTCATGGTTAAGCGGTATTGTCAGGAAGAAGGAATCGACTACGAAGAAACCTTCCCACCTGTTTCAAGGTTGGAATCTGTTTGCATCTTCTTGGTATATGCAGCGTGCAAGAACTTCGAGGTATTTCAGATGGATGTTAAATGTACATTCTTAAACGGAGCATTAAAGAGACTGTATACATGGAACAACCACCTGGGTTCATAAACGAGAATTATCCCAATCACTACTACATCTTAGAAAAGACAGTCTATAGTCTAAAGCAAACTCCAAGAGCCTGGTACGAAACTCTCACTTGTTTCCTTAAAATGTCCAAATTTAAACAAGGTTCGGTTAACCCAACCTTTTTTTGCAAGAAAGAGGGTGACCATTTTATGATCGTCCAAATGTATGTTGATGACATCATTTTCAGTTCAACGAATCCCAGCCTAACAACGGAATCGAAAACTAAATTTGAGATGAGCTCCATGGGTCCAGTTAACTTTTTCCTTGGATTAAATATAAGACAGGGACTGGAAGGCATTTTCATAAATCAGTAAGCATATATGAAGACTTTTCTCACTAAGTTTGGCATGGTAGGAGACTCTAAAGCGAAGGTTCCAATGCCATTCAGAATAAAGCTGACACCATCTCTGGAAAAACCAGCTGGTGATATGACCCTTTATCGTCAAATGATAGGATCATTGATGTATCTAACACCTAGTAGACCAAAAATTATGTTTTCCATTGTTATTGTGCTAGGTTCCAAGCAAATCTTCGTGAACCTCACATGGTGGCCGTGAAGAATATCTCCAGATACGTGAAACGACCCTCATCACTTGGCATATGGTATCCTGTGAACTCAGGCTTCTTCGTACAAGCGTTTTCGGATGCTAAACTTGGGGGATGTGGATTAAATAGAAAGAGCACAACTGGAGGATGCCAATTTCTCGATGGAAAACTTGTCAGTTGGCAATCCAAAAAGCAAACATGTGTATCCTTGTCAACAACTGAAGTTGAATATATTGTTGCTGCCTCATGTACATCCCATGTCATTTTGATTCAAATCTAACTTCGTGATTATGGCTGAAGCATGAAACGAATCCCACTATACTATGACTCTAAAAGTTCCATTCGCATTTGTCACAACCTAGTGCAACACTCAAAGACAAAACACATAGCACTGAGGTATCATTTCATTAAGGATCACGTAGTAGATGGCAACATTGAAATTCACTTCGTAAGATCCTATGATCAGTTTATCTGACATATTCACAAAAGCCTTGCCTAAAACTACCTTCAATAGAATTCTTCAAGGTCTAGGAATGATGGAAGCTAAATCTGTTCCGAAACCACTTTCGCATACATAATGATTACACTGTGAATCGATGTGAATGTTCGCAGTAGTTCGCACTCCACTGTTCATTCACAATCTACTTTAACACTGGGAATCGGTGCGAACGCCTGTAGTAATTCACAGTCAATTGTTCATTCGTAGTTCAGATTTTCCAATATCCTTTTGTACTTAATGTATATTATCTCTTATCTTTATTTCGTTTTTCAATCTTTTCTGTTTTTAATTCTTTTTCAGAAAATCTCAAAATACAAAAATATTTTGTTTGTGTTTATTTTTATTTCTTTTATTTTCACAAATGTCAAAAACACCAAAAATATATTAAGAAGATCATGGAGGCACAGGTTCGTATATATCTCAATTCGCGTGATGGGGCAGGTATAAATCTCTATATCTATGTATTAGCTAAGTGTCCCTAGAAGCATGCTATTGCATGTTGTCCGAAGCTTCAATTGAATCGATGTGAAGCCTTAATGAATCGATTCTACCAATCGTTTCTTCCCAACCAGGCTGTTAAATTCACATTAGCCATGAGCTACCTTACTCTTCTCACTTTGAGTTAAGAGTTATATGCTTGGTCACTTTCACATAGTAGAGGTACATTCGCTTCTCTGGAACCAACTTCCCACTTCTCCACTACCTTCACACTCATGAATGTAACACTTGAGACTCTCAGCTATACCTCTGAGGTTTATGGTTACACAACATCTGTGTCAATGATCTTAACTTCGTCCACCATGAACTGATTGAAACCCAAAATCCAACACACTTAAATGAATTGACGGTGAACAATTAAACGTTGAAGATTTTCACCATGGAATTAACGAAAGCCACTTTCGTGGTTTGTACCAAGAAATCTCTTTTTCTATTGCGTGATCTTTATGATATGTTCTTGTCCCAAGACACTACCTCCCACAAGATCCAAGTTTTTTTTTTTTTTTTTTTTTTTTTTTTTTTTTGAGATTTTAGAATTTAATCTTGTCACCAAAATAATTCCAAATCTACTCGTTCAACTGACTACACTGGTCATACGAGTACTTCGTCCAATTGTTGGACTTATGTCTATTTTCAGAGTTTGGATAAAGATGAAGCCACCTTGTAAGCCTACTAAAAGATGCCTTTCAATGTCTATTATCAAACACTTGATTGTATTTCAACAGGAAACCACACAGACACTTCTTAGTCTCTCTTGACTTCAAAGGAAGAGATATTTGCCCGGGATCCATAGTTTCGTGTCTTCATTTGGACATCACAAAAT
The DNA here is from genome assembly GCF_002870075.4 of Lactuca sativa. Classification (NCBI taxonomy): domain Eukaryota; kingdom Viridiplantae; phylum Streptophyta; class Magnoliopsida; order Asterales; family Asteraceae; genus Lactuca; species Lactuca sativa. The sequence continues at coordinate 260,149,214 of NC_056627.2, forward strand.
CCCACATAAAAGTACTGTTTTATTTCTTTATCTTTCACACTCTTGCACGAAGATCCTTGTGATTTTCCAAAAGTATGGTTCGTAGTTCTTATGGTTCATCTGAGTTTCAAAGCTTATCAAAATCTCAATGAGAAAGTTTCAGTTTAGCTGCGAATGTTTCAATAGCATAAGATTGTGAAACAGAGAATTTCAAACAATTATATTTGAGAGATAAGATTTGATTTGAGCACGTGAAGATTTGAACGGACAACTACTTTTACGCCACGTGACACATATTTCTGACGTCAACAGCTGTCAGTCACGCTTTTACAAGTGACTTTTCAGTAATTGTTGCACTCTCTCTCTCTCTCTCTCTCTCCTGATTTATCTCACCAAACACATCGTATATAAGGATTTGAGCGATTTATTTCTCGTCACCACTCCCATATTTTCTCTCAAAGATTTTCGGCGCTCAAAGCGTCTACTGTTCATCATCTTTCTCTCAAACTCTCAACAATGGTTGCTTCATCATATGCTCATGACCAAACTGCTAATTATTTTCTTTTGACCGTCAAACCTAACCAGAACATGGCGATCGATCTGGAACCTTGCAACTATGACGCCTATCTCCTGCCAATTGTTGAGTGCCCCAAGTATTCTCCACTGGTGCATGCTCTAACAAAGATGGAGGATGTTCTAATATACCTACCGTCTAGGGCGTACTCCACTATATGTTACATCAAGGAGGAAAACAAGATTACCTTTGACATTCATGATTAGAAAAAATCAATCACCAAAGCCCGATTTTGCTCGCTTCTAGGGCTTCCTCAAATTGAAGGGATGATCAACCCGAAATCCATCTCCAACGCGACTTTATTGATGATGTTCTATCAAATGGGGTACAAAGAAACCCTAACTGTCGTCTCAAAATTTCGGAAACCTAACCTACCTCCACTATGGAATGACCTCTTTACTCTTCTATTCAAGGCATTCTTAGAAAGAGTTACTGGTTCTGATTGTGCCAGTAATTTTTTCATGGCCATAATTTATGGCATTTATATAGGTTTGAATGTCAAGTTTGGAGCTGTTCTCTGGGTTCAGGTGATTCAAAGCACACACTCGACCACTCATCACAGTGAAATCTCCTGTGCACGATTCTGGTCTATCATTGTTCGAAGAGCCATCGTCAAGCTCAACATTCTCATGTTACAAAATAATATTTTTTTGTAACATCCTGAAATATCAAGAGTAGAGTTGAAGGGCTAAAAGAGTAAGTTGTGGAAGCGTGACTCGGCGAGTCCATGGATGGACTCGGCGAGTAGAGTCGCGACTGGGTCGCGTGTTAAGTAGCCGACTCCGCGAGTCAGTAAGGATGAGTCGGCGAGTAGGCGCTGAGTGGAGAAAACCCTAATTTCCGGGGTTGAGCCCTATATAAAGAACATAACAGCCCACTCTCAGCCTCTTTATTCATCCCCAAGTCCAGAAACCCTTAGCCTTCGTGTGTGAGTGATCCTATCTCAATTGGGAGCTTGAAGGAGATGATTATTGAAGGAATTTTGGGAGATTGAAGGCTTGGAGCAAGGGGCTTTGCTTGGATTCGAGTTTCATTGCAGTTGGGGCGTCCATTGGAGGTAATATCTCGTTCTTGGTCTGATTGTATGTTGTTTATTCATTTTGGCGTTCGTCGGAACTTGTCTATGGATGTAATTGGAAGTCTAGAGGTTAGATCTGAGGTTGCTACCTCAGATCTGGAATGGAGAAGAATCAGAGAGCTTGAAAGTCCCTGTGTTGGAGTGTTTAGTGAAGCTTACATGTCCCAAATCCTAAACCAATGTGCAAAAGGCCTAGATCTCTTTGGATTCACGTAAAGTTTGCCACTTTACGTGATGGATGAGTTGTAGGAGGCTAGATCTATGTTTTGGATCAATTGCATGGTATGGAATGCTTATGTATGGATTCAGATCGGTGGTACTCGGCGAGTCACATGGGTGAACTCCACGAGTTGTTTGAAGATGAGCTGGGACTCGGCGAGTTGGAAGAACAACTCGGCGTATTGGATGAAGATGGCCTGGAACTCGGCAAGTTGTATGAACAACTCGGCGAGTAGGTTGAAGATAGCCATAGACTCGGCGAGTCTGTTCTTGGACTCGGCGAGTCTTGTCGAAGAGTTCTGATATTCTCTGGTTGAGTCGAGAAGCAGTGAGTCTAGGGATGACTCGGTGAGTTGTGTGCGAGAGGACTCAGAAGTTGTGGGACTCGGCGAGTCTCGGGGTGACTCAGCGAGTTAGATCGCGGATTGAGTGAGCTCTGAGTATGGGAACTCGGCGAGTCATCGGGTTGACTCGGCGAGTAGGGTCAGTCAGGGGTTGACTTTGACCTTGTCTTTGACCAAGGGTTGATAAATGGTTTCCAGGGTATTTTGGTAATTGTTGTTTATGGTTTTGAGTTCAGTGCATTGGTGGCTGTCCAGTGGTGGAGATCGTATCAGTGATCGGAGCAGCTTGAGTTACCTGTTCTGTCGGCAGTTTCGAGGTGAGTTATCCTCACTATATCGATAGGGTTTATGGCACCAAGGCCAACCCTTTTTATCGGATGAAAATCCGGGTAGTTGTCAGTTGTTATGATATGGGCCGGAAGGCATTATGTTATGGGCCGGAAGGCGTTATATGTTGTGGGCCGGAAGGCAATACATGTTGTGGGCCGGAAGGCATTTGCGATGTGGACCGGAAGGTCATGGCCTAGAAAGGCGTATGTGTACATTTAGTATGTTGTCTGATTCGTAGGGTGATGTTATGCTAGTGACCGGCTAGGCTGGTATCTTGGTTAGGGTAATGCTATGTTATGTGATCTGTTGATCGATTGCTGACCGTGAGCCGTTATATGATTATGTGTTATGTGCATGATTGCTAGGTCTGGGGTGTGACCCGGTATGCGGGGTCGTTCTATGTTCTGTTATGATATGTATGCTTTTTATGTTGTGGGCCGGAAGGCAATATGTTATGGGCCGGAAGGCAATATGTTATGGGCCGGAAGGCATTGTGTTATAGGCTGGAAGGCGATATGTTTTGGACCGGAAGGTCGTGGCCTGGAAGGGCGTATATGTGGTTGGTATATTGGGGGTATCTCACTAAGATTTCGGGCTTCCAGTTGTGGTTTTATGTTTTCAGGTTCTCAGGAGTCTGTGGCAAGGCAAAGGCGTGATCGTACCGTTCCTCGCGTTGGTGTTTTATGATATGAACCTGGGAAAATACTCTGTTAAATAATGTATTGAAAACCTTTTGTAAAGATTTTATGGAATCGAGTTGTTTTTGAAAAATTTAAAATTGGTTGTATTTTTCGGTCGTTACAAGTTGGTATCAGAGCCTTGGTTTGAGTGAATTGGAGGAACATTCGTGTGACTCCAGTCTCAAATCGAGGAGAGTTTTCAAAAGAGTAATTAAAAATGGTTTTCAAAAAAAAAATGAGTAAGGGAGGATGCGGAGGTACGATCAGCCAGAGCCAGTAAGTAACCCCCCAAAATACCATGCATGTTATTTGTTTTGAGCTTTGATAGAGCAGCATGCTAGAGATAGGCTAGGGATCTTCAGGAATTCATGATAATGTTGCCTGATTTGTGATGCCTGTAGCCTAGGGTCCCTTATGGGAGATTCTCAGTGTTCCTCTACGGGTGAGGGTTGATCGTTGTTATGCATGTTCTCTAGGGTATTATGGTAGTACTTCATACAAATATGGGTAGGTGTGGAAGGTAGTATGGGCCCGTACTACTGAAAGCACAGGACCCATACGCGTATCAGGGAAACCATGATCTCTAGGGTTGGGTTGCGAGAGTTGGATCCCAGGATTGTGGGAAGTGTCTGAGATTTGGTATAGTGTTTTTCAGTATGGAGATTCCGAGGCATGATGAGAGTGGATCCGTATCAGTATCGGGAGCTGGAGAGAGAGTTCCGGGTGGATCAATGCCGGCTGAGGTTATCGATCAGATGAGCTCGAGCGAGTTGGATGCGAGGATTCGCGAGATCCTGCATGATGAGGTTGCTGCATTGTTCCGGGCTGAGTTGCCGGAATTGCTTGGGTCGATCAAGACCACCATGGTTGAGTATTTTGATGAGCGCTATGCGACTCTCACGGAGACGGCTGCCGCGGCGGCTACAGTGGCTGTAGCAACGACAATGGGAGGAGCTGATAGAGATTTTCAGTATCGGGACTTCGATAATGCGGAGCCTCCCACCTTCGATGGAGTTCAGGACCCGATTGTTGCTATGAGATGGTTATCGGACGGGGAGGGGTGTTTCTTCACGTGTTCATGCCCTGCTGATCTGAGGGTGAGGTATGCTCTGAGCCTGTTGAGACTCGGGGCGAAGGATTGGTGGAGATTGACCACGGGGTCATACTCGGATGCGTAGAGGGCTGCGGTTTCATGGGATCAGTTCAGAGAGATGTTCAGCACTCGCTATGCTCCGCAGGATGAGAGGGAAAGATTAGCTCAGGAGTTCCTTGAGCTGAAGCAGGATTCGGAGTCGGTGACTGAGATCACCAGGATGTTCACTGAGAGGGCGATGTTTTTCCCTGAGTTCGCTTCGGAGCAGGCTCAGATGTCCCGATATCTGAGTATGCTCAAGGGGGATATCAGACAGATCGTGTCTGCGCAGAGGTGCGACACCTTGTTGGAGTTGCAGGAGGCCGCCAGGCGGCGTGAGTTAGAGGTTGAGTTGCAGTTGCGTGAGCTGAGGCAGGCTCCGATGTAGTCGCAGCCGGCGCCGAAACGGTCCAGGACCGTTGATGTTAGAGTGGGGAATCTGAGCGGCCACACTTGTGGGAAGTGTGGGAGGGGTCTTACCGGAGTTTGTTGGTCCGGTGGTGTATGCCGCAAGTGCGGAAAGGAGGAGCACTATGTGCGGGATTGTCGGCAGTCAGTGCCGGTTCGGGATTTGAGGATTTGTTATCATTGTTGTCAGGTTGGACATTTGAGGGTCAACTGTCCACAGCTTTCTGTAGGACCGGTGCAGGCTCCAGCACCGGCCACTTTGAGGATTCCAGGAGGAGGTCAGGATGGAGCGGAGCCCCCAAGGGCTCAGGGTCGTGCTTATCAACTTGCGGCAGAGGAGGTCAGATCAGTGCCGGAGGCAGCTGCGGGTATGTTTCTTTCTTGATGTTTTGTTATCTTGCGATTATGGTGGTGTATTGTTTGTGCTCGTATCTTTGTGTGGATTTCGATGCGGTATTTGTCGTTTTGCGGGTTGAGGTTTGGCATGGTTATGGATTTATGTTTCGGGTTTTCGTCTTGGTATCCGTTGTTCCTTGAGGGTTTGGTATGATTATAGTTTGGTGTTTTGTGCTATCGTTGGTTATCGTTCGTGAGGGTTATTCGTGGAGATGCGGCATTGGGTTGAATGTCGGGAAGCATCCACATTCGTGGAAGGGATAATTGGAGATCGGATTCTTTTGAGCGGATTGATCAGTGAGGAGATGTGTTTTGCTAAGGGTTGCTTATGCTTGTGGGAAGCAGTCAGTGTGTAAGTGTTCTCTTTGTGCGGGGTTGTTCAGGAAGGTCGTTAATGGCGACCGGTGGTTGTTAGTCAGTGCTTTAAGTGGGGGAGAATTGGAGAATTCTCTGGGAGATCGATGAGTAATTGAGGGTGCTTAGCTGCTGGGATTCAGCAGTGTTCTGTCAGCCCAGAGTATAGGCTGATAGGAGCGAGTGTCGGGCATGCGGGGCGGAATACAGACCTAGGGCATTTGGTTGTGGAGGCCTGGGAGCAGGCCGGGATCAAGTTTGAGTAAGTAACCGGGGTTATATGCTCAGAGTATTTGTATGCTTTATGTATGTTATGTGTTGTACTGCATTATTTCTATGTGATTTATGTTGTGCATGTTTACAGAGTTGGAACCGGAGGGTTCCTGGAGTTAGAACCGGAAGGTTCACAGAGTTAGAACCGGAAGGTTCACAGAGTTAGAACCGGAAGGTTCACAGAGTTAGAACCTGAGGGTTCACAGAGTTTGGGTGTACGGACCCACAGAGTTATAGCCTCGAGTGGCTAATATGTGTTATGTGAGTCGGTCCAGTCATGCTGGAGACTCTGTTGGTATTGTTGGATCAGTTTGAGATTGAGGATTGTGTATGTTGCAGTGTGATTGCATAGGAAGGTCTGGCCCCGGGTAGTGATCTTGTTTAGTTGAGGTAGTGCATGGGCTTGAGAGTCCCTGCGAGGAGAGTCAAAGTAAGTGTGTGGGATGGATAGCGGACACGCTAAAGGGTGGTGTAGCGTTAGACGTGCACCGTGGCATTTGTCGGAGTGACATTGTGGCCGAGTGGATTCCTTGGTAAAGGAAGAGAGAGAGGTAAGAGGTGTGTAACTCCGAGAGGGAGTGCAAGTTCACGGAAGTGAAAGCGGCAGAGCAGAGTTATGATTAGAGTAATTCGAGTATGGTTTGGGCAACGTGTTTGCGGCAGTGGAGTAGAAGCTCATCCGGTTTGGAATGTCTGCTGAGGTCGCGGAGGGAAATCCGCAAGTGTAGAGCCAAGAGGCTCGGAAGGGATGCAGGGAGAGAGAGTCTTGGACTCTCAGTATGATTCTGATCAGGGTATGGGGTGTAAATTAGTGGTTCATCTTGGGGGATGTTTGAGGATGTTATCAGTGTATCAGGTTTTCCCAACCTGAGGGTGTTAAAGCTGGTTCAGCTTGTGTGTGCGGTTGCAAGGGGAAAACTCGTGAGAGTTGCTCTGAGATTGAGAATGGGTCTCTCAGTCATCCCTGAATGGATAGAGTGGGATTCGGATCGGGGATCCGATGGTTCATGGTTTTCTAACCCTTATGGGTCGAGTGATTATTGAGATTTGGGGCAGTGATGCATCTTGGTTTTTTCTCGGTTATTGAGAGTGATGATCAGGGGGTACAGTCGGTGCCCGGTTCGAGACGGTGGTCAGGACACCGTGAAGGAAGGGAAAGTGTGGTCGAGTTTCGATAAGTATGCCTTGAGAGACCTGGTCCGGTTAAGGCCAGGTGGAGCGTTATGGAAGTATCCTTGGAGTTGAGTTGCTGTACGCTTCGAGGGCGAAGCCTAATTTAAGTGGGGGAGAATTGTAACATCCTGAAATATCAAGAGTAAAGTTGAAGGGCTAAAAGAGTAAGTTATGGAAGAGTGACTCGGCGAGTCCATGGATGGACTCGGCGAGTAGAGTCGCGACTGGGTCGCGTGTTAAGTAGCCGACTCGGCGAGTTAGTAAGGAGGACTCGGCGAGTAGGCGCTGAGTGGAGAAAACCCTAATTTTCGGGGTTGAGCCCTATATAAAGAACGTAACAGCCCACTCTCAGCCTCTTTATTCATCCCCAAGTCCAGAAACCCTTAGCCTTCGTGTGTGAGTGATCCTATCTCAATTGGGAGCTTGAAGGAGATGATTATTGAAGGAATTTTGGGAGATTGAAGGCTTGGAGCAAGGGGCTTTGCTTGGATTCGAGTTTCATTGCAGTTGGGGCGTCCATTGGAGGTAATATCTCGTTCTTGGTCTGATTGTATGTTGTTTATTCATTTTGGCATTCGTGGGAACTTGTCTATGGATGTAATTGGAAGTCTAGAGGTTAGATCTGAGGTTGCTACCTTAGATCTGGAATGGAGAAGAATTAGAGAGCTTGAAAGTCCCTGTGTTGGAGTGTTTGGTGAAGCTTACATGTCCCAAACCCTAAACCAATGTGCAAAAGGCCTAGATCGCTTTGGATTCACGTAAAGTTTGCCACTTTACGTGATGGATGAGTTGTAGGAGGCTAGATCTATGTTTTGGATCAATTGCATGGTCTGGAATGCTTCTGTATGGATTCAGATCGGTGGTACTCGGCGAGTCACATGGGTGAACTCGACGAGTTGTTTGAAGATGAGCTGGGACTCGGCGAGTTGGAAGAACAACTCAGCGAGTTGGATGAAGATGGCCTGGAACTCGGCGAGTTGTATGAACAACTCGGCGAGTAGGTTGAAGATAGCCATAGACTCGGCGAGTCTGTTCTTGGACTCGGCGAGTCTTGTCGAAGAGTTCCGATATTCTCTGGTTGAGTCGAGAAGCGGTGAGTCAAGGGATGACTCGGTGAGTTGTGTGCGAGAGGACTCAGAAGTTGTGGGACTCGGCGAGTCTTGGGGTGACTCGGCGAGTTAGGTCGCGGATTGAGTGAGCTCTGAGTATGGGAACTCGGCGAGTCATCAGGTTGACTCGGCGAGTAGGGTCAGTCAGGGGTTGACTTTGACCTTGTCTTTGACCAAGGGTTGATCAGTGGTTTCCAGGGTACTTTGGTAATTGTTGTTTATGGTTTTGAGTTCAGTGCATTGGTGGCTGTCCAGTGGTGGAGATCGTATCAGTGATCGGAGCAGCTTGAGTTACCTATTCTGTCGGCAGTTTCGAGGTGAGTTATCCTCACTATATCGATAGGGTTTATGGCACCAAGGCCAACCCTTTTTATCGGATGAAAATCCGGGTAGTTGTCAGTTGTTATGATATGGGCCGGAAGGCATTATGTTATGGGCCGGAAGGCGTTATATGTTGTGGGCCGGAAGGCAATACATGTTGTGGGCCGGAAGGCATTTGCGATGTGGATCGGAAGGTCATGGCCTGGAAAGGCGTATGTGTACATTTAGTATGTTTTCTGATTCGTAGGGTGATGTTATGCTAGTGACCGTCTAGGCTGGTATCTTGGTTAGGGTAATACTATGTTATGTGATCTGTTGATCGATTGCTGACCGTGAGCCGTTATATGATTATGTGTTATGTGCATGATTGCTAGGTCTGGGGTGTGACCCGGTATGCGGGGTCGTTCTATGTTCTGTTATGATATGTATGCTTTTTACGCTGTGGGCCGGAAGGCAATATGTTATGGGCCGGAAGGCATTGCGTTATGGGCCGGAAGCCGATATGTTTTGGACCGGAAGGTCGTGGCCTGGGAGGGCGTATATGTGGTTGGTATATTGGGGGTATCTCACTAAGCTTTCGGGCTTACAGTTGTGGTTTTGTGTTTTCAGGTTCTCAGGAGTCTGTGGCAAGGCAAAGGCGTGATCGTACCGTTCCTCGCGTTGGTGTTTTATGATATGAACCTGGGAAAATACTCTGTTAAATAATGTATTGAAAACCTTTTGTAAAGATTTTATGGAATCGAGATGTTTTTGAAAAATTTAAAATCGGTTGTATTTTTCGGTCGTTACATTTTTCAAAATAATTATTTTCACGTTGAATACATACATAAACCCTTGCACAATATATGAGGGTCTCTGTCTAATTTTGCTGCAGGTAGGGTGCCATTACTCCTCAATTTTATCAAACACAATGGACATTAGTATGTATGTATGCCATACTACTATGCCTCTAGGGTACCTATGTCACAAAAAGTATATCATTACATAAAAATTTAATACAATGTAAACTTATAAGCATAAGTAAATTGGTAAATTACATGATACATGTTGAATAGGTCCAAATCAGACACCACTGCAAGGTATCTATCATGAACTATCTGCCTTAGGTATCTACCAAAAAACTTGTGCTCTTAAATATACATTAGGTACATTTGAACTGCATCTTCATCAGATAACTCATTAAGTGAGCTATCGAATACAAGCTATAAGTTAAAATAGAATGGTAGTCATCCAATGGAAATAATAACTCCTACATATCGGATCTTGGATTAGACACTACCTTTTAGAAGAACAAGTAAAGGAATAGTATTGGGTAACCTTCCATATATGACAATATATCAGCTCATCTACCAAAACAAGACGCCCTCAAAAAGCATCGCTCGTGTTAGGATGTGCCTAACCTTAATGTACTGACCCTAGTTTGGTTTGCAATTTGTAGTGATCATCGCATTGTAAACATGATCATACTGAAAAAAAAGTATGTCATGCTGTTCTCAACATCATCAACGTGTTCTGAGAAGATCTTCATGTTTTCGGACATGATCTACTTGCCCTGGACTAGTTTGAAATACGCATTCAAGTGGAAAAATGTCTAAATAACAATGATTTGAAGTGGATCTCTAGGGCAAGCTCCGTTGGTGCCCCGTTAATATCGGGTGGAGATCTATATCACAATCAAGGAACAAATCGTCATTCGTGCTCTGGGAGGGGGTCCCATTAGAATATTATGACAGTCAAGTTAGTTTCTAAGGGAGATAAGTGTTTGAGTACATTATGAGAGGAGAGGGTGGGTAATCGATGATCCTTTACCATTGCTTGCATGCAACTTTATTTAGGGAAATGCTTAGCACAAATATTGCTCTATGGTATGGGAGTGTCGGCCCTAATTCATGACAGTGACGTTGATTGGTTGATCGTACTCTTGTTGTCTATCTACACAATGATTGGCTTAGCAGTAAAATTGGTAGTGATGCATGTGATATATTTTATATTTATTTATACACTAATATTAGGCAATGGAAGCAATTAAATAACCAAAAGTATACATGCACCCTAAGATCGAGGTTTTACTAGTTATAGCAACCTAATTTTAAAACTACTAAATAATACTACAAAGAGAGATATGATTAATAACCTTTAAGAAAAATCAAATTTGCTTCTTGAATCCTTGTAGATTTCGAAAAGCTTGAAGTTTCTAGAAGTCTAGCACCCAATGTCTTTAAAGGATCACACCAAAAAGACTAAATACCAGAAAAAACAGGAGAGAAGAGAAGAAGCTTGCAAAACTCAAATTCTCTAAGTGAAAGGGAGAAAGGGACAAAATTAATGAAGGCCAGGATGGTCTATTTATAGTTGAGTTAACTTGTAGAGAAAACAAATTTGAGTATGTTTTCTACGTTTGAGTCGTGTCAGATATAATAACTTCCGCTTGTTAATAAAAAAAATGCATTATATTCGAGCTTGTATATGTTTCAACGTATTTATTTTTAAGTTTTCTTGCTTACTTTTATGTACATTTCTTACGTATGAGCTGGGTCACATATAATAACATTTTCTTGTTAACTTAAGAAGATATATTATGATCGATTTTGTCTTTGTTTCGACTTAACTTTTTTATGTATCAATATAGATTCAAGTTCGTCTACATTTTGACATAACTATTTTTATATGTTTTCGTGTTTATTTTTTGTGTACATGTTTTTTTCATTCATTTTTTTACGTCGAAACGTAACTTTTATCAATACAATTGTCAAAGTTCAACTTGCAAAATTCAATGCTTATAAATACGCTTTTATCTATTGCAGTGATAAAAATATAATTTTGACAATTGTATTGATAAAAGTTAGGTAATATTGTATTTGTTGATAGATAAATATAAAGGTTGATATCACTCACTAACTTCATTTTACACCATCAAATGAAAAGATATTATATCTGAGCAAACCATATGTAGGAATATACATAAAATAAGCAACAAAACGTACAAAAATCTTACATCAAAACATAAAAAAAAACTCAAATTTATATAGACACGTCCATAAACATAAGCAAGTAAAATGTTTTTTAAGTTAAGTAATGAAAGTTCAAATAATAAAAAATGTATTATATGTGATCCGAGTCATACGATTGATTTCATACATTAATTTAAGCACGAAAACGTTGAAACATAGACAAGCTCAAAGATAATACAATATTTAAGTTAACGAACGGAAGTTACTATATGTGACACGAATGATACGTAGGAATGTACATAAAATTAAGCACAAACCTCCATACACCAAGGATTAGGGCATCCACTTTAGCCTCCAACCCTCTATCTCAAATCCCTAGCCTCCCTTTGTGTAACACCCTGTTCTGAGAGTATTCATTTATGGATTTCGGAGGCCAAGGCAAGGGGCGTTTTGGTCTTTCAAGGGTTCTAAGTTTTGTTCGAGAAGGTTTCGAGCCGGGGTGTGTAGGTAGAAGCGTAGGGCTTCTTGCCACTTTTTCGTGGATATAAAGTTTGTCGGAAACAGACTTAGGATGAAGGAGTTATAACACTTAGAATTCGTTGTCATTTATGGCCCATCAATGGAAAAGTTGGCAAGAAGGGCCATGCATGGAAAGTAGGAGGCACGTGGGTACGCCCATAGTAAGTTGGGTTATGCCCTGCATATGAAAGATGGTGGACGCGGGAGCTTTTTGGCGTACGCCCAACGTATGCTTAGTGTCCAGGAACCCTAATTTCAGCACATGCCACTATATAAGGAATGTTATACCCTCAAGTTTCAGCCTCCATTCCACCCTAGAGGGCTGTTAAGAAAACCTAACCCTCCTTTGAGTGTTTTTGGAGCTTTGGAGGCCTTTGGAGTGTATTCTAGTGTTGTAAAGCCTTTTTCTCAACAAGTGAAGATAAAGGAAGGTGGTGAACTGAAGGAGGAGATATAGATCTGGGATATTAGCCTCATTTCGGACCTTTTAAAGGTATAAAGTTTTGAACTTGATGATTAATCTCTTAGATCTCTCTTAGTACAAGTTTATGGACTCTTTTGTCCCCAATAATGGATCTTTGGGACTCAAGCTCGTTTCTAAGACCAGAGTTGCCTCCCTTAGAGTCATATGATTCCCATAAGGAGTAAAGTTTCAACCTTTAGGACTCATTTGTGTCCATGCATGAGATCTAGCCCTTGGAGTGAAAGCATGTTGTCACCTTTTTAGTTTGGGCTTGTTTGGTGGATTGAAAGTCACCAAGTTAGTGACTTTTTGAATTAAGACATGGGATAAGACTTTGATCTGAGTTTGTGGCCTCTGAATCGGAGTATTAAGCACTTAATAGAAAAAGGACTTAACAGGAGGATTACGTTGAGCGTACGTGTAGGTACGCCCAGCATACTCGCCATTGTGCATGTATGCTTAGCATGCGCATATGTACGCCCCGCGTAATCTGTCTGTATGGGCTATGTATCATTGAGCCTCGGTTGGGCTATGCTTTGGGTTCTTGGGCCTTAGTGGGACATCAGTAGTTTGATATAATGGGCCAAGGAATATAATTGAGCCTAGGGTAAGGCCCTTTAAAGGGATTGGGCCCATCTTGGCTAATAGGGCCATGAGTGGGCTACTAGTGGGCTTTGGAAGCTTACTTAGTATTGGGCCTTGGTTTTGGGCATTAGATAAGGACCAAGTTGGACTAGGGGTAGAATGGTCATTTTACCGCCCCCCATGCATGGATTAAGGGTTATGGTATGGGCCCCAGTTGCTAATTGGGTACACTGTTTCAGTATTGTTGGGCAGGGAGTGGTCAGAGAAACACCTAAGGATTTCTTCAGGAAGCTTCCGCATTCGAGGTGAATTTCCTCACCATACCAATGGGTCTAAGGCACCAAGGCCGGCCAGTTTTATGATAGTTGGTATACTTTTTGCATGGAGATGTGTGCATGGTTATTCATTGATATGTGGTAGAGATAGCCTGTATGGCTAGTGGTAGAGATAGCGTATGGCTACTGGTTGAGATAGCCTGTAAGGCTAACGGTAGAAATTGCATGTATGGCTAGTGGTAGAGATAGCCTGTATGGCTAAGGGTAGAGATAGCATTGTGGCTAATGGTAGAGATAGCTCTATAGCTAATTGATATGTGTTATGTGGTAGAGGTAGCTTTATAGCTGATAGATATGTGTATGTGGTAGAGGTAGCTCTTATAGCTTGCATGTTATGTGGTTGTTTTGTGGGGTATGCTATGGGGAACACACTAAGCTTCGTGCTTACAGGTTTTTTTATGGTTTCAGGTACTTCTAGGTCCAAGGGCAAGGTGTGATGACGCGGCGTGCACTCTCTCACAGACGTTTTGGGACACTCTGATGTTTGGAATAAAGTTGTTTTTGACTTATGTTTTTGAAAACAATTATAACTGGATTTCTTAATGTATGACAACATGTTTCTTAATTTAAAACAAAAAAATTTACTTTGACAATTGGGTCGTTACACTTTGAGAGCTTTAGCTCATTTTGGTGCTCTTGGTACATATTGAAGGAGAAGATGAAGGTTTTTGGAGCGTAGATCAAGTAATCCACTCCACTCCACCTTTGGAATTAGTCTTTGGACCATTTGTAAAACTTAAAGCTTCTACCTTTACGATTCCTTCCTTGTAGATCTTGCTTTCCTTGTATGTTTTAGTCCATAAGAGGAGTTTGTATCTTGAAATGATATAAATTTACAACTTTATGCCACATCAAGGTCCATTAACACTTATATATTTCAGATCTAGAATATGGTTGAGTTTGGGAGCTTTGCATGAGTTTTAGGTCATATTCTTGCCATTTATCGTAGTTTGGGTATAAGACATACATGGTTCATGAATGTCCATAAAGTTGACATTTTTATGAGCCTTTGGAGTCCTTAGAAGCTTTCTGAAAAAGTTGAAGTTGAAGGCTTATGGATTAAGGACTCAATCCATTAAGATGTTTCCCCGGTCGGTGGTCACGACGTGGCATGGAGAATGCCATAGCGTGAAGATGGAGGACTCATCTACTATTTTGTCATGATGTGTTTACGGCGTGACCAATCATGGTTCACGTCATGGTTTCTACAGAGTGAGTTGTCTGTGATCAAGTTGGCTGAGATTGAGTGTGACCGAGTTTGGGATCGGGATGAGTGCGTTCTCACGATGTGATTATGGGTTGGTCACAATGTGATGGTAAGCTGTTGGTGATGATGAATGTTGACTTTGACCTTGACCGTTGACTTTTGGCATGGGTTGACTTTTGGTCACTTTTCTAGTTTTAGAAGGTAGAAGGTGGGTTTACCTTGTGTGTTTTAGTTTGAGGTACTTCCAAAATGAAGACATGTTCGAGAAACACCTATTATTCAGTGTTATTTTAAGCTTGTATTAGCATTTAATGTTTCTTGTCCTTTAGCATTTGTTTTATTATAAAGTTCATGGGACAAGATCAAGAAAATCATGTGTGTCAGCTTTTTAACTTTTCAAATTTACATTCTCCATGCAATCATGTAATTTGACTTTTTAACACTCCTTGGCTTTTTAAGGAGATGAGTTTTTCATTCAATGTAACACTTGAGCAAAGTTCTTTTTCACATCAATAATAAGAATCTTGCAAGTCAAATCATTCCCCCTATCATTCTTATTGTTATTAAAATCTCTTTACATTTTTCATACTAATTCTTACTTACTTGAATACTTTGTTTAACTTATCATTTCAAGAGAAGACGGGTTTACCAGACTTGACTGGACTCTTAACATTAGCAGCATACATTGATCTTAAGTTAATTCAAGGTTTGAGTTTTCAAACCTTGTCCGCACACAGTTTCTTGCACTCTTAGTTAGCTTTTGATTTATTCGGCAAGATAAGTCTTCTCACTACATTGTAGGACACTAGGTATCTTTTTGTTCATGTTGTCTTAGTGACTCTTATTGTACGCTTGTATGTTATACGCATGTAGGTTGATACAGACCTGATAAAGTCATTATGGACTCAGAGTAAATACGGACTTAGGGTTGATACGAACTCAGGGTTGATATGGACTCGATAGAGTCGATCCAGACTCAGAGTCAATGTAGACTCATGATTAATACGGACTCAGAGTTGTTACAAAATCATTACAATGATGTTTTGTAGTATGCGTGTTGTATGTGGTATTTTAGGGAACTCACTAATCTTTGTGCTTACGGTTTTGTGGTTTAAACATTTTCAGGTACTTCCAGATCCAAAGGGAAGGGCCCGACTTGACTGCACAACATCCCCATATGGATTTTTTGCACATATTATATTTGTTTTACTCTGATGTTTGGAAAATATAATTTACTCTGATTGGTTTTAGAATAAACGGTTGCATGGAATTGATGGTTTAAAAATGAAAATTTTATTGGTATTTTTGGCACATTACAAGTTGGTATGAGAGCCTTGGTTTGAGGGAATTGGGCACATTCTTGGGTGTGTCCAAACTCAAATTGAGGAATTGGTAAAGTTTTTGAAAGAAAATAAGTTTTTTAAAAATATTTTTACAATGACAGGGGTGCGATGTGTGCAATTAGCCGAGCTCAAGTAAGTGATTCCCAGAATAACCATACATGTTTATATGTTATATGTGTTATAAAAAGTTTTTCAAATATAGAATTTAGCATAAGGATATGTTTTGGGTTGCATGGTAGAATGCCTATTAGTAGAGATGCCTCTAAGAAGGATGTATGTTGACGTTTTATGGCCTATAGAGTTTTACTGCTCAAATGTTTCTTGTTTTGTGATTTGTAGGGCTCATATTGATGTGGATTAACTATTAAGTGAATGCATTAAATTATATGTTGAAAGGTTAAATAATTTTAGAATGATTGATTTGGCCCTATTGCATAGTTCTCGTTTGAGTCTAACTGTTGTCGGACTGGATCTTTTAGTCAAAAGATTATTTAGGTTTTGTTTCATGTAATTGTATTCATAATGTAGTTAGCTGACATTAGTAGGAGTCTTTCAGCAGCTAATGACAAGGTGAGGTGGGAACCCTAGGGGAGCCTACGAAATACTTTAGTATGAGTGGTATGCTATTTAGCGGGTATAAGGAGTATCATTATGAGGAGGTGACTTAGGGGATTCAATATGATTCTTAAGGAATGTATGGATAGTTGTGGAAGGTAGTATTGGGACTATACTATTGAAAGAACAAGATCTATACTCGAATCAAGGAAAGTCACGAGGATTCTACAGATCTTATGGAAGAAGGAATTCTATGGGTATGTGTTGATTGTTATATGTCTTGCTTTTCGGTATGGTGATAATTACTTGAGGAGGACATTCTGGTTCTAGTTCATGCTCTAGTGCTGAGACGATTGATGCAAGGATACGTGAGTTCGTTACGTCTGAGATCGCTCGTGATATTTTGGAGACGACTCTTGTGATGTTTGGTACCATCAAGGAGGGGATCATGGAGCTACCAAATGATCTACTTGGGGCTTTCCATGCAGAGATTACAACTGGTCTACTAGGGGCACGGGCTCTCTCTTTTCGGGAGTTCAAGGCATAAGGAGCCCCATGGTTCTTCGGGGAAAAGGACCCTACTCCTAATAGGTTGTGGATAGCAGAGATGAAGAATGCTCAATGGACTATGTAACGACCGAAAAATTCCAACCAATTTAAATTTTTCAAAAACAACCTGATTCCGTTAAAATTATTACAAAAAGGTTTTCAATACAATTTATTTTAAATATTTCCAGAATCACATCACGACAAAACATGAGGAGCGGTACGATCACGCCTTGGCCTTGCCACGGTCTCCTGAAGAACCTGAAAAACATAAAACCACAACTGTAAGCCTGAAAGCTTAGTGAGATATACCCAAAATACCAACCACATATACCATACACGCATAACATGCCATAACATATCCGATCAAAGAACAGCCATGCACTTCGGGTCTACTGTGTGACTGGTCCGCCACACTGGCCAACAGTCCACCTGGTCCACCCTCCGAATCTAGCTATATACATCGAGTCTGCAGTGTGATTGGTCCGCCTGCACCGGGCCTTCAATCCACCTGGTCCACTCTCTGAGTCTACAGTATGACTGGTCCGCCCGCACCGGGCCTTCAGTCGGCCTGGTCCACTCTCCGAGCCTCAGCACGTCTGGTCCGCCCTCTTGGGGTGTACAGCCTATCCGAACCGCTCGCTGGGCCTTCGGGACAACCGGTCCGCCCTGGGTATCTTGGCCTACAGCACAAAGCAGGACCCGCCTCAACCCAACTCCAGTCCAAACAACCATGTGCACATAAACATACAAACATATAACAATTCACAGTCAACAATCCGATCAACAGATCACATAACATATCATCATCCTAACCAGGATACTGACCTAACCGGTCACTAGCATAGCATCAACCTACATAACAGGATACCAACCTCAACCGAGTCTCTAACACATACCATCCTAAATACCAGGATGTAAACATATCAAAGCAACAACATAACAACAAATACCCGGATCTCAATCCGATAAAGGGCCGGCCTTGGTGCCTTACACCCTGTTGATATAGTGAGGATAACTCACCTCGCAACAGCCGACTAAACAGATAAACCCAAGCTGCTCCGACCACTGATAAGATCACCACCACTGGACAACCACCAAAGCACTGAACTCAAAACAATATCCAACAATTACCAAAATGCCCCTGGAAATCAACTGGTCAAGTTTTGGTCAAAGTCAAAGTCAACCCCTGACTGACTCTACTCGCCGAGTCAACCCGATGACTCGCTGAGTCCCCATGCTCAGAATTTCCCCAATCCTCGACTCAACTCGCCGAGTCACCTCGAGACTCGCCGAGTCCAACAACTCTGAGTCCACTCACACACCACTCATCGAGTCACCCCTTGACTCACCGATTCACGGCTCAACCAGAAAGGATTGGGACTCTTCGACAAGACTCGCTGAGTCCAAGAACAGACTCGTCGAGTCTAAGGCTATCTTCAACCTACTCGCCGAGTTGTTCTTCCAACTCGCCGAGTTTCAGGCCATCATCATCCAACTCGCCGAGTTGTTCTTCCAACTCGCTGAGTCCCAGCTTATCTTCAAGCAACTCGCCGAGTCAACCCATGTGACTCGCCGAGTACCACCGGGTCTGAATCCATACAGAGGCTTTCCAAGCCATGCAGATGATCCAAACCATAGATCTACCCCTCCTAAGGCCACCCATCATGTAAAGTGGCAAACTTTACGTGAATACAAAGAGATCTAGGCCTTTTCACTCTAGGGTTTGGGTTTGGGACAGGATAGCTCCAACAATCACTCACAAACAGGGACTTTCATGCATTCCAACCCTTCTCCATTCCAGATCTGAGGTAGCAACCTCAGATCTAACCTCTTAACTCCAATACATCCAAAGATATGATCTCTAACACCCCCAAAAATGATGACTCTAAGAAATAACAGCTCAAAAATGAAATAATACCTCAAAGGAAGCTCCAAGAGAAGATTAACCCGAATCCTTGCAAAGCCCTTTGATCCAAGCCTCTTCTCCTTCAAGATTTCTTCAATAACCACCTCTCCGAACCTCCAGTTGCACTTTGATCCTCTCACACACAATAACTAGGGTTTCTGGACTTAAGAGAGAATAGAGAGGCTGGGGGAAAGGATGTTATGTTCTTTATATAGGGCTCATCCTCCGAATTTAGGGTTTTCTCCACTCAGCGCCTACTCGCCGAGTCCATCCACAGACTCGCCGAGTCGGCCACCTAACACGCGACCAAGTCGCGACCATACTCGCCGCGTCCACCCATGGACTCGCCGAGTTCCCCTTCCAATTTTACTCTTTTAGCCCTTCAACTTTACTCTTGATATTTCGGGATGTTACAGACTAGTTTCTGCCTCGAGGGATTAAAGGTGGGATTTACATCTTGCCTTTTGAGGGATGAAGCTCGTGACTGGTGGGAGGAGGTTGGTCACTCTTTGGGAGCTGAGGCCATGATGTACATGTCTTGGACTGATTTTGACTCAAGGTTTAGGATGAGGTTTTCACCTACCATTAAGGCGCATCAATTGGTGAGAGAGGTTCAGGACCTTCGCCATACGACAAATCAGTGGTGGAGATCACCACAACATTCAGGGAAAGGGCCTTACTGCTTCTGCAATATGCTACAGATAAGGAGATGAAGAAGACAAGGTACCGTGATATATTGAGGGATGATATTCGGGGGTTTGTGGGTGTATCAAGTTGCAAGACTTTAGAGGATACGATTACCAGAGCTCGAGAGTGGGCGATTGAGTTAGAACTTCGGTCGAAGTGGAAGCTAGTTTTGGTTCCGACAACATAGGGTTCAACGAATAAGTCCAAGACTTTTAATCCATGAGCTAGACGCCAGTCGGGCCAGGGTCGTTGTAGAAAGTGTGGGAAATCTCACTTTGGAGTGTGTCGATCGAGAAGTATAGTCTATTACAAGTACGGAGGGGTTGGTCATATCAGTAGTTATTGTCCTTGGGGATCGATTCCGATTTGTTTTTACTACAACCAGATGGGCCACAAGAAGGCCGACTCTCCGAGACTGACAAGTGGAGTAGTGAGGGCACCTTCTATATCTACATTGGAGGTTATTGATGGTTTTTAGGGTAGAGTGGAGGCTCCAGTGGTAAGGAGCCAAGCATTTTAGTTGCAGGCCAAGGAGCACCAAGCTCCACCAGATATTATTGTTGGTACATATCGTATTCAATTCCTTCCTAGTTTTATTATTTACGCTTATGATTTTGTGATTATGTGTGAGAGATGTAATGTTTGAGGTGTTTAAGTCTACACCTAAGGTTCAAACTTTCTTTATGATTGTTTGTTCATCATTCGGTAAATTTTAATATGCCATTTTGTATACTGAGAATCATATTTAGAGGGTATCTAGTTAAGTTGGTTTTTAGACTTTGAAGGAAAAGACGTCAGCGAATGATAGTTTGAATACTAAGTGGGGGAAAGCTGGAAGTTATGCTTGGAGGATCAGTAGTCGAATTGATTTTATGGTTTCAGGGCATTTGGGTCCGACGAAGTTGTAGTGTAAGTATATTAGATTTTTGAATGTGGTATTCATATATATCCTTCATTGTTGCGAGGTAACGAAGGATTGGTCATATCGCGGGTAAAGGGTTAATTACTATTAGATTCATACTATTAGGGACGTGCATATGGTCCTCATATTGAAAGCTATTAGGTGAAGATCTTGTTGTGGCCACTTGCTCCTTTTGGAATCCCAAAATATTAGGTTAAAAGGCGCTTGAGGTGCTCAGGTGGAATGTTAGTTGAATAGTTGGTTAAATCGATGAACCAGCCAATATCTTAAGTAACAAAAGAGCCGTTATTGATTTATCAACCAACTTCAGGTCTTGTTGGTGCATTATCGCATGGGATTTGTTCCGTAGCAAGGGGACCATTGGATTGGTTATCTATCTGTTTTCGATAGTTGGATTATTCTTTCTTTTCCATCGTTGAGATTGTTCAAGGACTTTGGAGTTGTATCAGTGGAAAGTGCCTTGGATGCTTCACTCTTTCGTCAATTCTAATGAAGTGGATGTTCGAGTTTAGGGTGAGTACCCTAAGTTGTCTAGTCATGGGATTTTAGTTCTTGCAAGCTCGGGATCGTAGTGGTCTTGAGTAGTGAAGTTGTAGATGGCTTAGAAATCCAAACAATTATAAGGTTGACAGGGTGTAGATGAATCCAAGGCGGTGGGGAAGAATCATTTGGGATTAATGGGGATATTTCCATGTGTGAGTCAATTTCGAGTTTTAAATCTAAGGAAAAGAGGATAGTTAGTTCTGGTTGTGGTATGAGTTAAAGCTTATGCAAGGAATAATGCTCATTGGTTAGTTGTGAGTAGGGAAGGAAATGTTGAGGATTCATGTTATCTTGTCTGACGACGTGGAGCATTGGAAGTGGCACATTTTGGTTTTGTAACTAGGTTCAGGTTGAGGGTTGTGTGAGGACCTGTCTTCCTGTTCTTGTCTGATTAAGGATTCGGGGTTCGAAGAACAACCCAGTCGCCTGTTTGGGTTTATCAAGTTGGGGTTTCAGATCGTGCTGATTTTGGATAAGTATTCTTGTGGGTAGTTGGCAAGACCATAGGTTGTGCCCATGGCAGTTGTGAAAGTGTTGTAAGACTGCAGGTTGTACTGCGGCATTCATTAGGATGGTATGCAGTTGTGGAAGTGTTGTAAGACTGTGGGGCGGCCCGTAACATTCACTAGGTTGATAGGAAATTGTAAAAGTGTTGTAAGCCTACGATTTGGCTCGTAGCAGTCATTAGGATGAGTTAGACCATCTCATGAACGGTTGTGAGACTGTGGGAGGGCCACAACATTCATAGTATTGAGGAAGGTCGTAGGCCGATTTGGAGACATGTGTGATGTAAGACTATGACTTGGCCCGTAACATTCACCTGGAGTGAAACAAACTGGTCATTGTTTGTGTGTTGGTTGGTTAAGTCGTCCTTTATTGGGATTAGAGAATTATTGGAGCTGTGTTGACAAATAAGCTAGGATAGCGCTTTTCAGTTAGACTCTTGGTTGGAGTCCTGTGGTACGACCATGTGTGAGGTTGTCAGCTTCAACAATCGGTCAGGGATTATGTATTCCAGTTATTTGGTAGGGCAACGTGGAACCAGGGAGATCTCGGATAGATCAAATTTGTGAACTTTTAGTCACCAGAATGTAACGTATGTTTTGCGGGTAGCAGCAGTGGTTGAGATCCGAGTTGGGGGTTACCATCATTTTTGAATACTAGGTTTCCGGTATCGACGAATGATCATGGAGTCTATTTTTTTTCAATTACCTGTAAAACGATGCAAGGTCAGTGAGGTTTTGGTTGGTTCAGGTTATGGATTAGAGTCATTATGGATGTGCTTTGAATGGTTCTGACTATCTGAAATTCAGGAATGATATAAGGTTTACAGATTTTGGGCAGAGTGGTTAGACCTTCTCTTTGATGGTAGTGAGGCGAGTTAATGTTCGTTCCTTCGTCCGGACGCGTGGGTTCCACTAAGATTGGGTTCGGTAGCAGTATCGGAAGGTGGTCTTCAGTGTGATCTGATTTCTTAGTTTAGTCTTGGATTCGGGGAGTTCAGACGAGGTCGGTTGGTAAGTTGTAAGAATGATTTCGAGGATGAAATCTAATTTAAGTGGGGGAGAGTTGTAACACCCGTTTTCCATATTGGATCATTGTAGGGCATAAATGAGTCAACAACATGGTTCTTGGGACAAACCATGTGTCACAACGTGACCATAGAGAGGTCTTAATGGAATGAGCCTAAGACGAGAATGTGTATCCAAAAGAATGTCACGACATGAAAATGGTTGTTCTGCCCCAAGCCCATAATTTTAGGGCTTCTCTCATATTTAAGTATCTTACCTCAAGGATTAAGGCACCTTCTTCTGCCTCCAACCCTCTATCTCGTAACCCTAGCCTCCTTTTGATAGCTTTGGATCATTTTGGTGCTTTTGGTACACTTTGAAGGATAAGATGAAAGTTTTTGGAACAAAGATCAAGCAACCCACTCTACTCCATCCTTGAATCATTCTTTGGAACATTTGTAAGACTTAAAGCTTCTACCATTATGATTCCTTCCTTGTAGATCTAGCTTTCCTTGTATGTTTTAGTCCATAAGAGGAGTGTGTATGTTGAAATTGTTGGATTAGGTGTCTAAGCCCATACCTATTATTGGTATGTTCTTGTCCAGAGAGTAGCATGGTCCATTTGGGTTGCATGGCATAAGAACAATTTGGATAGACTTTTGTGAGAAGAGGATATTTATGATTTATTAATATGTTATAAGTTCTAATATATTAATATGAAATCATATTATTTAATTAATATTGATCAAGAATTAGTTTGTAATTAATTTTGTGATCAAAAGAGACTAATTAAATAAATAGGGATTGATTTGATAAATCATTCAAATCAATACATAGTAAAGAAAGCAATACAACCATCATATATATATAATTGAAAGTTTACAATTGTCAAAAGTTACCTGTTCAAAACCAATTACAATATGATGTCAAAAATACGAGATTAAACTGGCGCCACAACATCCCTTCATCAAAAGCACAATGATACCTGAAACTACTGATTCCCTGGGACATACAAGTAGTTTTGAAAGAGTAGATCAACATTTAAGCTGGTGAGTTTCATAAGTATTTAAGTGACAATGTTTGTATGAAATGAAATGTTTTGTCTTTGTTTGTTTGTGTTTAGAAAATCCTATATTTTCTACTAGTATAAAAGTAGCCTTCACTCAAGACCAATGTTTGTTTCTAAAATGTATGTAAGTGTAAGATAACCAATGTGTTTGAAAACCTTGTAAATCAATGCATTTTTAATACCCCATGTGAGTTTTATAACCATACTATTGACTCGGAATGCCTATACACAACGTTCTTCAGGCGTTGGAATGTTATGACGTTTGTCACGCCAAACGGTGGACTGTAGCTAACAGTCAGGGCGCGGGTTGTCAAGCCTGTATAGATCTATACACAAACACCATGCTCCCCCTCCAAGGGATTCTGGTATATAATACAGGACTTAAGATGTGTACTCGAACGTACGTGAAGTTAGTGTCTCACAAAAACCGTGGTATAAAAACAGATCTACTTGTTAAAATGTTATGTTTGTTCTTGTATACGAAAGTGACTTCTTGAAATTCATGTTTCTAGTACATAAGAGTTAGGAATTTGTTTGTAAAACTATACCTATTATAGTTTTCTAAAAGTGTGTCTCGTTTGTTTAGAAATACCTAGAAAAGGAATCATTTGTTACGAAAGCGTAGATTTTTGTAGAGCCTAAGATAGACAAGTATACATATAATCTAAGAAAAAGTTTAGTTTCTACATGCATTACAACAATTTATATTTCAAAAGATAGAATGCTATTGTAACATATTTTATATATATGAAAGTTCCCTATAAAGTTTATAAATCACATGTGATTTGGATATATAAAAGCATATAAAATAATTCTTTATGTAACACACGATAATACTCGTGTGTTTACTTGTATTCCCCCCCCCCCCCCCCCTTGAGAGCATATAAAAGCATTTAGAATATTTAAAAAGGTTAATTAAGGGGTATGAACTCACTTGAAAGTTTGAAGATAGCGAGATGGAAAATCGGCAGAGTTTCGTCTCGGGAAACGAATTTTTCTGGGGATTCTCGGGAATCTCGGGAGTGAAAATCGACCCTCGGGACTTGAGCAAAAAGACCAGAGCTTCGGGGTAGTGCGGGCACGAAAAACGAGGCAAGATCGTGAGAGAAACGAGAGAAATGGGGTGATTTTTCCGGAACCCTCGCATTTCTATTTATAGGGGGTCTGAGAAGCCTCGGTACGCGGGGCGTACGCTAGTATGCAGCGCGTACTCGTACGTCATGCATGACCGAGTCCTCGAATGCCTCGGCTTCGGATGGGACGGATCGGATGGGGCGGGACGGATGGGACGGCAGGTCGGATAGCTTCGCATAGGGGCGACGTGGACGGACCGAAACCAAGGCCCTCGGGTACGCAGGCCGGACGGGGTTACACGGCGCGTACCTCGGAGGAGGACGCTGACTCCCCCTTCGGATATTACCGGATTTTTGAATTAAATATATATATATATATATATATATATATATATATATATATATATATATATATATATATATATATATATATATATATAAAATTTATTTAATAAACTTCAAAAAATCATATCTTCTTCATACGAACTCTGTTTTCGATGGTCTTTATATCCACGCGTAGGTGAGACTACGCTCTACAACTTTCGTTTAGATTCCGTTGGCAAATTCCGAAATTATTTTTATTATTTATTTATTAAAATGACGTGATTAAGGAATTTCTTTAAAATTCATAACTTCTTTATCCGACGTCGGTTTTTGCCAGACTTTTTACCGCTGAAATACCATTGTCGAGACCTTCGATTCTCGTTTAGGTCATTCCGGCCAAAAGTCGCTCGATCTCCGATTCGAGTTTTTAGTTGTCTGTTGCTAAGCCGAACTTGGAAAAATCATAACTTCAATATACGAAGTCGGATTTGGGCGTTCTCTTATACGTACGATCATGGTTTAATGACATTTAAACATAGAAGGAATTTAAATAGAACTTTTTGGACATTTTATTATCAAAGTTAATTTAATTAACTCAAAAGTGGTTACAATACTTGACTTTTTAGGTCATTACAAAGAATTGAAATATCAGGTTGTCACATCATCCCCCCGTTAGATGGAATTTCGTCTCGAAATTTAAAGGAGTAAAGATACTAGTGAACATGAAAGAGATGAGGGTACTTTTGTTTCATCTGATCTTCGCGTTCCCATGTGAATTCAGGTCCCCGCTTGGCGTTCCAGCGAACCTTCACGATGGGTATGCGACTTTGTTTTGTTTGTTTGACCTCTCGGTCCATGATTTCTACTGGTTCTTCCACAAAGTTGAGGCTCTCGTTGATCTCGATCTCATCGAGTGGAATAACAAGAGTCTCATCGGACAGACACTTTTTCAAGTTTGAGACATGGAAGGTTGGATGTATGTTACTAAGTTCACGCGGTAGGTTAAGCTTGTAAGCCACATGGCCGATTCTGGCAAGAATCTCGAAAGGCCCTATGTATCTTGGATTTAATTTCCCACGCTTTCCAAAGCGTATTAAACCCTTCCACGGTGAGACCTTTAATAAGACGTGGTCTCCTACCTGGAATTCCAAAGGTTTCCTCCTTTGGTCAGCGTAGCTTTTCTGTCGGTCTCTAGAGGCTTTCAATCGTTCACGAATCTGAACGATCTTCTCTGTCGTTTCTCGTATGATTTCCGGACCGGTGAGAGTGCTTTCAGGAACTCTTCCTCTAGCTAACTGGGTATCGCCAACTTCCGTCCAGCATAGAGGGGATCTGCACTTTCGACCATAGAGGGCTTCGAACGGAGCAGCCTTTATGCTTGTATGATAACTATTATTGTATGAAAATTCGACAAGGGGTAAATGGATATCCCATGCCTTTCCAAAGTCAATCACACAGGCTCTCAACATAGCTTCTAAAGTTTGTATCGTTCTCTCACTTTGCCCGTCTGTTTGTGGGTGGTAGGCTGTACTCATGTCTAGCCTAGTCCCCAGGGAACTTTGTAGTGACTGCCAGAATCTTGAAGTGAATCTACTATCTCGATCGGAGATAATGGATATCGTAACACCATGCAGTCGCACTACTTCCCTTAAGTAAGTTCTCGTAAGCTTTTCCATTTTGTCAGTCTCCTTGATGGGTAGGAAATGCGCGGATTTGGTCAATCTGTCGACGATGACCCATATGGTATCGAGTCCACTCGTCGTCTTGGGTAGCTTGGTTATGAAGTCCATTGTAATCCGCTCCCATTTCCATTCTGGTATCTCTGGTTGTTGTAGTAATCCTGACGGTTTCTGATACTCGACCTTAACCTTAGCGCAAGTAAGGCATTTACTTACGAAGGTAGCAATTTCTGCTTTCATGTTAGGCCACCAGTACAGTTTCTTAAGATCCAGATACATTTTATTTGAACCCGGGTGAATGCAATATCTTGAGTTGTGAGCTTCGGTCATGACTACGTTTCTGAAATCACCATGTTTCAGGGTCCAGATTTGGTCCATGAGATAGTAGGCTCCGCCACCCTTGACTTCTAGATTCTTTTCCATTCCATGCAGGGATTCACCCGCCACATTTTCAAGTTGCAAAGCTTCCATTTGTGCCTCCTTAATTTGTGTGGATAAGTGGGAATGGATAGTCATAGTCAGAGATTTGACCCTCCGGCCAGTGTATTCCTTTCGACTGAGGGCGTCAGCTACCACGTTGGCCTTGCC
Source organism: Lactuca sativa (assembly GCF_002870075.4). Taxonomy (NCBI): domain Eukaryota; kingdom Viridiplantae; phylum Streptophyta; class Magnoliopsida; order Asterales; family Asteraceae; genus Lactuca; species Lactuca sativa. The sequence goes on from NC_056627.2 coordinate 260,176,393, forward strand.
AGGATGATAACAAATTTCGCATTCGTAGTCATTTAGTAACTCAACCCATCGTTGTTGTCGCATGTTGAGTTCCTTCTGATCGAAAATGTGTTGAAGGATCTTGTGATCGGTGAATATAGTACTCTTTGTTCCGTATAAGTAGTGTCTCCAGATCTTCAGAGCAAATACCACTGCTCCTAACTCAAGATCGTGTGTCGTATAGTTCACTTCGTGTGTCTTAAGCTGTCGGGAGGCATAAGCAATAACCTTCCCTCTCTACATAAGAACACAACCAAGTCCTTGATTTGACGCATCACAATACACTACGAAGTCTTCTATCCCTTCGAGGAGGGACATTATCGGTGCGGTGCACAAGGCCTGTTTTAGTGTCTGGAACGCCTTCTCTTGTTTCGCTTCCCAGTCAAAGGCCACGCCTTTCTGGGTTAAGGTAGTGAGAGGTTTCGCAATACTAGAGAAGTTCTTTATGAATCTGCGATAGTAGCCGGCGAGACCTAGAAATTGACGAATTTCTGTAGGTGTCTTTGGTGCCGACCAGTTCTCAATGGCCTTAATTTTGGAGGGGTCCACGTGTATCCCTTTCTCGCTAACAACGTGGCCTAAAAATTCGACTCTTTGAATCCAAAATTCGCATTTAGAGAACTTCGCATAGAGTTTCTCCGTTTGCAGTGTTTCTAGGACTTTTTGTAGGTGCTGACTATGCTCTTCCTCACTTCGGGAGTAGATAAGTATATCATCGATAAAGATGATGACGAACTGATCCAAGTAAGGACGGAATACCCTATTCATTAGGTCCCTAAATACTGCTGGCGCATTGGTTAATCCGAACGGCATCACTACAAATTCGTAGTGTCCATAACGAGTTCGGAAAGCTGTCTTTGGAATGTCCCCCTCTAGAACTCGTAATTGGTGATATCCGGATCGTAGGTCTATCTTTGAGAAGTAGTTTGCTCCTTGAAGTTGATCGAATAGGTCGTCAATACGGGGTAGAGGATAACGGTTCTTGACAGTAAGTTTGTTCAGCTCTCTGTAGTCGATGCACATACGGAACAATCCGTCTTTCTTCTTTACAAACAAGACCGATGCTCCCCAAGGTGAGAAACTTGGTCTTATGAATCCTTTTTGAAGGAGTTCATTAAGTTGTCTGGAAAGTTCCTGCATCTCTGCTGGTGCGAAACGATAAGGCGACTTCGCTACTGGGGTAGCCCCTGGAACTAAGTCGATTCTGATCTCGACTTGGCGTTGCGGTGGTAATCCTGGTAGTTCTTCTGGAAAGATATTGGGAAAGTCGCGTACTACTGAAATGTTCTTGATGTCCTTCAGTTCTTGACTTGTATCAACGATGTGCGCTAGGAATGCTCGGCAATCCTTCCGCAAGCACTTTCGAGCTTGGATGCACGAAATAATGCGAAGGTTTGTACTTGATTTGTCGCTGTAGAAAACTAAAGTTTCGTTGTTAGGGAGATTAAGACGAACTGCTTTCTCAAAGCACATGATGTCGGCTCGAAGAAGACTCAACCAATCCATGCCGACTATGACGTCGAAACTTTTAATTTGGACCGGCATGAGATTGACTGGAAAAAAATGGCCGTCGAAAGTTAACGTACAGCCCATGAATATGCAGTTAGTGTTTTCGGTTTTTCCATTGGCCATCTCTACAGTGAATGATTTTTCTAACTTGCTAGGTTTAGGTTTAAGTAAATGAATAAAGTTTTGACTCACGAAGCTTCTCTCCGCTCCACTATCGAATAATATGCATGCATATGAATTATCGAGAAGGAACGTACCAACAACTACAGTTGGGTCAGCTACTGCTTCGTCGTGGCCTATAGCCAAAACTCGTCCCACACCGCCGGTGCCTGCTGCCTTAGGACAGTTCCTCCTGTAGTGGCCCACCTCGCCACAACCGTAGCAAGTCTGGCCTACACCCGCACTGGGAACTTGAGTGATCGGTTTTGCGAGTCTTTGCAGAAACGGGTTGTGTGTCCCTTTCTGTTGCAGTTGGCGTACTGCATTTCCCGACAAGGTCCATGGTGGTGGTAAGTGCATTTGGTGCACTTTGGAAGGTTACCTACATAAGGCTTTGCTGGGTAGGTGTTTGTAGGAGCTGTAGTAGGTACAGTGGCAGCATTCACTGAAACCAGTTGTTTCTTTGCGGATTCTTGGGAAGACCCACCCTTCCCTTTATTCCATACTCTCTTCCTGTTGTTGTTGTCGTCGTTGTTGTTGTTGTTGTTGCTGTTGTTGTTCCCTTTCTGTGGTTCTGGTGCAGAAGTGGTTGAGTTCTGATGACCTCCGTAGTCAATCAGAGATTGTGCCAGTTCCTTAGCACTTTCAAAGGTGTCAGGTTTGGAAGCTAACACGCTTGATCGTATTTGGGGCGTCAGTCCCCAGATGTACCTTTCTATTTTCTTGCTCTCGGGAGCAATCATATCTGGACTAAGGATTGACAGCTCGCAGAATCTGTTGGTATAAGTAGCGATGTCGGTACCAACCATTCCGAGAGTCCATAGTTCGTGTTCGAGCTTTTGAATCTCTCCCCGTGGGCAGTATTCTCTCATCATCATGGCTTTTAGGCTCTCCCATCTTATGGAGTTTGCCACTATTAGGGTAAGTACTTTAACGTGGCCATTCCACCAAGTTAAAGCTTTATCAATAAGGGTGAAAGTTGCAAATTTGACTTTGCTGTGCTCGGGACAAGAGCAGATTTCAAAGACTGCCTCCGTCCTTTCAATCCACTGCCTCAGGGCCATCACACCACCAGTCCCATAAAACATCCGGGGCTTGGCATTAGTAAAGTCCTTATAGGTGCATTCTCGTGGTGGTCCACGACTCTCGCCATGGTTGGATGGGTGTGTGCCAGATACCGAGCCATTAGTACTCGAGTTATTGATATGTGACATGGCAGCTGCCACCGCTGCGGTGACTGCTGCTTGGACCATAACAACATCAAATTGAGGTGGTGGAGGTGGTGGTGGTACAGGTGCTTCCCCACCGTTGTTTCGCCTTGGGTTCCTACGCGGAGGCATACTTCAACTATAGGTTGAAAAGACAAGGATAAGAATTCCATAGAATAGAAAATATATGTGTCTCATGAACTAAATCGCTATAGTTCAACAACAGATGATAGTATGAGTCTTAAAATAGAAGAATGAAAGTTATTTGTAAGACTGAAAGTATGAAACAAGTATTTGGGTTCTCAAAGACCTTTCAAGGTTTGAACGAAATACTCAACGTAGTAATAATAGTGTCACTTATATTAATATAAAAGTTGATACAACGATCATGAAAATTTGACCCCTATAAGGGTCTCCGATTACAAAGTTCAAGAAATTTAAAGACTTTTAGCCGATGTCCTAAGCTATAACAAAATTTGAGTCTTTGACAAGCACTACTTGCGACGTAGGTTGCGCTTGGAGCTTGACTCTGCATCTGATTGTTTCGACTCCATTAGACGCCTATCAAAAGTGGCTTGTTGTTCCCTCAGTTCAGCGAGGGCTGCAATCATTTGCGCTTGGAATGCTTCGGTTTGGAGTTGAGCATTGTCTTGTATCTTGTCCAGCCTACGGATGTCAGAAGTGTGAACCTGTACTTCCACGTTGACATCCCGAAGTCAGCTAGCTTGAACTCCGGACTGATAGGACTGGTTGGCTAGCTTACCCACCATTACTGGGAGTGCTCGATCAGCCGAACCTCCACCGCGGACATCATAGAAGTCCCGGCACATGCCGTAGGGAGGGCGTAGGTTTTGTTGTTGGCTCCAGTGATGGAGGTGACTTCCCCAGACGGGAGTCGGTCCCTGAAAGTTCCTTACGAAGATGGGAGGTTGAATGGGTGGTGGATCGATCACTTCCGGCTCTGAGTCGGTACCGGAGTCATCACCCACTTCTATCGGTTCCTCATCCTCTTCGGGATCATCTTCGATCCATCCTCCGTTGCCTTGGTTGGGAAAGTAGGGGTCGCCAGGGTGGTGAAATCCAGCCATTTGACTGTACGAGAAATAGGGTTATAAGAATTGAATAAAGTTGAAACATGCAAAACATGTAAGTTAAACTAGTTTAGATAGCAAATACTCCTATAGTATTTAAATTCTGGTGTTTGATTCTAGTAACGGTTTGGTAAATTTTGACTTGTTGCTTACTACGATCATTCCTCGATATACGTTGGTCCAATCTCGGGCGAATATAGTTGATCACGCTATATTTGTCCAAAATCTGATTACATATATCAAGTCTTAATCGTAGTGTCAACTTGTCTAAATACTTGTATAGTTGGATAACACGAAAATAATTTGTGGTATACATGTAATTGTACTTAAATGAACTATCAATTTAAGTTAAACGCAACGCTGCTTAAGCGTAAAAAGAAAAATTGTTTTGTCAGAGAGTATTAGTCCCTTAAGCAATTATAGTTTGTATATCTTATGTGGTTCGATATACTTAGTTCACTATAAACATTGCTCTGATACCAATCTGTCACACCCCCAAACCTGAATGGCGGAAACGTTCGGGGGCGGATGACTTCATGTGGTAACGTAACAAATGAATACATAGTAAAGAAAGCAATACAATCATCATATATATAATTGAAAGTTTACAATTGTCAAAAGTTACATGTTCAAAACCAATTACAATATGATGTCAAAAATACGAGATTAAACTGGCGCCACAGCATCCCTTCATCAAAAGCATAATGATACCTGAAATTACTGATTCCCTGGGACATATAAGTAGTTTTGAAAAAGTAGATCAGCATTTAAGTTGGTGAGTTTCATAAGTATTTAAGTGACAATGTTTGTATGAAATGAAATGTTTTGTCTTTGTTTGTTTGTGTTTAGAAAATCCTATATTTTCTACTAGTATAAAAGTAGCATTCACTCAAGACCAATGTTTGTTTCTAAAATGTATGTAAGTGTAAGATAACCAATGTGTTTGAAAACCTTGTAAATCAATGCATTTTTAATACCCCATGTGAGTTTTATAACCATACTATTGACTCGGAATGCCTATACACAACGTTCTTCAGGCGTTGGAATGTTATGACGTTTGTCACCCCAAACGGTGGACTGTAGCTAACAGTCAGGGCGCGGGTTATCAAGCCCGTATAGATCTATACACAAACACCATGCTCCCCCTCCAAGGGATTCTGGTATATAATACAGGACTTGAGATGTGTACTCGAACGTACGTGAAGTTAGTGTCTCACAAAAACCGTGGTATAAAAACATATATATTTGTTAAAATGTTATGTTTGTTCTTGTATACGAAAGTGACTTCTTGAAATTCATGTTTCTAGTACATAAGAGTTAGGAATTTGTTTGTAAAACTATACCTATGTAACGCCCCGTGTTTTCTCGGTACGTTTGGTTATTTTAATTTAATTATCCTTGTAACCTTGGGTTAATTTATTTAACCAATGTCTGATTTCTTATGTTATTGGACTCTTTTGATCATCTTGTAAACTCCTTTTATTGAAGTCCATGGGCTATGGGCCTATTTGCAAAGTCCATCTAGTTAATAGTACTTAATGTGTAAATTGAATCATTTGGAACACACACAAGGAAAACACTCTAAACCCTCCCTCTCTCTCAAAAATCGTCCCTCTCTCTCTCTTTGGGATCAAGAGCAGCCAAGGGGCTGTTTGGAGCTTAATTCTTGTTCATTTCCAGCCTTGATTCGTATTGGTATGAACCTCCTTATCCTTTCTTACGACTTGATTCATAACCTTGTTCTAGTTTTATTATTTCATCTTCACCTTTTCTCATTCTTATTTTATTGTAATTGTATGTTATACATCATGTCAAGATCCTATCTTCACCTCATATATGGTGGATGATGGATCTAAGGGATTACATGTGGCAAAAGATCATGGAAACCCTAAAAGGGAGAATGATGATTTTATGTGCTTATGTTTATTTTCATGTTGATTATTATTACATCCTTGTGGCTAAATGAAATCCTAATGATCCCTAACCCTTTTTAGTACCACCATTATCATGGGGACTGAATTGGGATGATGAACACATCTTAAAATGTGTTTCAAAAGGAGAAGGATGGATAAGCCAAAGAGGAATCACGGGTGGCTACGATTCTGTTTTCCATCAGATCTGTAGTCATTTTGTAAAAATCATATCTGGAGCTCTAGAACTCAAACGGACCCCAAACCAGTTCCAAAAGTTCACAAATTGAGTTGGCTAACTTTCTTAAGCAGGTCAACCTCACTGATAAGGGATTTATCTATGTGAAAGAATGGCATCTTTGCTGTTAGGTCTGATCCGGGTCTGTTCTGATATGTCATTTTGTTTTCATCATTCCTAAGGCTTGGAAAATGATCCAGAGTGATTCCAAGTTTCTATATGTTCCTTATATTATGAATTTAAGATCTGGAGAATATGGGGTGTTATTACCAATTATAAATTGGGTATAATGGATCCACACTCCAGGTCAGTGGGCAGTCACCAGCTTTTGCTAGTGCTGTGATTGTCCACAATGTGAATTTTATATATGGAGTTTGAGAGATTCTTTTCATTCAATTCCAACTCTGAGACTTTCACTTCTATGTCCTTTACTTCTCTTAATTTTCTTTTGGACTAATTCTACACACAAGTTGGTTAGAATTGGCCAACATCACTTAACTATATTGTTGGAGACAGAAGTGATACACCATTTTGTAAAATTCATATTTAATTCATCTTTTGGAGTTAGAATGAGTTCTTTATAGTTGTGGAATCCAGAGCAATCATAGTTTCCTATAAAATTTATTTAAAGCTATGTTTCTGTTTTAGATTTTGGAGTAAATCCGTTTTGAACAGCAGGTCTGTTTTAGAGACCTTGTTGTGATTACTCTTTTCTCAACTCATAGCTTCGTTACTTCTCCTTTCTAACCTTTAGTCCTTCTTAGGTGGGGTTTTGAAGTTTTCTCAAGCTTGGTAGCATTATTTGATTGTTAGCCATCCTTAATACTCACTCAAGGTGACTTCTCTCACACCGTTGTATTAATGATTGTGTTTGCTAGTTAGCTCGTGTGTGATTATTTGAATTTATTATAAAAGCATTCTATATAAGTATTGTTTTAATTCGTACATGTGCACTGTATGTAACTAATTATGGATATGGGGACACCACCAAAGGATACGGATTTACCGGTGCGGTGGGTAGGTAAGATCACCAACGTAATACTCTTCGTGAGGTGCGGTGATTAGGGCCAAATGATACGGGATCTTCCCAGTGCGGTTCAAACCTACAAGTCCTTCTCGTAATATAGACATTGATTCGTTCTTTGCCTTTATCATTATAATTGGAAAATGGATTAGGGCTAGTAAATATGAATGTTAGTACAATGTCTGTGTTTGAATTCACTAAGCTTCGTGCTTACGTTTTTCCCTTGTAACTTTTCAGGTGTTAAGATTAAAGAGGCTAAGGCTTGACATGGAGCATCGGGACATCGCTACTAGTTATTTTGTTGGGACCTTATTATTATTATTACTTCCGCACTTATTTTATATGATTATTAAGTTGATGGATTATGTTATGACTATTTCAGTTGTTTTAATTTAATTTAAGATGGGTTTTAAAAGTTTAAAATTTTTGCAAAAAAAAAATTGGGTGTCACAACCTATTATAGTTTTCTAAAAGTGTGTATCGTTTGTTTAGAAATACCTAGAAAAGGAATCATTTGTTACGAAAGCGTAGATTTTTGTAGAGCCTAAGATAGACAAGTATACATATAATCTAAGAAAAAGTTTAGTTTATACATGCGTTACAACAATTTATGTTTCAAAAGATAGAATGCTATTGTAACATATTTTATATATATGAAAGTTCCCTATAAAGTTTATAAATCACATGTGATTTGGATATATAAAAGCATATAAAAGAATTCTTTATGTAACACACGATAATACTCGTGTGTTTACTTGTATTCCCCCCCCCCCCCCCCCCTTGAGAGCATATAAAAGCATTTAGAGTATTTAAAAAGGTTAATTAAGGGGTATGAACTCACTTGAAAGTTTGAAGATAGCGAGATGGAAAACCGGGCAGAGTTTCGTCTCGGGAAACGGATTTTTCTCGGGATTCTCGGGAATCTCGGGAGTCGGGAGTGAAATCGACCCTCGGGACTTGAGCAAAAAGACCAGAGCTTCGGGGTAGTGCGGGCACGGAAAACGAGGCAAGATCGTGAGAGAAAGGAGAGAAATGGGGTGATTTTTCCGGAACCCTCGCATTTCTATTTATAGGGGGTCTGAGAAGCCTCGGTACGCGGGGCGTACGCTAGTACGCAGCGCGTACTCGTACGTCATGCATGACTGAGTCCTCGACTGCCTCGGCTTCGGATGGGACGGATCGGATGGGGCGGGTCGGATAGCTTCGCATAGGGGCGACGTGGACGGACCGAGACCAAGGCCCTCGGGTACGTAGGGCGTACGGGGTTACGCGACGCGTACCTCGGATGAGGACGCTGACGCCCCCTTCGGATATTACCGGATTTTTGAATTAAATATATATATAATTTATTTAATAAACTTCAAAAAATCATATCTTCTTCATACGAACTCTGTTTTCGATGGTCTTTATATCCACACATAGGTGAGGCTACGCTCTATAACTTTCGTTTAGATTCCGTTGGCAAATTCCGAAATTATTTTTATTATTTATTTATTAAAATGACGTGATTAAGGAATTTCTTTAAAAATTCATAACTTCTTTATCTGACGTCGGTTTTTGCCAGACTTTTTACCGCTGAAGTACCATTGTCGAGACCTTCGATTCTCATTTAGGTCATTCCGGCCAAAAGTCGCTCGATCTCCGATTCGAGTTTTTAGTTGTCTGTTGCTAAGCCGAACTTGGAAAAATCATAACTTCAATATACGAAGTCGGATTTGAGCGTTCTCTTATACGTACGATCATGGTTGAATGACATTTAAACATAGAAGGAATTTAAATAGAACTTTTTGGACATTTTATTATCAAAGTTAATTTAATTAACTCAAAAGTGGTTACAATACTTGACTTTTTAGGTCATTACAAAGAATTGAAATATCGGGTTGTCACACTTACCGTTAGTAGCTCTCATTCACGAAACCGGTCTATAAGGGGGGTGGTATAAGGTTACTGCCTATAAAATGGCAGTTTAATCGGTGTCTACTCTCACCCACCGCTTCCTTGACTAGTGGAGGGTCGTTAGCCGAACGGGTAGGATAGGACTCTAATTCTCCCTTCATTAAAAGTATAATGATAAATATAAAGTAACTAAACACTTATAAATTCCCAAATCTTAGTCAATTAGCAAAATGTGAATATGATGCTAACCCATGAAATTGCACTTTGCACCTTGTTAAGCCGATTAGTGGAGCGTGCGTAGTTAACTGACACACTAATCTAGACTGACAGTGCGTGTAAAAAAGTTTCTTGATGTTAATCATAGATCAATGGAGCGTGTGTGGTTTGCCGGCACATTGATTAGGTGGTGTAACATTGGGTGTACTGTCACACCGCGGCCGTCGGCGGAAACACCGGGTAGTGTAACGTCATTTTTCGTATCACAGTTATATGACATACATTGAACAATACTTAAAGAAAATACATACCTTTATTGATGATTGAAAGTTACATTATTGTTTTCCTAGTATTTATTACATAATATCTGACTATAACATACTTCTTAATAAACAGAAAGATAATAGTAAAACTTCTCCTGTTCGAATACATACCAGCTTTTCAAGTTCCTGAAAACACATGCATTTTAAAATACGTCAACATAAAGTTGGTGAGTCCAAAGGTTTTGACTCCATAAAATAATACATTTTTACACATTCAAAAGTATAGTTTTGAAAGTATCATTTTGACTCTCCAACATTAGGTATAATAGTATACTTATCAATTAAGTGTTATACCTAAACATTTCTTAATCTTAAGGTATAAGTAGGGGAAAACTTATAATTAACATTAATACTTGTATACGACAAGGTATAATGTTTCTAACAATTTGCTACCATGAGCCTGTAACCGCTGCTATGACATAATACCTCTAATAGAATACACTCATGATTTACCATGAGAAACAACACCGTACACTTCATCGACGCCGGAATAATAACAAATAAATGGATAGTTCATCACTTGTTTTTGGTTGACTGTAGCTAACAGTCACAAGTGGGGTGGTCAGCTCGTATACTAATTATACACGACTTCCTCGCTCACACGGGATTAATGGTTACAGTTCAGAGGATTTCCGCTAAGATCCCCAATCTTAGTTGATGAATACAATTACTCATGTAGACTTTGACGACTTCTTATAGCTCTAACAACAAAAGCATCTTCATGTCTAAAACCTTAAGTTACTAGACTATGCTTTTAAACATTACTCCTAACTTCATAATATTTAGGCAGTATAACAGCTACATCTTGAAGTAAAAACCACGTTTTATCTTGACCTAAAACCAATAATAACAACATATAACGTTTCTAGTTTTATCTTGACATAAAACTATCAATAACAATACCAAGTTTTATCTTGACATAAAACTAACAATAATAACATATAACATATCCAGTTTTATCTTGACAAAAAACTAATAATAGCAACATACTGTATAACTTAACATTTAGAACTTTCGAATATTACTTTGGTATTATATCGCACACAACATATATGTAGAATCCAAAGTATAACTCAAGATCTACATTAGTAAATTAACATACTGATAAGTTAATAATAGTTGTATGTATTCAAAATGTTATATTTAGAACAATCATATCTCGATTATCATAACTATATACTATCATATAGACATAATAATAACATATATACAATAACTAGCATGCGTTTTCCCCCGAAATATTAGAAAGTGGGGCCGTGAAAGTCACCCTAGTAGCGTGATTTTATGTTATCTAAGCAAAACGTTCAGCGTGTGAGATCGTTGGGGCTCGGGATGCAAGATGGCTTCAGCAAGGGAGAGAGGAGATAAGGAAATGGTGTAAGGAATAGCTAAAGTTTGACCTGCTATTTATAGTAAGGATTTTGGATTCTCACGTCGTGAGTTTCATAAGGCTCACCTAGTGAGTCTTGCATGATCACCCCGTAGACTTGCCATTTGCGTCCCTAGCTTCGGAAGGTGGCCATGTGACTCCTCACGTCATGAAAAACACCTTGTTCACGTCGTTAGTTTGGATCCTATCCCCTCGCAGCCTCGTCACTCCTTCTAGATTCCGAAATGTGGCAAAATGACTCCTCACGTCGTGAATAAGCCCTTGTTCTTGTCGTGAGTTTAGTTAGATTAGGGTTTCTGAAAGCTGAATCTTCGGAAGGCCATAACTTTTGCATACGAACTCCGTTTTTGAGGTTCTGTATATGCACGCATAGGTATTTACGAGTACTATAACTCTCTTTTAAACTTAAATAGCTAATTCTAAGTCTATTTTAAATTCCTCTTATTATAGAGATTTATAGTGTTCGGTTTATCATAACTTCTTCATGCGAAGTCTGACTCAGACGTTCTCTATAGTTTTGGAATCGTATGGATGTAAACTTTGAGTTGTATCATAAAGAAAGTTTATATTTGTATTAGAATTTATCATGAACTACATAACACTCTTACCAGATTACTAGGTTAACATAATCACATTACATGATTGGCATAATCACATGTGATTGTCTATTGACCTATTTTGACTAGTGTTACATTCTCCCCCCGTTAGAACAATTTCATCCCGAAATTTATCTTGTGGATAGGGTTTTGTCAAATAGTTAGGGGTATTTTTCTTTCATCTGATCTTCACGTTCCCAAGTAAATTCAGGTCCTCGCAAAGAGTTCCATCGAACTTTCACTATCGTTTGACTTCTCGATTCATGATCTCGACAGGATCTTCTACAAAGTTGAGTTTGGTATTGACTTGTATCTCATCGAGAGGTACCACAAGAGTGTCTTTGGATAGACATGTTTTGAGATTTGATACGTGAAAAACATCGTGTACATTACTTAGCTCTTGAGGCAACTTGAGTTGGTATGCGACAGAACCAATTCTAGCTAGAATTTCAAAAGGTCCTATATACCGTGGGTTTAGTTTGCCTCGCTTACCGAATCGAATTACACCTTTCCAAGGAGACACCTTCAACATTACTTTATCTCCAACTTGGAATTCTAAAGGCTTACGTCTTACGTCGGCATAACTCTTTTGACGATCACGTGCAGCCTTTAATCGATCCTTAATTTACACAATCTTTTCAGTTGTCTCGTGGATTATTTCTGGTCCAGTACGTAAGGTATCACCTGTACGTTCTCTAGCCATCTGCGTATCTCCAACTTCTGCCCAACATACTGGGGAACGACATTTTCGTCCATAAAGAGCCTCAAACGGTGCAGCCTTGATGCTGGTGTGATGACTATTGTTGTAGGAAAACTCAATTAACGGTAAATGAGTATCCCATGCATTTCCAAAGTCTATTAAACAGGCTCGGAGCATATCTTCTAAATTCTGAATGGTTCTCTCACTCTGACCATCAGTCTGTGGATGGTAAGCTGTACTCATGTCTAGACGTGTTCCTAAGGATTTTTGTAGAGATTGCCAAAATCGTGAAGTGAATCTTCTATCTCGGTCAGAAATAATAGAACTTGGAACTCCATGCAATCTAACAGTTTCCTTAAGATAAAATCTAGTCAGCTTCTCCATCTTGTCGTTCTCCTTAATTGGTAAGAAATGGGCAGACTTAGTCAATCAATCGACTATTACCCAAATAGTGTCGAACCCACTAGGAGTTTTAGGTAACTTAGTGATGAAGTCCATTGATATCTTCTCCCATTTCCATTCAGGTATTCCGGTTGTTGAAGTAAACCTGAAGGCTTTTCATATTCTGCCTTCACTCTTGAACAAGTCAAACATTTGCTCACATAAGTAGCAATTTATGCCTTCATGTTTGGCCACCAATAATGTACGTTTATGTCTAAGTACATTTTGTTAGAGCCTGGATGCACGGAATATCTGGACTTGTGGGCCTCTTCTAAGACCAAGTCCCTCACTCCACCGAACTTAGGCGTCCAAATTCGGTTCATAAAGTGTCGCGTTTCGTCATCTTTTTGTATAAGTTGCTTTTCCATTCCTCGCAAGGCTTCGTTCTTGATGTTATCTTCTTTTAGAGCCTCAAGTTGAGCTTCTCTAATTTGTGCGGCAAGGTTAGAATGGATAGTTATGGCTAATGCTCGTACCCGACGGGGTTTAATATATTCTTTCCGGCTCAAGGCATCTGCTACCACGTTTTCTTTTCCAGGATGATAACAAATCTCACATTCGTAATCATTCAACAATTCGACCCATCTTCGTTGTCTCATATTAAGATCTTTTTGTTCGAAGATGTGCTGGAGACTCTTGTGGTTGGTAAAAATAGTACACTTAGTACCGTATAGGTAATGTCTCCTGATTTTTAGTGCAAAAACTACATATCCTAATTCAAGATCATGGGTAGTGTAATTATTCTCATGCACCTTAAGTTGTCGTGATGCATAGGTGATAACTTTTTCTCTTTGCATCAACACACATCCCAATCCTTGATTTGATGCGTCGCAGTATACGACGAAATCTTCTGTCCCCTCTGGAAGGGATAGGATTGGTGCACTACACAACATTTTCTTCAGTTTCTGAAAAGCAGCTTCTTGTTTGTCTTCCCAGTTGAACTTCGTATCCTTCTTGGTTAGTGTTGTAAGCGGCTTGGCTATTTTGGAGAAATTCTCTATGAATCTGCGGTAATAGCCAACAAGTCCTAGGAATTAACTCACCTCTGTTAGCGTCTTTGGTGCTTCTCAATTCCTGATTGCTTCAACTTTGGATGGGTCAACATGAATTCCTTCGTTGCTAACTACATGACCTAAAAATTATACTTCTCTAATCCAAAAATCACATTTGGAGAATTTAGCGTACAACTTTTCTTTTCTTAGTAGTTCCAAGATTATTTGCAGGTGTTGACCATGTTCTTCCTTGGTTCGTGAATATATCAATATATCATCAATAAATACGATCACGAATTTATCCATGTATGGTTTGCAAACATGATTCATGAGATCCATAAACACTGTTGGGGCATTGGTTAATCCAAAAGACATAACTAAGAACTCATAATGACCATAACGAGTTCCAAATGCTGTTTTTGGAATGTCGTCTTCTTGTACTCTGAGTTGATGGTATCCTGATCTAAGATCTATCTTTGAGTAGTAGCTAGATCATTGCAGTTGATCGAATAAATCACCAATTCTTGGAAGCGGATAACGATTCTTGACCGTTAGGTTGTTCAACTCCCGATAATCAATACACATTCGAAAAGATCTGTTGCTCTTCTTGACAAACAAGATTGGTGCTCCCCAAGGTGAAAAACTTGGTCGGATAAAGCCTTTGTCAAGAAGTTCTTGTAGTTGACTAGATAATTCTTGCATTTTGGATGGAGCCAACCGATAAGGAGATTTCGCTACTGGTGCTGCTCCTGGAATTAAGTCGATTCGAAACTCGACTTGTCAGACGGGAGGTATTCCAGGTAGATCTTAAGGAAATACGTTAGGGAAATCACATACTTGAGGTATGTACTTGATTTCTTTTATCTTTCTTCTCTTATCTACAATGTGGGCTAAGAATGTGCTACATTTCTTATGTAGATATTTCTGTGTCTTGGTACAAGAGATGACTTTGAGGTTTTTCCCATACTTATCACCATAGATAATCAGGGCTTCACCGTTTGGTAAGGGTAGTTGTATGGCTTTCTCATGACATATAATGCGCTACATTTGCTGATTGACTGTTGCAGGTGTTGTGCTCCTGCAGTAACTAGCAGTATGCCCCTTCTTTTTGCATTTCGTGCAAACAAAACAGTCACCTGGGTGATGACGGTTGTAGTGGTTGCACCATGCAAACTTTGGTTGAGTAGGTACTGCTGTTGTGGCTGCGTAGTTGGTTGCCACTTCTTGTCTTTTCTCAGATGATTGTTTGGGATTCTTCTTATTAAACTTACGCTTGTTTGTTCTAGCTTTGGGAGACTCAGCCTTTGAGACCACTTCTGTTCCTTGGATCTCTGTGAGGGTTAGCTGATGAGCTATCCTCTTGGTGTTGTCATAAGTCGTAGGCTTTGATGCGATCACCATGCCTTTGATTTGCGATGCTAAACCCCATATATATTGCTCAATCTTATTATATTCAGGGGTCACAAGTGATGGACACATTACAGCAAGATCATTAAATCTAGCGGTATAAGCTTTTATCTCTAAACCCTTCATGGTTAGGGTCCACAGTTCTTGTTCCAGTTTATGTATTTCCTCCCTAGGACAATACTCCTCTTCTAGCATCATTTTTAGCTCCTCCCATTTCATGGAATTTGTAGTATCAATTCCCATTGTATTAACATGGATATTCCACCATGTAAGTGTTGCGTCAGCGAAAGTACATGCCGCAAATCGTACTTTACAATCATCTAGACAAAAGCTTATTTGAAAGACAGATTCTGTCTTTTCTATCCACCTTGTCAAATTCACTACCCCTTCATTTCCATGAAAGATTTTTGGCCTATAATTCATAAAATCTTTGTAGGTACATGTTCTAGTGGTCCCTACATGGCCTTCATTTCTAACTCCATCTCTTGTGACATTAGATAGAGCCGCAACAATTCTTTGAGCTATGATTTCTTCAAGTTGTACTGTACTTATTGAGGGGTTTATTTCTGGCGGTGCTTGTGGTTGTTGTTGTGGTGTTGATGGTCGGTTAGGGTTTAGCCGATTACTCCTTCTAGGCATTTTGTTTTAGTTCCTATTATAAATAATAAGATTTTTTATGAGTTTTGTTGATCATTTAATACACGAGTACTAAATACTCTACTTATTATTCACAACGTAAAACATAATAGACAACATAATGATTACTATAAGGTATGCTTCATAATATTACCAGTGGTTACATCAGTTTATTTAGGTTTATAAGAGAAAAGATTCTATAAACATTGCAATATTTTCAAGGTTTTCTACATCCTTGCTATAAAATTTCCTCTTTTCGCCTTAACTAATCTGATTTTCTCTATTTACATAACCACTAGTTGTATCTTATCTACCAGAAACCTAAGTGATGACCCAGCACGTCAGTGACATTAACCACTTGCTCTTCAAGTGCTTGAGTTCTCTGCTCAAGACTTCCCGTGCGTTCTTCATTTCTTGAGGTTTGATTGTAGAGCTCTAACTCTGCAATCCTGACATTATGAGTAATCATGTCATTATAAGCAAAATTTATACGATGATGGACATCCATCACCGATTCCTGATCTCGTGTCCTTTGTACTTCTAGCCTTCGCACTCTTCCAGAGAGATGAGTATCCCTCCCTTCGACAATTTCCATCTTATCTTCAATTTTCACACTTTTATCAAACAATTGAGATAAAGTGTTATCTTCAGAAGAATGTGGGAGATGTGGTCGAGATGACCGACCAGTTTCATACATCTTGGCAGCTTTTTCTTCCGCCACCCATTTATCAACTGTTTGTGCGATCCGTGCAGGTTCATCTTGAACTCTATGACTTCCTGAATATGTTTCCTTCTAACTCTTCTTAAGCTTTTTCCATATCGGTATAGATTTACGTGCAGTGCATTTCATTTTTACTCCTCCTGGAACTTTACGGTAAAGAGTGTTCAGTGGTGGTAGAGATGATGCCACCGACTCTGTCTCCTCTATGGATTCGCTTTCTTCCATTGGTTCACTATCTTCCCATTCGTTGGAGGGTAAAGATGCTCCATCGTCAGAAGGTATTGGATGAAAGGTTGTTGGAGTTACAGGATAGTAAGGATCGCCTAACATCATAGGGAATGAAAGTTCCCCTTCTTCATCTGTATCCTTGATGATTATCCATTCTCGTGAATGTGCCATGTCGGATTCCTATACATTTTGGATCTTCAAGAGTTTACTCTATCAAATATTTCTCCCAAATTAAATATTTCATATGATCTGATCATAATAAAATGTAGTTGCGCACCTACACCTAGTTGTGATAGGATCTATGCACATATAAACTTTAGTTGGAATATTTGATCTAAATCTGTGAGATCAAAAACATTTCGGGTATTAAGGTGTATTCTCATCACGGGTCTGAGTCTTTATATATGACTCTATATTCTTATTTATTGTATTCAAGCTTTTACTATTATTTGTTACTTCATGTCTATCTGATAAGGCTCCGGCCAGTCAGGATTGACAAAAGGGCAGGATCATTTTAGCATATAGTCGTTCTGAAATCCAGCAACCCAAATCGACATGTCTATCCTTGTCACCGCTCCTTTAAGTAGTCCTTCAGTAGTATAATTAATAATAATTTTTATTTATAGGCTAAGGGATATACCTAAACCTAATAGAGTAAGTCCTAAACTATAGACGTGCTTTCCTAAGAAAGTACTAGTTCACTATAGTTAATAGCTCTGATACCAATCTGTCACACCCTGGCCGTCGGCAGAAACACCGGGTAGTGTAACGTCATTTTTCGTATCACAGTTATATAACATACATTGAACAATACTTAAGGAAAATACATACCTTTATTGATGATTGAACGTTACATTATTGTTTTCCTAGTATTTATTACATAATATCCGACTATAACATACTTCTTAATAAACAGAAAGATAATAGTAAAACTTCTCCTGTTCGAATACATACCAGCTTTTCAAGCGCCTGAAAACACATGCATTTTAAAATACGTCAACATAAAGTTGGTGAGTCCACAGGTTTTGACTCCATAAAATAATACATTTTTACACATTCAAAAGTATAGTTTTGAAAGTATCATTTTGACTCTCCAACATTAGGTATAATAGTATACTTATCAATTAAGTGTTACACCTAAACATTTCTTAATCTTAAGGTATAAGTAGGGGAAAAGTTATAATTAACATTAATACTTGTATACGACAAGGTATAATGTTTCTAACAATTTGCTACCATGAGCCTGTAACCGCTGCTATGACATAATACCTCTAATAGAATACACTCATGATTTACCATGAGAAACAACACCGTACGCTTCATCGACGCCGGAATAATAACAATTAAAAGGATAGTTCATCACTTGTTTTTGGTTCACTGTAGCTAACAGTCAGAAGTGGGGTGGTCAGCCTGTATACCAATTATACACGACTTCCTCGCTCACACGAGATTAACGGTTACAGTTCAGAGGATTTCCGCTAAGATCCCCAATCTTAGTTGATGAATGCAATTACTCATGTAGACTTTGACGGCTTCCTATAGCTCTAACAACAAAAGCATCTTCATGTCTAAAACCTTAAGTTACTAGACTATGCTTTTAAACATTACTCCTAACTTCATAATATTTAGGCAGTATAACAACTATATCTTAAAGTAAAAACCAGGTTTTATCTTGACCTAAAATCAATAATAACAACATATAACGTTTATAGTTTTATCTTGACATAAAACTATCAATAACAATACCAAGTTTTATCTTGACATAAAACTAACAATAACAACATATAACATATCCAGTTTTATCTTGATATAAAACTAACAATAACAACGTATAACATATCCAGTTTTATCTTGACATAAAACTAATAATAGCAACATACTATATAACTTAACATTTAGAACTTTCGAATATTAGTTTGGTATTATATCGCACACAACATATATGTAGAATCCAAAGTATAACTCAAGATCTACATTAGTAAATTAACATACTGATAAGTTAATAATAGTTGTATGTGTTCAAAATGTTATATTTAGAACAATCATATCTCGATTATCATAACTATATACTATCATATAGACATAATAATAACATATATACAATAACTAGCATGCGTTTTCCCCTGAAATATTAGAAAGTGGGGCCGTGAAAGTCACCCTAGTAGCGTGATTTTATGTTATCTAAGCAAAACGGTCAGCGTGCGAGATCGTTGGGGCTCGAAATGCAAGATGGCTTCAGCAAGGGAGAGAGGAAATAAGGAAATGGTGTAAGGAATAGCTGAAGTCGGACTTGCTATTTATATTAAGGATTTTGGATTCTCACGTCGTGAGTTTCATAAGGCTCACGTCGTGAGTCTTGCATGATCACCCCGTAAACTTGCCATTTGCGTCCCTAGCATCGGAAGGTGGCCATGTGACTCCTCACGTGAAAGTTTGAAGATAGCGAGATGGAAAACCGGGCAGAGTTTCGTCTCGGGAAACGGATTTTTCTCGGGATTCTCAGGAATCTCGGGAGTGAAATCGACCCTCGGGACTTGAGCAAAAAGACCAGAGCTTCGGGGTAGTGCGGGCACGGAAAACGAGGCAAGATCGTGAGAGAAAGGAGAGAAATGGGGTGATTTTTCCGGAACCCTCGCATTTCTATTTATAGGGGGTCTGAGAAGCCTCGGTACGCGGGGCGTACGCTAGTACGCAGCGCGTACTCGTACGTCATGCATGACTGAGTCATCGACTGCCTCGGCTTCGGATGGGACGGATCGGATGGGGCGGGTCGGATGGGACGGCGGGTCGGATAGCTTCGCATAGGGGCGACGTGGATGGACCGAGACCAAGGCCCTCGGGTACGCAGGGCGTACGGGGTTACGCGACGCGTACCTCGGATGAGGACGCTGACGCCCCCTTCGGATATTACCGGATTTTTGAATTAAATATATATATATAATTTATTTAATAAACTTCAAAAAATCATATCTTCTTCATACGAACTCTGTTTTCGATGGTCTTTATATCCACACATAGGTGAGGCTACGCTCTATAACTTTCGTTTAGATTCCGTTGGCAAATTCCGAAATTATTTTTATTATTTATTTATTAAAATGACGTGATTAAGGAATTTCTTTAAAAATTCATAACTTCTTTATCCGACGTCGGTTTTTGCCAGACTTTTTACCGCTGAAGTACCATTGTCGAGACCTTCGATTCTCATTTAGGTCATTCCGGCCAAAAGTCGCTCGATCTCCGATTCGAGTTTTTAGTTGTCTGTTGCTAAGCCGAACTTGGAAAAATCATAACTTCAATATACGAAGTCGGATTTGAGCGTTCTCTTATACGTACGATCATGGTTGAATGACATTTAAACATAGAAGGAATTTAAATAGAACTTTTTGGACATTTTATTATCAAAGTTAATTTAATTAACTCAAAAGTGGTTACAATACTTGACTTTTTAGGTCATTACAAAGAATTGAAATATCGGGTTGTCACACTTACCGTTAGTAGCTCTCATTCACGAAACCGGTCTATAAGGGGGGTGGTATAAGGTTACTGCCTATAAAATGGCAGTTTAATCGGTGTCTACTCTCACCCACCGCTTCCTTGACTAGTGGAGGGTCGTTAGCCGAACGGGTAGGATAGGACTCTAATTCTCCCTTCATTAAAAGTATAATGATAAATATAAAGTAACTAAACACTTATAAATTCCCAAATCTTAGTCAATTAGCAAAATGTGAATATGATGCTAACCCATGAAATTGCACTTTGCACCTTGTTAAGCCGATTAGTGGAGCGGGCGTAGTTAACTGACACACTAATCTAGACTGACAGTGCGTGTAAAAAAGTTTCTTGATGTTAATCATAGATCAATGGAGCGTGTGTGGTTTGCTGGCACATTGATTAGGTGGTGTAACATTGGGTGTACTGTCACACCGCGGCCGTCGGCGGAAACACCGGGTAGTGTAACGTCATTTTTCGTATCACAGTTATATGACATACATTGAACAATACTTAAAGAAAATACATACCTTTATTGATGATTGAAAGTTACATTATTGTTTTCCTAGTATTTATTACATAATATCTGACTATAACATACTTCTTAATAAACAGAAAGATAATAGTAAAACTTCTCCTGTTCGAATACATACCAGCTTTTCAAGTTCCTGAAAACACATGCATTTTAAAATACGTCAACATAAAGTTGGTGAGTCCAAAGGTTTTGACTCCATAAAATAATACATTTTTACACATTCAAAAGTATAGTTTTGAAAGTATCATTTTGACTCTCCAACATTAGGTATAATAGTATACTTATCAATTAAGTGTTATACCTAAACATTTCTTAATCTTAAGGTATAAGTAGGGGAAAACTTATAATTAACATTAATACTTGTATACGACAAGGTATAATGTTTCTAACAATTTGCTACCATGAGCCTGTAACCGCTGCTATGACATAATACCTCTAATAGAATACACTCATGATTTACCATGAGAAACAAACACACTCATGATTTACCATGAGAAACAACACCGTACACTTCATCGACGCCGGAATAATAACAAATAAATGGATAGTTCATCACTTGTTTTTGGTTGACTGTAGCTAACAGTCACAAGTGGGGTGGTCAGCTCGTATACTAATTATACACGACTTCCTCGCTCACACGGGATTAATGGTTACAGTTCAGAGGATTTCCGCTAAGATCCCCAATCTTAGTTGATGAATACAATTACTCATGTAGACTTTGACGACTTCTTATAGCTCTAACAACAAAAGCATCTTCATGTCTAAAACCTTAAGTTACTAGACTATGCTTTTAAACATTACTCCTAACTTCATAATATTTAGGCAGTATAACAGCTACATCTTGAAGTAAAAACCACGTTTTATCTTGACCTAAAACCAATAATAACAACATATAACGTTTCTAGTTTTATCTTGACATAAAACTATCAATAACAATACCAAGTTTTATCTTGACATAAAACTAACAATAATAACATATAACATATCCAGTTTTATCTTGACAAAAAACTAATAATAGCAACATACTGTATAACTTAACATTTAGAACTTTCGAATATTACTTTGGTATTATATCGCACACAACATATATGTAGAATCCAAAGTATAACTCAAGATCTACATTAGTAAATTAACATACTGATAAGTTAATAATAGTTGTATGTATTCAAAATGTTATATTTAGAACAATCATATCTCGATTATCATAACTATATACTATCATATAGACATAATAATAACATATATACAATAACTAGCATGCGTTTTCCCCCGAAATATTAGAAAGTGGGGCCGTGAAAGTCACCCTAGTAGCGTGATTTTATGTTATCTAAGCAAAACGTTCAGCGTGTGAGATCGTTGGGGCTCGGGATGCAAGATGGCTTCAGCAAGGGAGAGAGGAGATAAGGAAATGGTGTAAGGAATAGCTAAAGTTTGACCTGCTATTTATAGTAAGGATTTTGGATTCTCACGTCGTGAGTTTCATAAGGCTCACCTAGTGAGTCTTGCATGATCACCCCGTAGACTTGCCATTTGCGTCCCTAGCTTCGGAAGGTGGCCATGTGACTCCTCAGGTCATGAAAAACACCTTGTTCACGTCGTGAGTTTGGATCCTATCCCCTTGCAGCCTTGTCACACCTTCTAGATTCCGAAATGTGGCAAAATGACTCCTCACGTCGTGAATAAGCCCTTGTTCACGTCGTGAGTTTAGTTAGATTAGGGTTTCTGGAAGCTGAATCTTTGGAAGGCCATAACATTTGCATACAAACTCCGTTTTTGACGTTCTTTATATGCACGCGTAGGTATTTACGAGTACTACAACTCTCTTTTAGACTTAAATAGCTAATTTTAAGTCTATTTTAAATTCCTCTTATTATAGAGATCTATAGTGTTCGGTTTATCATAACTTCTTCATGCGAAGTCAGATTCAGACGTTCTCTATATTTTTGGAATCGTATGGACGTATACTTTGAGTTGTATCATAAAGAAAGTTCATATTTGTATTAGAATTTATCATGAACTACATAACACTCTTACCACATTACTAGGTTAACATAATCACGTTACATGATTGGCATAATCACATGTGATTGTCTATTGACCTATTTTGACTAGTGTTACATGTACCAAGTTAATTTGCATGGTTATTCACACCTTGTTTGTGATCCTCGGCATCCCAGTCACTAACGTGAAGGGAACAATCGAGATTTAAACGTGCCATTGAATTGTTCAATGAATCTCAAAAAGGATCCAGGAGTTTCAATTCACTTAAAACCTAAAACTCTTTTTCCTTTTTCGTGGTGGAAATTGGTAAATCATCATTTACCTACCTTCAAATATTTTGCAGATTGGATTAAGACATCCCTCTTCCAAATTGTAAAATATTGTGTTGGGTACTAGCTTTAATATTTCATTTTGGTGTTATATTAAGGACTTAAATCAACTAACTTGAATTTCTCCCATTGTAGATGTCTAGTTGAGAAAACTATGGTCTTCCCAAATCCTTTGGAGCAAGTTTTCCTCTTGAAGATGATGTGTCGCGGTTGGATTGTGGAAGTCATACTTCACTTCCTCCACCTCCTCCAATAATTCTACCTAACCTATAAGTTCAAAGACTTGAAAGATTCAAGGTCACTCAAGCCCTACTTGCAATCAAACATCAAAATGGAAGGCCTGTGTGTACTCACGTCTTGGAGATGAAGTCACATATTGACAGGCTGAGATTATTGGGTGTCGTTGTATCAAGGAAGTTGGCGGTACACTGGGTTCTTCAGTCACTTCCTAAGTCATATAGTGAGTTCATTAAGGACTACTATGTGATAGACCACCACATGACCCTTGTTGATCTTACCTATTTGCTTGTTGCTACTGAATCAACAATGATTTGGCGCACTGGAAAAGCAAATTTGATGGGAAGATCTACTCTAAAAACTTCCATGGACACTGAGAATGGAAACATTGGAAGTCCAGAAAAGATTTCTCTTTCCAAGGGAAAGAGAAAGGCTAAGTCTGAGATTATCCCATGTACCATTCCCAAAGAGTCCATATGTTTATGTTGCCAAGGCAAGGGGCATTGGTTGCGAAGCTGCCCTAACTACTTGAGAAGGTAGAATCGAAAAGTTTGAGTCTGCTTCAGGTTAGTCTACTATCTAACTCTATTAAGTTCCTAATTGTTGATTCTTAATACATGATGTGACAAGGTTGCATTTTGATGTTTTGTAGGATCATGCAAAAGGAAGCAAGCTTAAAGGAAGAGTATGTTGAATCTGATCGCGAAGATGGATTTCAATCGCATGGTTCGAAGATCGGATTTTTGAGCTGCTACTTAGGAGTTATGATAGATTGCTAAGAAATATGTAATAACATAGTTTTTATTTGTAATTGCATTGTAAGGAAAAGTTTTTTCTGCATTTTATAAATAAATAAAACTTTGCTTTTTTATTATATCTCCTTACAATGGCATTTATGAAAAATTGATGTTTGTGTGTTTCATGTTAGCAATATGAATTTGATTCTTTTGTTTGTGGTAGTGTTGAGGATTTGCCAAATAAGGAAAGATTTTCATCACCAAAGTTTCAGTTGAATAGAAACTTGGAATCATGCAACTTTGTGTGATGAATGAGAATTTTCATCTTTGTTAAATTAAGACTAATTCCTTGTTCACATGTATATGTGAGTCAAGTGAAGGACTAGGGGATCAGGTACACTGGGTGTGCACTGATCAAGATCCACCACAAAGATCAATAAGACTATTCGTCATGATTTACTAAAGTTTACTAAACATGGTTATGCTTACAAGTTTAAGTATAATTCCGAAACATTAGAAAAGGTTCAATGTATGGCAGAACGAATGAGAAGAATCAAATTAGGAAGAAAGATAAAAGTTTCTCCAATCTGAAAAGATGGGAGAGTACTTTAGTATAGTGTTTTATGATCATCTTAATGTTTTTGAAAAACCATATCACAATTGATCCTCTAAGGACACCTTAGTGCATTCTTATGGCTAAGAAGAGGGATCATGAATTGTTGAAATGGTTAAACCAAGAAGATGAGTCATACTTCTTTCCAAAAACAAGTATTAGAGTAATACTCCAAGATTGTAACCTTGAGTGACATAATCTTAAGAAAGGTTTATAACACTTATCAAATGTAGAGTAAAATGTTTTCTACTCTTGTACATTTGAAATTCATAAGTTGTGATGTTTTGGATAAAACAAAGACAAACTAAGGCCAATTGTGTGAAGTGTTTGTCTTGATAAGAATTCGAACTAACTCTTGAATATTTGTTTGTCAAGAAATGGTTCTTGACAAGAGAGTCTTATATGTCAATAGGTCAATGGGAATCTTAATGATTTTGAAAGTTTCAAGAACTAATCAAGAGTAAACCTATTGTTAAACACTAGCACACAACTTGAGGTTTATAACCTATCATGTTGACATATTCTTGTTTCTGTGCACATTCCAGTTAAAGTTGACTATGCATGTGAGTTCTAAGAGTTCTCAATTGGTTGCATAACAACTTGGAAGACATGGTAGGCCCTTGTTCTACCAAGTGGCAAGAAATTAAGATTAAACAAGTTCGGTCCATATGAGTTTGGATTTGTCACTAACCATGTCTTTTGATTATGGTTTGACAAATTCACATGGATAGGGACACATACACCATAAAATCTTAGTGTCATAAGGTTTCTCTTCGATTCATGAAAATGATGGTGAGGAAACGCTTTCACTAAGTAGATTTTAAGAAGATAGCAGTTGTGATATTTTCATTCTCAAATTTGATTAGGATTACGACATCCCTTTTCATAATTCGAATTGTGAGGAATGGCAAAAGTCTAAACATTTGATACTTATTGCTTTAAGTTCTTAAAACTGTTTAGACACACATGTGATCCATATAAAAAAAAGGTGTATGAGTTTGAGAAGCCTATATAAAGTCTTATCAAAGCATCTCGTATCAAAAATCTGAACCTTGGTAATGAAAGTCAATAAGTATTGATTTCTAGAAGTCCAGCTGATTTCTGAATACATGTCAAAGCTACTGGAAGCATAAGTGTTATGCTAATAATAATTTTAATGCTAGTGGGAGCATAATTATTATGGTAAGTGTTGAAAGTTAGAAATGTTAATTATAGAAAACAAAGGTTTCAATTCGCAAAGTTGCAGGGTTTGAAAATTTGTTTTGCTATAATTAAGGTAGAGAAATTTATACTTCATTTCAAAATCTAAAAGGTTAGAGTGAGATTTTACTCAAATTTAGTCAAATATATATATGAATGTTATGTTGGAATGGTTCAACATAAGGAAATTCTATATATGGAAATGTTAATTGCGTTCTTGAAATTTGACTATGATTACGGCATCCCTCTTCATAATCAAATTTTTTGAGAACATGGCAAGTAGAAATATTGTAGCAAAAGACTGATCAAGTATCATGTCTTTATGTTAGACATTATGAATCGTGTCCTATATGCTTTGGGTATTGGATCGATTACATATGCTATAATATTCTAATATTCTCATGTTCTAAACTTTTCCAAATGCCTAGGGCATTAAGAGGGAAAAGGACTAGAACCGGTTATGACTAATGTAGTTGATTAACTGTTAAGGACAATCTAAGGTTCGCCAATGTTTGGTCGCTTGAGGATAGTTGGAAGTGTAGTAATGGAAGGACCATATTGTGACATCCCCAATTTCACGGCCAGAAAAGACCGATTTGTTTATGCTTTGTTTTTATAAAATCAGAGTAATCTTTTGATTAAAAGAGTTGCGGAATTTGTTCCCAAAATAAAATATGATAGAATTTATCAAAACGTTTCTAAAAGAGAATGTATTTTCATTATATAATAAAATCTCGGGATGTCATGTTCGATACAGACCAAAAGCATAAACAATACAAAATAAACCTTACAATAGTTATTCATAACTACTGATTTATAATCCAAAACCTCTCGTCAAGTCCACCAACTTATACTCTTGTGCCATCACCTGTAATGTAAAGAAAACTGAGTGGGTCAGGCTTGGGAGCCTGGTGAGCATATAGGGTTTTCAACCCACAATAATATAATTATTATATGTAATCAGCAAACAATCAACCCAATTACCCATCCCTATTATCTTCTTAAGGTTTTACCCTAAGATCCAACTATCCTTCATTCATATATTCCTAAGGAATTGGCACGAAATCCATTGCTACCAAAGTTTATTTATCAAGTACTAAATCCATAGTTATCAGGCGCTAACTCCATAGTCACCAAGGTTCACTTAACAAGCGCTAACTCCGTAGTCGCCAAGGTTTACTCAACGTGCGCTAACTCCATAGTCACCAAGGTTCATCAAATAGGCACGAAGTCACATCGTCGCCAAGGTTTATACAATATGCGCTAACTCCATAGTCACCAACTATCCCATCTACCCAAGTTCTACTCAACATTGTCGTAGATATAAATACTTACACAGTTTAAATCATTTAACACTTGTATAAAACATCAATTCCACGTCCATCTCAAATAGACAAATAATATATAAACACATAGCACGTATTTCATAGCAAACACTTCATATTTATGCGTTAGAAGAAAGTAACTACACACTCACACATATAAACAACAATATACTTAATACACTCAAACCATACTTGTATTATTATCGTGTTTATGAAAGGTAGTATACACTCACTTGATTAGACGATGCCCGGACAGCACTACGGCTTGCAGAAGTAGTAATCCTCAGCAGATCTGGAAGATCTCTACAAAAATCGAACTTCTCGCGAGCAGAGCTTCGGCTCGGGAATCACACTTCTCGGGATCTTCGGGATCTCGGGACTTGCTTTGGGGCTCGAGAGTATTACCGGGGCTTCGGGGTACTTCTGGCACGCAAATCGATGCAAAACGGGAGAGAGAAGAGAGAAAAATAGCAAATGAACCGGCTACCCTCGCATCCTATTTATAGGAGGCTGGAGCCTCGGAGTACGCGGGGCGTACTGGTCCGAAATCGTCACTGCTTACGTATCCGAAGTGCTCGAGTACGAGTGTCGACATACCTCGGTGTACGCTAGGCGTACTTCGGATGAGTCCGATGACTCGTCTTCGGATAATACCGGAGGTTTAATAATTAAATTTAATTATTAATTATTTAATAAACTTCTAAAATTCATATCTTCTTCATACGAACTCCGTTTTCGACGTTCTTTATATCCACGCAAAGGTGAGACTATGCTCTACAACTTTCGTTTAGACTCCGTTGGCTAATTTTAACTTTATTTTTATTATTTATTTTTAATAGACCGGGACAGAAAATTTCGTTATAAATTCATAACTTCTTCGTTTGACGTCCGTTCTCGCCTAACTTTTTATCGTTTTGATACCAACAACAAGATCTTCGATTCTCGTTTAGATTGCTAAGGCTAAATATCGCTCTAACGTAAATTCACTTTTTACGTCGCGCTGTGTCGTGCCGGTTCTGTCGCGAAACTTCGACATGTCATAACTTCTTCGTTATAACTCGGATTTCGGCGTTCTTTATATGTACGGAATCCTTGTAACATATACTACAACTTAGTTAAGATTATTCATTCTAAATAATATTTTATCAAAAAGTCATTTTTGACGCTTATCGTCTCTAAATTGACTAGCCCTGATCTACGGGCATTACACATATTGACATTATTATCAATAGAAATGAGTCTATTAATAATGAATTTTCATATGGAAAATATGGAATGTTTCCATATTGGGGATTGAAGAATAGATGAGAAAGTTAGAAACTTTTATGCAAGAAGCATGTTCAAAGGAATGTACTTTGAATTTGAGACTTCATTTCCATGGAATTTTCTTGTAACAATCTCCAAAGGGACATTTTGTAATATCATTGGTCAAGTCTCTGTGACTTTTGGTACCTAGACATTACAAAAGAATCATTGCATGACAGTTTAGAATCTGACACCTTCAAGCAGTGACAAGGATTTGGAATTCTTACACTTACACTTGCAATAAGGATGTGGAATTTTGAAATGAGCATCATTGAAATGTTTTTCAATTGATCTATTTCACAAATTAGGGACCATAGACAAACATGATGTGCATGCTTGGTGCTTGGCATAAATATTGTTTAGACAAACATATTGTGCATGCTTGGAGCATGGCATAACTATTGTTTTAATTCAAGTATTAAGTTGATTATTCGAAACATTATACAATGAATAATGAGTAATCAATATGACTGAAAAGTTTTTGGGCCATATAGGATTAGTATTATTCTTGTGTTTCACTTTGCATGTTTTGAATTCCCGAATAACTAGGTTATTCAAACCATCCACAGTCGATCATACTTTGGAAGTAGGTATTAAGGCAAGACTATCGTGAATGGGCCTGTAGTTTGTCTAGGACAAAGTCGTTGTAGTGTTCATGAGTACTCCTGGAATAAGATTCGAGTATTGGATTCAACCTACGCTCATTTGAATCACTTCATGGATATTATCACGAGTGATCATGAGACGATAATATCTTATGTTCTTCAAATGGAGACATGTGAGTTGTAGTTGCCAGTCGGTTGCACATTAACATATGTAAACACACCAATAACTTGATTGTTATAAAACATATCATTGTATGTAATTTGATGAGTAACTACAAGCAAGCATTTAGGTGGAATTTTATCCATTCCTTTTACCCCATGTGGATAAAAGAGATATTTGTGGGCCCCTCGACGATTTAGTGATGACACCCCTAAGTGCTTGGCCAAGCCTGGACTGATTTGATTTGTTCAATTAGTCGATTATCATAAATCGGAAATTGGGAAACAACATATAGACAAAGAAAATGATTAAAATCCATGTCTCATGTCCATATGATATCTAGAATGGAGGAATATATGATCCCTTATCTAACGGACACCTCATTGACTAGATCAGAGTTCAACGGCGACTTTTAAGAGCTACGATTACTAGTCGGGTTGGATTCATGTGCAATAAGAGTTATTAGACTTATCCAAGTGGGAGACTGTTGGATTAGGTGTCTAAGCCCATAACTATTATTGGTATGTACTTGACCCGAGAGTAGCATGGTCCATTTGGGTTGCATGGCATCAGAACAATTTGGATAGCCTTTTGTGAAAAGATGATATTTATGATTTATTAATATATTATAAGTTCTAATATATTAATATGAAATCATATTATTTAATTAGTATTGATCAAGAATTAGTTTGGAATTAATTTTGTGATCAAAAGAGACTAATTAAATAAATGGGGATTGATTTGGTAAATCATTCATTCTTATAAAGTGGGCTTATGATCCATAGTTCTTCATGTTGGGATAAACCCATGTGGTGACCCATGGATCCTCCA
Organism: Lactuca sativa; assembly: GCF_002870075.4. Taxonomy (NCBI): domain Eukaryota; kingdom Viridiplantae; phylum Streptophyta; class Magnoliopsida; order Asterales; family Asteraceae; genus Lactuca; species Lactuca sativa. The sequence continues at coordinate 260,206,463 of NC_056627.2, forward strand.
TGGAGGTTAAAACCCGTGGATCATGAGGAATATGGAAAGTCATGAGTTACATGGTGTAACCCTAATGTGCACACTATATAAGAAGTCTCATAGCTCATGAAATTGGACTAAGGAGTGACTAGTGATAGACACATGAGGGCTAGCCGATTTTAAGTGTAAATAATCTTCTCTCAAGTTATTCCAATTGTTGGTGGTGTTGTGTGAACCATTTGAGGTGCAACACTTGGGGAACTAAACTCTTTAAGGTCTAAGGAATCAAGCTACAACAAAAGGTATGTCATTCAACTATATTTCATATTGTAGATACTCCTTAATATGCTAGTTTGGATGATACCTTGGAAAAATTGATATTTGCATGTATATAGAGAAAACATAGATCCAAGGCATATAGGGTTGCATGTACACCATTCGAGTGTTAGAATGCTCAAAACCCAACAGAAATGAGATAAATTTGCAACTTTATGGCTCATTAAGGTCCCTTGAGCTTATATCTTCCAGATCTAGAATGTGATTGAGTTTTGGGAGTTCTGCATGAGTTTTAGCTCATATTCTTACCTTTTAACCTAGTTTGGGTAAAGGACATGCATGGGTTATGTATGTCCATAAATTTGACATTTTTATGAGCCTTTAGAGTCCTTAGAAGGTTTCTAAAAGTTAGAGTTGAAGGCTTAATGGATTAAGGACTGAATCCATTAATATGTTTCCCCATTTAGTGATCACGATGTGGCATGGAGAGTGTCACGACGTGACGATGGAGGACTCCTCGACTATTTTGTCATGATGTGTTCATGACGTGACTATGGAAAGGTCGACGTTGTGGTGTCTGTTGATTGAGTTGTTTGTGACCGAGTTGGATGCGTTGGAGTGTGACCGAGTTTGGGATCGGGTTGAGTGCATTCTCACGACGTCACCATGGGTTGGTCATGACATGAGGGTCAGCTGTTGGTGATATTGACTGTTGACTTTTTGTATGAGTTGACTTTTGGTCAAATTTCTAGTTTTAGAAGGTAGACTAAGGGTTTACCTTGTTTGTTTTAGTATGAGGTGTTTAGCACCCATTCGTTGGTCGTGAAAGCTGTTAGCTGTTGATTTCGTCGTCAATGTAAGTCTTCTCACTATACTATAGGACATTAGGTTTCTTTTTCTACATGTTGTCTTAGTGACTCTTATTGTATACTTGTATGTTATATACATGTAGGTTGATACAGACCCCGATAGATTCAATACGGACTCGGAGTCAATATAAACTCGGGGTTGATATGGACCCGATAGAGTCGATCCGAATTCGGAGTCAATATAGACTCGGGGTTGATATGGACCCGATAGAGTCGATCCGAATTCGGAGTCAATGCATACTCGGAGTTGATACGGACTCTGGATTGTTACGGACCCGTTACATCAATGTTTTGTGGTATACATATTATATGTGGTATGCTGGGGAACTCACTAAACTTTATGTTTACAATTTTGTGGTTTAAAGATTTTCAGGTAATTCCATATCCAAGGGGAATAACTCCACTTGACTGCACAACATCCCCTGATGGCTTTTCCACACTGATTATATTTGTTTTACTATGGTGTTTGGAAATTACAATTTACTCTGATTGGTTTTGGAACAAACGGTTGCATGAAATTAATGGTTTAAAAATAAAAATTTTATTTGTATTTTTGAGACGTTATAATTTTTTCTTTTATTTTTTATTATATCAATTATAAATAGATGAATAGTTTTTCTTTGCATTGAAAATCTAAACTCAATCAATTTAAATTATTTTTTCTTGATATGAATGCTAAAAGCCTAAAAGTGTAGAAGAAAGCCTAAAAGTGTCTCATTCTTCTACACTTATACCTCTTTTATAATTTAAATAGAAACCAATAAGTTGTTGGATATATGTTGAGGCAACGTCAATCCGTTTTGTAAGCTAATTTTGACGATTGTATTGATAAATGTTAGGTACCGTTGCATTTGTTGGTAGATAAATATATAATGTCGGTATCACCGACTAACTTCAATTTATATCGTTGTATGAAACATTTTATATGTGACGAAACGAATATGTAGAAAACGTATTTAAAAATATGCACGAAAACGTACATAAAATTTTCGTCAAAATGTAAAGAAGCTGAAACGTACATAAAAAATTACATGAAAATGTAGACATGCTGAAATCGATACGTACATATAAAAAGCAAGTAAGTTTTTTTAAATTAATGAACAGAAGTTTTAATAAAAATGTATTATATGTGAGCTGACTCATATATAAGAAACGTAAATAAAAATAAGCAAGAAAATATAGAAAAAAATTTACATGGAAACATAAACGAACTCGAATTTATATGACATGTACATATAAAAACAAATTAAGTTTTTATTTTTTAAATTGACGAACAAAAGTTTTAAATTTACGTAGAAATCTTATCCAACTTGAATTTACACCGATATATAGATAAAAATAAGCAAGTAAAAAATTAGTTTTTTTAAATTCACAAAGGAAAATGAAATTACATATAATATGGGGAATAAACACCAAAAATTAGAAAATGAAAGAGTGAAAGTAAGATTTTATAAAATTTAAAGTCGAGGGAAAATAGGATAAAAAATATCAATTTTTTTTTAACTAAATATTAAGGTTATAAAATGCCATTTTAGAAATTAAAGGAGGCCAACCGTCGATAAAAACTTCCACCAACCTCTTTTTTAATATAGTAGTATAATTCGAGTTCTATTTTCATTTTGGGGATAAAGTATAATGTAATAATATTTAAAAAGCCTTTTTAAATTTCGGTTACTGGAATATTGAGATGGTACAAGACAATCCTACTACAAACAAAACGATTGAATCAAGATTGAAATTGACCGATTCTAAAGCCTGACGACAACCTGGTCAACCAAACTAAAAACCCAACGTTACATGTTTTTTTTTTTTTGAACGGCAAGGCAAATATATAAATAGAAAAACTAGCCAGAGGCTAGGAGGTACATAATGTTTTAGAGCTAAAAAGGAAGCAAGAACACAAAAACAACACATACAAAAAATGATAATACTAATGCCGACCAAGGCATTCCAGGATAGGATCGCAACACCACTCAGTCCACTTTAGATTATTTCCTTTTCGATTCCGAGCATTGATCCATAAATACGAATGAGCTTGTACCTCGTATGCCAGCACCGTTTTTGATACAAAGATTGGATTTAGAGCATGGGCCTTCTTATTCCTGAATCTCCAAATAACCCACAAGAATACTAGAGTTATAGCTTCATGGAACATCTTTAGCCTTTGATCACCACCTACCATATATTCACCTTTTAACAGCTCCCGGCAGGAGGCAGGGGAGGGATCCAGCAGCCGCCACCGGCTACATACCTGCAGCCAAACATCCTTTGAGACCGGGCATCCCACAAAAATGTGGTCATCTATTTCAGGGGCTTCATGACATATTTTACACAAATTCGATGAGCTGATTCCAAGTTTGAAGAGGTTATCCATACATAGGAGTTTTCCTTGACAGACTCGCCAAGCTAGGATATTTAGTTTACTAGGCACCAATGGATTCCACATCCAATTGTCATTACTTTGAGGGAGAACCAGGTTGTCAAAATAGTTCCGCATTGAAGAAACAGTATATTCCCCCGATGGATCAAGTGACCAAATCCATTTTGACGATCCGTCAATGTTTAACACATGCTGAAAGTGGTTCAAGAATGACATCTGATCTTTTCCTAATGATGTTGGCAGGCATACAATTGAGCCCCAGCAACCACTTCTCCTTTTTGTAGTCGTAGGGCGAGAAATACCACCATCAGGTCCATGAATGGCTTTAATCACCAAAGTTCATATGCTGTCAGGCTGTTTTCTGAAACGCCACCACCATTTCCCCAGGAGAGCCAAATTTTGCGCCTTTAAGCTGCCAACACCAAGACCCCTTTTTTCTTTAGCTGCCAAGATCTTATCCGAAGCAATCCATGCCATTTTCTTTGATTCCAGACAGCCTCCCCAGAAAAACCTCATTCGAATTCTTTCGAGGCTATTGATCACCTTTATAGGTGCCTTATATATAGAGAAGTAAAAAGATCCAAGGCTGCTTAGAACTGCCTTGCATAAGGTTAATCTACCCCCAAAAGACAAGGTGGAGGCTTTCCATCTAGACAATTTCGCTTGAAATTTATCAATGATAGGCTTCCAAAGGGATACTCTAGTCATCAAAGCACCAACAGGGAGACCTAAGTAGGTAAAGGGGAGCGAACTTGTCAAACAGTTGAAACTCCGGGCTACCATTTCCAGCTCACAATTCTGCATGCCAAACCCGAATAATCTGCTTTTTGACATATTTATTTTGAGCCCCGATGACAGCTCGAAACATCTTAAAATTCTGATCAGGTTTTTTACATTCTCCGATGACCATGAACCCATAAATATTACATCATCAGCGTATTGAAGATGTGAGATTACAGGTCCATGATTTGGGAGTTGTAGACCTTTGAAAATACCCTTTTCTTCCGCCTCTTTCAAAGCAATGTGGAGTCCTTCAGCTGCAATGATAAACAAAAATGGTGATAATGGATCCCCTTGTCGGACCCCACACTCCATACCAAACTCTTTTGTTGTTGATCCATTAACGAGGACCGAGACCCTTGCTGATGAAAGACATCCATGGATCCATATTCGCCACTTAGCCCCAAATTCCATTTGCTGCATGATTGAGTCTAGGAATTCCCAACTAAGACTGTCAAAGGCCTTTTCAAAGTCGACTTTGAACGTGAAAGCTTTCTTTTTGTTCTTCTTTAGCCAGCAAATGACTTCATTTAAAATAAGTGGTCCATCAAGGATGTGCCTATTTTTGAGGAAAGCAGTTTGAGTTGGGCTAACCACCAGGTGAACCACCTTTTTTAGTCGTTCAGCTAGGATCTTTGCTATTGTTTTATATAGACACCCAATCAGGCTGATTGGACGGAAGTCATTGATTGTGATCGGGTCTTGGACCTTTAGAACAAGGGTGATAAAGGATGAGTTACACCCTTTTTCGATATGCCTAGAAGCTTCAAAATGCTTCACCGCATGATAAAAATCACCTCCAATCGTCTCCCAATGTTGCTTTAGGAAAGCAAACGAAAATCCGTCCGGACCTGGTGCCCTGTCCGGGCCACAAGCCCAGATAGCTGATTTAACTTCTGCAAGCGAGAATGGCTCCTCAAGATACTCAATCGCATATGGGGGTAGTTTCAAGAATTTGGAGCTGATGAATTTAGGCCGTGATTTAATAGGCTCGGTGAATCTCCCAGCCTAAATTCATCAGCTCTCCTTGATTTCAATAGGGTCACTTATCCAGAATCAGATGTTGTCCTGGGTTGCAACTAACCGCCCAACCACTTCTTAGGACGCCCTCAAATCCAGGGTCCTTTAGCCAAGAATTAAAAAATCTGAATGGGGTTGGACCAAAATCATGTTGCAAGGCAGATAGGATTATAGCAGAATGATCATAATGCACTCTAGGCATGGTTGTGACGTTTAGAGTTGGCCAGGCTTCGATGGAATTGAAAGATACAAGGAATCTGTCAAGCTTGTTGTGTTTATCACCAGTTGAGTTCATGTATGTAAATCTGCGGCCTCCCATTTTGATTACCAGTAAACCAAGAGAATGAATGAATTCATTGAAATAATAAACGCTACTTTGACAGAAGACAGACCCTAACCATTCTTCAGGGAAACGAACAACGTTAAAGTCCCCAAAAACAATCCAGCAAGAGTCAGCGTCCAAGTTTATGAGATCAGCCAAATTGTTCCACAGAGCTTTTTATCTCCAGGGTTCCTGCGGAGCATAAACATTTACGAAGCAACATATTTTCCTTAATCTGAGCCATAGACCCTTAATGGCAAGAAAGCCCTCACCTTTTATTGATTCTGAGACCTGGAATAAAGAGGGGTCCCACAGGGAAGCAATTCCACCGGAAAGCCCAACCGGATCAATAACGTCGCACTGAAAATTGGAAGAGCCCCATATTTACTTGTCTAACTTGTTTTTAACCTCAACGTTACATGTAACTAGAATTATTACGTTAAATAAATTATCCAACAAACACAAAACTTATCTTAAAATCTGATTAATTAGCCTCCCTTGATGTCCTTTTGTATTATTTTTTTTTGTTAAAGATCGAAAATTTTAGGTACCAAAAAGAAAATCATAAATTGCTAATGATCAGTTTGAAAAGACTGTTAGTTGAAATTAGACAATATTCTTTTCATTCTTTCGGTGAACCTATCTTCCAAAAAAATATAGCTAGGGTTGCTAAAAGGGTAACAAATTTTAGTTTTTATTTATATTTGGGTAATTATATTTATTCTTACACGTTTGACCAGTAAACTTATTTGAACTGTTTAAAATATGATAATATTATTTAAAATTATCGATGATATTACCATATTATTAACATGTCAAATAAATTTACAGTTCAAACGTATACGAAAAATATATGGTTACCTAAATGTGGACAAAAACAAATGTTTGTTCATTAGGGGTGTGCATCAAACCGCATAAACCACATCGCATACGTGGTTTTAAGCATTAATGGTGCGGTTTGTAGTTTGTAATATTGTTAAATCACAGTATGCGGTGCGGTTTGCAGTTTTTCATTAAAAAATCACGGTTCAAGCCATACCGCACCACACCACCCTCCGGCCTCCGCACCAAAATGATAGTCCACTTTTGACTTTTAAAGTCTTTTTTCTTTAACTTTGATCTCAAATATTTTTATTTGTGTTATATATTACTTAATAAATCTTATAAAAATGAAAAAACATTTAAAATACAATTCATTCATATATTTTGCATCAAGTAATATTAATCAAAAACAAAAATATTTAAGGTCAAAGTTGAAAAAAAAAAAAAACTTCGAAAGTCAAAAATTGACTATCAATATGGGACGAAAGTAGTATTAGTTATTTAAAACATAGTTTATATAAACGATTACCCTAAATCCATTTATGTAACCAAAAGTCCTAAACACTAATGAGTTGTTAACTAGAGCTCCCTCACCCACTCTTGGTAAAATACATCCTTTTTTGTACACCATAATTGTTTTCTAGAATATTCTAAGCGTTTGCATAGATATATTGTTTTCTCGATTATTTAATTGCATTCCATTTAGCATGAGTTTAACAAGAACAGATCAACTATAATTAGATAATTTGTGAATGATAATCAGTTTCGTTATTATGTTACAACGATAATGTTTTTATTTTTTTTAAACGAACAACACAAATTATTAAAAAAGTAGTAAAATTCATTTTGTTAGACTAAAACTATCTGCAATATATTTAACAAATATTGAAAACCAAAGATTATATCTAAAAGTATATACAAATATTAAAATAACAACACGCTCATCAAAACACGTAAATTACACAAATAGTTTGCACCAAACCGCACGGTATAAAGCGGTTTATAATTTTTGCGGTGCGGTTTGTGGTTTTTGAAAATCTCAAACCGCATATGTGGTGTGGTTTGTGGTTTTGCCTTTAAACCGCACCACACCGTATCACGAACATCTCTAATGTTTGTTACCCAAAAAACTATTATGAATGTGTGCGATTTAGTGTACTTTATTTTTCTGTATTTACGTTGCTAGTGTGTTTTTATAGATGATGATATTAGGTCTATTGATATGAGCTAAACATCATGACAACACCAAATGACTGCACTGTATGGCAACACAGTGTGACAACACCATTTGATAACAGTGTCTGCCAGTCCAGACCTAACTACGAGGTTTACACCCTAGAAACTGTCACATTGATTAGAGGCATAAATTCGGAGGTTTGAGTCAACCATAACGGTTACAACCTTAGGCATTATATAGAGATTAAGAAATCGAGCAAAACTTCCACAAGAATTTCAAAAAATATAGAGAATCAGGGTAGTAAGCAGTGGAAGAAGTTTTTTTAAGATTTTCGGCATTGGCTAGCAATTAAGGTATGATTCTTTGATTTTAGCTTGGTATAGTCATTTGACCAGGTTTATACATCTCGATTACTTGTTTTAGTTTCATGTAATGTCTATCTTCGAGCTACTACTATTTTAATTAATGAAGATTTTGAAGTGTTTGAAATTTTGTTAAAAAGCTTAAATTCACATTTATTTCAGTTTATTTTGGAAAATAATTTATGGATACATGTTAGTATGAAGTGGAGATGATTAATGGTATGTTTGATAAATAATAAATTTTGATCCCTTAACTTGTTTAAAAATTGCAGAAAAATAGTGATTTTTGAGTAGGGAAGAAATGATTTTCGGATATAGCTTTTTGTAAAATATATGTTTGTGTACTTATGTTTGAAAGATATAATTTACAAAATAAAACAAAACAACTTGTAACCCAACTGGCAATGGGGTATGAAAGAAAGCCTGAGTTCAATGCTTTTTAGACACTCTAAACTCATATTTATTTTTTTAGAAATAGAGTAAAAAGTAATATAAATAATGCTTCATCTCCAATCATATCCATTTTTTACCTAAAAAAACATATTCCTATTATATTCTATTTTTGTAAGTTACATATATTGTCAAACATATCCCTTTGATTAATTAGATTTTCACAAATATATATTTAATCTTTTTTCATTATAATAACGCTATAAAGAAAAGATTATCTTTAAGCGAACCAGACTATCCTCTGTATGGGCTTACATGATGGTTGGAACAAAGACACATTTGGTTGTGAATTAAATGTGGCAGATAATCAGATATCTGCACAGACCAGTCAATAGTTCAAGTCACACACTCCCGTAATCCATTTTCTCTTCAGAAAATTCCTTTCAACTATTTATATCAAATAAAAAATGTTCTGGAGTTCAAGGGAAATATCCAAATACATATCTTATTATTTTCAATAATCCATACTTGTAGCAATAAAATACTATTGTTCCTACCCCAAGTGATAAATGATGAATTCAAAAGATCTATGCTATCTCTTCTCTATAAAGGACCAGAAATACCTTGTTTACGTATCATTGGGAAGTGCATTAACATAAATATGACAGGAAAAAGCGGCAATACAAAAGTGTGTAAACTATAAAAACGAGTCAAAGTGGATTGTCCCACACTAGCACTTTCGTGCAATAATTCTACCAAAGGTGATCCTATTACAGGAATAGCTTCAGGTACACCTGTTACAATTTTCACTGCCCAATAACCAATTTGGTCCCGAGATAAGGAATAACTAGTTACACCAAAAGATGTAGTCAATACACCCAGAACCACACCTGCAACCCAAGTTAATTCGTGATGTTTTTTAAATCCACCGGTGAGATATACACGAAATACATGTAGGATTATCATAAAATTATAACAAAATAAAATGTCCATATATAATGAATTTGAATTACTTATTAATTTTTAATAACAATTATTAAATAAATAAGATTATATTTAAAACACATTTATAAATAAATAAGTGATTTATAATATGTTTGCAGTTAAGATATGTTGCTTGAGTGAAAGATATGTTGGATAATTATTGAAGAGTTTCCACCCCAACATTACATTGTGAAGGAGGGTGAGCTGGCAAACCAGTACAGGTGAGCAGCAAAAGATAAAGAAATTTGAGCAGGTAATCGTTTATGCCTGAAAAGTACTTTTTTTAATTATTAAATTACTTGAAGTATTTATTTGAATTCTTTTAATTACCCACATAAACTACTCATACTTAACTTACTTGAATAAACATCTGCAAAAATCCTCTACTTATAAAACAGGAACTCTTTTTACTATTGTACTGCTTTTAGTTGACAAAAAAATTAGTTGACAAAAAAATTATTATGGTCAACATTTAGTCAAAAGTATATATGTGTTCTGTGATACATGCAATGTCATTATTTATAATTTACATGGAGATTGATATTAATATTCTTTAATATATTCTTGATTTTGTATTAGTTAATTGACTGAATCTTATTATGCATCTGAAATTCAATAGATGCCTTTGTATGTTGATTCTTCTTTCAATTTTTTTGTCCTAAATTTATTTTAAAAAAATCGTTATAAAATATTGCACGTAAAAAGTACAATGTTGTTTTGGTTAATTTTGCACGTTGTGTGGCTGTTTTTATTTTTAAGAGAAAAATAAGTTAATATTCTAATCAATGGAAGACTAAAATACATATTTGGTTCATATGTTAAAATGACTAAGTTACAAATCCGGAATTTTATTTTTTGATGTTATTATACACATATAAAGTATGCTGCTATTTGTAATTGTCACATAAGTATTTTTCATATTAGGACATTATACTTTGAACCTTCAAAGTAAAATACGGTAATTAATTTTGGTATGATTTTTGATAGTTAGTATTTATGGTATGATTTAAAGTATTTTTGGTATGGCTTTTGACAATTAGTATTTATGGTATGATTTAAAATATTTTTGGTATGATTTTTTGACATTTAGTATTTATGGTATGATTTAAAATATTTTTGGTATGACTTTTTACAGGTAGCATCATATGGTACATTATTCCATAAATAAATCTTATATATTATGTTCTTAATTTTACTTTCACAGCACAATTCACCAATAAGGAAACGGGAACTAGAAGATTACTTCATTGCATTACATTTCGTGACATGGATTCAGCTTACTTCTGTAGTACTGTATGACTATACACCTAGCAAGAAACTATCCGTTGAAATGAACTATTGGACACAAAATAATCTACTAAAATGCCGCAATGAATAGCTCATGTCTAAGGGAAACTAATCATCACTGATAAAACTATCTTCCGAAAGAAACTCTTTGCCACCCGACACTTAGCGCGGGTAAACGGCTAGTATATATATATATATATATATATATATATATATATATATATATATATATATATATATATATATATATATATATATATATATATATATGGCCAAAACTCTTTTAGTCAAGAGAGTTATGGTCTTTTGATTTGTTTATTAAAAAGAAATAGCTAAGGTGCAAGCGTGGGGAGAGAAGTAGCCTTTGGTACATGGAGTGCTTAATGGGTTATGGACTTGTGAGTAATATTCTTGCTTTATTAAGGCTTTAGAGGCTTTCATTTGCCTCACACTCTCTTGCATCATTCTTGGCTGAAAATCCTCTCAACCCTCTCACTTTCTTACCTTCTTTCAAGTATTGAAGAGTTAGAAGTTACTTACATTCTCTCCTTAAGTCATACCTCTGCTTTGAATTAAAGCTTACGAGTTGTAACTAGAATTACATAAAGTTGATCAATTGGTGATGTCCTAAAGTTCATCCATCTTCTTTAACATTCAAGACTCCCCTAGAGGACCCAAAGTTCATCAAAGGTTGTTGCTTCTTCTTCCTTCTATGGTTGTGCTTTAAATCCTTCTACTACTTGCAAGATGATCCTTGGTGGGTGATAAAATGTTTATGTCATTTATAAAACTCAAGTCTTCCGTTTGCCATTATTTGTAGTTTTTTAAACTAGTTTTTAAATAAAAACCTAACAATATTGTTACGTTGTGCTACATGTGGTGTTGCTAAATAGTTTTATCATGTTGTTTAAGCCATGTCAATGGACCTAAAAGTATCACCCACAAAAACATATTAACAACATAAATACAAAGATAAAGTACACAAATCGCTAAAACACATACATTCTATAATAGTTATTTGGGTAACGAACTTTGATTTGTCCAAATTTAGATAACAATGTTATTTCGTACAAGTTTGACCAGTAAATTTGTTTGATATTTTTATACTATGATAATATCACCATTACTTATCTGTAATATTATTCTATTTTGAGAAGGTTAAACAAGTTTACTTGTCATTTGAAAAAAATATTATTCACTAAATGTTGAGAAAAACCAAAGTTCGTTACCCTTTTAGGTCATTAACACATATAACTAATTAGTATCTCCATCATAGAAAAAACAATATAAATAAAGGAAATTGACTAATCTCACCACTTTTCAATTGTATTTTAAAAACAATAACCATTTTTCTTTTTGAAAATGCAACGCCCGGATCCTGGTATGTAATTTAAATCAAATTATTCATTTTCGCGAGGGAACACGACGAGTTGGAGGCCCAAACTCGTCGAGTAGGAATGGAATTTAGACACGTGACTTGAAGTCTACTCGACGAGTTAAGAGCCTCAACTCGACGAGTAGGGCTGTCAGAGTGAGACCTTAGTTTTCAGGGTTTTGCACCCTATTTAAACACCTTAACCTCCAAAGGTTGGCCTCATTTGCAGCCTCCATCACCCAAAACCCTAGCCACGAAACCCTAATCCACCTTTGAGTGTTTTTGAGCCATTGTTGTGTGTTCTTGGTGATTTTGACGCTTGAAAAGGAAGGAGAATCTTGAGGATTCAAGAGGAAGCCAATAGATCTAGAAGTTAAGCTGCATGTCCGACTCATTTGAGTTATAAAGTTGATACTTTGGCTTTCCATTGCTTAGATCTTCATTTAGGGTTGTATTTTGTTACTTTTGGGCCATATTGAAGCCATTTTCGGGATTTAAGTGTATCATGAGGTTTTGATTTCAGATCTAGGCACTCATGAGCTTATGAGGCTTAAAGTTGCCAGATTTATCAAGCCTTGGCCCTTCCCCATGCCCTATATCTCTTATATAGCTTAGTTTTGGTGTTTTTAGCTTCATGACACCATGCATAAACGTAAAGTGAGCAACTTTACGTGGTAATTTAGTCCTAGGGGACCAGATCTATGATTTGGAAGCATTGAGCTTAACTGGAAGTGATTGAATAGATTTAGACTAAAGGGGGACTCAACGAGTTGTTCATCCAAATCGGCGAGTTGGGTCGTGGTCCCCCAACCTTTTCTGTTACTGAGAAAACTCGTTGAGTCTAGGAGATGACTCAGCTAGTTGGCCATGGTTTTAGGTTATGAAGATTGAGGAACTCGACGAGTTCAAGGAGGAACTCGGGGGAGTTGTGAGTAAAATGTCCCGACTATGTTATGAGGAGGAACTTAACGAGTTCATGAAAGAACTCAACAAGTTGGATCGAGATTTCCAGGGTTTTTATGGATCATGGAACTTGACGAGTTGAGGGACCAACTCGGAGAGTTGAGTCAACCAGGATGTTGACTTTGACCAGTACGTTGACTTTGACCAGAAGGTTGACTTTGTCTTGGACTTTGACCAGAGTTGACCCTTAAAAGATTTATGAGTATGAAAGAGTAATTAAAGGAGATTTTATGTGTAGGGGTTTAAGGGGAGTTGATTCCCGAGCCGAGGACAGTTCAGCTACTTCATGACATTGAGGTGAGTTACCTTCCAGTAGAAGTATGTCGAAGACACCAATATCGACCAACTAGTAAGATCTATATTAGAGATGATTGTTGTTGTGATAATTTTCTGGTATGTCACTATCTGTTATGCTTTTTGTGCTAGTGTGTTATGATGTTATGTGATAGTGGTAGGAGGGTTAGGATAGGCCCCCATACTGGTCGAAAGGGACGAAAGGGTATGCCAGCACCCTGATAAGCTAGGCAGTATATGACTTATGTGTTTAGGTACTAGGATGTTATATAGTAGAAGTAGGGGTGAAGTAGTCCTCGGTACCGGTCGAAAGGACCAAAGGGGTAGGCCAGCAATCAGATATGTTATGCGAGGTACCGGTCGAAAGGACCGAAGGGGAAGGCCAACTTCCTGATATGCTAGGCTACTTTAAAGAGACCAAATGGGTAGGCCAACACCCTGATATGCTAGGCAGTTACTGTTTGAAAGAGACTGAAGGGGTAGTCCAGTACCCATATATGTTAGACAATATGTTTATTATATGGTATGCGGTATGATGGGGGAACTCACTAAGATTTGTGCTTACAACTTTCGGTTTTGTTTCAGGTCCTTCTTCTTCGAAAGGAAAGGAGCCGGCACAGTAGTAGCATATCACACACACGAATTTCCGCATATGAGATTCTTGGGATTTATACTTTGATGTTGTTTTATCTTGACATGTTTGACTATTGATACATTGGATTGGATATGAGTTGATACTATGGTTGTTTTCAGACAAATGGTTTTATAATTATTATATTAAAAAGGAAATTTTTGTTCTTGAAAATTTGGATGTTACAAGTTGGTATCAGAGCCTTGGTTTAAGGGATTCGGGCACACTCTGCGGTGTGTCTGAACTCAAACTGAGGACTTGGTATAAAAATTTTAAAAAGAAAATTATTTTTATAAAAATAATTTCTAAAAGAATTTTGAAAAGAGAAAAGAGTTTTGAGAAAGAATAAGGTGTGCGATGCGTGCAATTGGCCGAGCTCAAGTAAGCTTTCCCTAAGATACTCGTACGTGTTTGTTATGATATATGATATGATTATGAGAACTGCATGCTAGATTAGGGCTAAAGATCTAGGAAGGATGCCTTATATGCCTATTGTGTGAGTATAAGTAATGCATGCTAGATTAGGGCTGAGGATCTAGGAAGATGCTTGATGTGCCTACTATATGTGCTTATGGAATTACATGTTAGAATTGATTAGTTAGTGATATGAAGGTCTGGATGGGATATGCTTGGTTTGGGTTACTCAATGCCCGAATGTTGCTTGCTTTGTGCTTTTAGGATTCCTAGTTATCTTTAACTAACTAGTAAACAAATAGGTTAAGTTACATATTAAGAGGACGAAATAATTTCAGAAGGTTAGGTTTAGCCCTATTTCACATCTCTCGTCTCAGTCTAACCATTGTAGGGAGAGACCTCTCATTCGAACAATTATCTGGTTTTAGTAATATGTAATAGTATTCGCAGGCTAGTGAGGGCGAGGTATCTAGGACTTCGTTTGCAGCTGATGGCGGATAGTGGGTTAAGGGTTACCCTAGGGTAAGCCTAGGATGAGATTAGCACATTAAATAGTAGTAGTGTGTGACAACTCAAAATTTTTTGCTTTGAAAGTTCAGTCAATCAACTCAAATGAATGTCAGACTCACTTCTAATGAGTTCTAGCCTTGTTAAAGGTCATTCTAAGGAGTTTTAGCCTAGTACACTCATGGAATAAGTGCTTGGATGTATCAGCGGAAGTTCTAAGCCATCCAGCAAACCATAAACCTCCTTATGAGGAGTTTACAGTCAGGGTGACCGTAAACTCCCCCTATATATATATATATATATATATATATATATATATATATATATATATATATATATATATATATATATATATATATATATATATAAGGCCACTTCATTCTTCCTCATTCTTTCCTTCCTTGGCTGAAATTCTTCAAATCCTTTCAAGTATCATCGACTTTTCATCCTAGATCTTCCAAAAACTAAGTGATTCTTCCTTTGATTATTGATACATCTCTTAATCTAGTATCATCTCATGATTTCATCCATGGATTTCATCTTTTAATCAAATATAAATGAACTATTACAATTAAATCCGTGAGTACCAAGTGATTACGCCAGGGTTATATACAATGACGACCTAACAACCAATGGGATGCGTGCCTTCCGCTTCATTTCATGTTCCTTATTTGGTTGTGGGCTTAGGGCAGATACACACAATCGATCATTTGTTTACTCTGAGTTCTATATAACTTGTATCCACATAGTACTCATAGAAAGGATTGTAGAGTCATTTTTACTTATCTTTCATCAAAGTAGGAAAAATAGGATTTTCTGAAGGAACAGACGAACTTTTCTAAACAAAGCTTACAACTTACTAAACTTTCTACAACTTACTTACATCACTAAAATCTTATGAAGTCACCAGCTTAATTGCTGATCAACTCTTTCAAAATAACTTGTATTATCAGGAAACTAGTAGACAGGTACTCGCGCTGGGAATTCAGAAGATGGAGCGGTGTAGCTTAAAGTCTTGTTTTGTTATTTACATACGTATTCTATGTTTTGTGAACACACACATTGTAAACACTTTCTTTCAAATGAAATGGTTATTCATTACTTTGGTTACTATGATGCATGTCTTGTGATACTAAACTTGTAGAGTGTGTGACACCTCTCGATTATGTGATTTGTTTTAGAATGGTAGTTACAGGTCACGGAGTGGTAGGTTCAGGGTCTGGGTCAAGTTCAGGTTCAGGTTCGGGTGTAGGTTATGAGTCGTTTAATGATGGATTACGCGAGTTCATCGTGTCCGAGATGACGAGAGGCATCCTTGAGGCGACACCGGTGATTTTCGAGTCAATCAAGGAAGGGAACATCGAGCTAATGGAGGTGTGTCTCAAGGCGTTCAAGAGTGACATGGCATTTGGACAGTCGGGGACGCGCACACTCTCCTTCAAGTATTTCAGGGGATGTGTTGCGCCAGAGTTTCATGGGCTGAAGGACCCCATTGTGGCCAGGAGATGGGTTGCATACATTAAGTCTGCACAGTTGACGAGCTTATGCCCTAAGGGGTCGAAGGTCCGGTATGTTGCAGGATGTTTGAGAGACAGAGCTAGAGACTGGTGGGAGGCGGTCAGTAACACGTTGGGAGCCCCATCCATTGAGGATATGACTTGGTCGGACTTTGTGACCAGTTTTAGAGCTGAGTTTGCGCCAGCTGTGGTGATTCAGCAGCCGGCCAGGGAGTTTCTTGATATGAGACAAATGAATGAGTCGGTGGCGGAGATTACCACCAAGTTTAGGGAGAGGGCCTTACTAGTGCCTCAGTACGCGGGCGATGAGGAGATGAGGAAGACCCGATACTATGATATGTTGAGAGCTGACATCCAGAAACATGTCAAGTACTCAGCATATCCGACTTTGCAGGACATGATAGTCTGGGCGAGGGAGCGGGAGATTGATATAGAGCACATCCAGAAGAGGAAGTCGGAGGCTGGGCAGGTGACTGGGGTTTTGGGGATGAAATCCAAGGGATCCGACACTAGGTCGAAGGGCCAGCAGGTCTGGAGCCGCTGTGGGAAATGCGGAAAGACGCATGCGGGATTTTTTAGACTAGGGTCATCGGGCTGCTATAAGTGCGGCTAGCTTGGGCACTTTGGCAGGGATTGTACTGCCCCTTCCCCCACCCTTCAGACATCAGACCTGATTTGTTTCCATTAAAATCAGAAGGGCCATAAAAAGGCCAACTGCACAAGATTGACGTCAGGAGCGCCAGTGGCGGCGCCAGCTCTAGTGACCATGCAAATCACGGATGGATGACAGGGCAAGACACATGTTCCAATGGTGAGGAGCCGAGCCTTCCAGCTGACCGCCGAGGAGGCGCGTGCTGCACCGGATGCGATGATGGGTATGTTTTCTTCTCACTAACTCTTATTACATGTCAGTTATGATATTTATGTTCCATGTTTTATGTGTTATGCTTAGGATTGTTCCATGTGAACGGTATCCCAGTACAGGTGTTATTCGACTCATGGGCTACCCGATCATTTTTCTCACTTGCACTTAGCAAGAGGTTTTCTGAGTCTTCGGGGATGTTGGATTGTCCTTTAGAGGTCGAGATTGTTGACGATCGATCTGTCCGGGCATCAGAGGTTTTTAGAGATTGCGTTTTGAGGTTATATGACGAGCGTTACCTCATGGATATGGTTCCCATCCTGTTGCATGGGAACAAGGTTATAATCGGCATGGATTGGTTGAGACCTAATGGGGCGGTGATCAACTATGCACAACAGTTGGTACGTGTCTGGACCCCAAGTGGGGGAGAGCTGGTGATTTAGGGCGAGAGGCCATAGCATCGATGAGCTTTGTGTTCGACAGTAAGGGCTAGGCCCTACCTTTAGCAGCATTGCGCAGGTTATATCGCCTATGTCATGGATACTCGGGAGGCAGGTTAGGAAACCGTGAGAGATATGCCAGTGGTGCGAGACTACCTGGACGTATTCCCAGAGGAGTTGCTTGGGATACCTCCGGAGAGATAGGTGGAGTTCAAGAATGACCTAATCCCGGGTGCGGCTCTGATTGCCAAGGCACCATACAATTGGCTCCTCCCGAGATGCAGGAGTTGTCTATACAGCTGCAGGAGCTGTTTGACAAGAGATTCATTAGGCCGAGCAGTTCACCTTGGGGAGCCCCAATCCTGTTTGTAAAGAAGAAGGATGGGTCGCATCAGATGTGTATAGATTACCGAGAGTTGAACAATGTAAATGTGAAGAATTGTTACCCACTCCCGAGGATTGATGATCTCTTCGACCATCTACAGGGGGCATCTTGGTTTTCCAAGATAGATTTGCGTTCATGCTACCACCAGATGTGATTCCGAGATGAGGATGTACAGAAGACTGCTTTTCGGACTCGCTATGGCCACTATGAGTTAGTGGTGATGCCCTTTGGGCTCACCAATTCTCCTTCTACGTTCATTGCTCTCATGAACCGCATATGCAGACTGATGTTGGATCGGTATATGATAGTCTTTATTGATGACATCTTGGTTTACTCCAAGACGTGGGAGTAGCATGAGGAGCACTTGCGAGAGGTGTTGGATACCCTGAGGAGGGAGAGATTGTACGCCAAGTTCTACAAGTGCGAGTTCTGGTTGCGCAAGGTGTAGTTTTTGAGGCACCTTGTCAACCAGAACGTTATTTTGGTCGACTCGTCCAAAGTGGAGGCCGTGATGAAATAGGAGGTTCGAAAGTCTCCATACGAGATTGTAAGTTTCCAGGGGTTAGCGGGCTATTACTGGAGATTCATACATGAATTCTCCAAAATAGTAGTACCCTTGACCCGGCCGACGAAGAAGACCGTTGTATTTCGCTGGGGGCTTGAGCAGCAGGCAGCATTCGAGACATTAAGGTAGAGGGTGTGTGAGGCACCGATCTTAGCTCTGCCATAGGGCGTAGAGATTTTTGTAGTATATTGTGATGCATCAATTTCGGGTTTCGGCACAGTGTTGACGCAGAGAGGGCCCGTAATCGCCTATGCCTCGAAGCAGCTGAAGCCTCACGAGGCGAACTAACCGATGCACGATCTGGAGTTGGGGTGGTTGTTTTCACCCTAAAAAATTGGTGACATTACCTCCATGGGGTCCGTTGTACCATTTACACGGACCACAAGAGCTTGAGGTACCTCATGGATCAGTCGGACTAAACATGAAGCAACGCCGGTGGTTAGACTTGGTGAAGGATTAAGATTGTGAGATCGTCTACCACCTGGGGAAGGATAATGTTGTGGCTGATGCCTTACACCGCAGAGTGTGGGTTCCGTACGCAGGTGGTGTGCGCCAAATCCTGATGGAGGAGGCACACAAGTCCAAATTTTCCATCCATCCCGTGGCGATGAAGATGTATATAGATCTTTGTCCTGATTACTGGTGGCCCTGCATGAAGCGGGATGTAGCCTGGTACATAGAGATGTGCTTGACCTGCAGGAAGGTCAAGGCCGATCACCAGATGCCTCACGACAAGACACAGCCGTTGGATATCCCTGTGTGGAAATGGGAGGATATTACTATGGATTTCATCACGAAGCTTCCCAAGACCGCATGAGGAGTGGATTTTATTTGGGTCATCATGGATCGGTTGACCAAGAGTGCCCATTTCATCCTAATCTAGGACAACATTTTGGCCGAGAAGTTGGCTGACATCTACATCAGAGAGGTTGTAGCTCGACACAAAGTGCCAGTTTCTATGATTTCTGATCGAGACGTGCTATTTACTTCCAGCTACTGGAAGAAATTTCATGACGAGTTGAGTACTCGTATGCATTTTAGCACGAATTTTCACTCCCAGACAGACGGTCAGAGTAAGCGGACCATCCAGACCTTGGAGGACAAGCTGCGAGCATGTGTATTAGACTTTGGTGGTAGCTGGGATACTTACCTCCACTTGGCATAGTTTTCCTACAATAATAGCTACCACGCGAGTATCGACCGTCCTCCCTTCAAGATGTTATATCAGAGGAAGTGCAGAACCCTGATATAATAGGTTGAGGTTGGACAAAGGGTCATGGGGAGTACCGAAGTGGTACTCAAGACGACGGAGAGGATTTAACAGGTCCAGATCAGGCTTCAGACTGCTTAGAGTCGGAAAAAAAAGTTATGCCGACAAGCGCCATTCGGACCTGGAGTTTCAGGTATGAGATGTGGTACTCCTGAAGGTGTTACCTTGGAAATATATCATCCGGTTCAGGAAGCGGGGCAAGTTGGGCCCCATATACATTGGTCCTTTTAGGGTTATAGCCCAGGTGGGCAAGGTGGCGTATAGGCTAGACCTGTCAACGAAGCTTAGTCAGATCCACAACACCTTTCATGTCTCCCACCTGCGGAAGTGCTTGGTCAATGACTCTGTAGTGGTGCCTCTAGAGGGTATTCAGATGGATGACAGCTTGAACTACATCGAGTGACCAGTAACCATCCTCGACAGGAAGACGAAGGATCTGAGGAACAAGATGGTCGAGTTAGTGAAGGTGCAATGGAAGCACCGCAAGGGCTCGAAATGGACTTGGGAGCCGGAGGACGATATGAGGGAGCACTACCCTGAGCTATTCCCAAATGCAACAGACTTCAAGGATGAAGTCTAAAATAAGTGGGGGAGATTCGTAACTCCCTGATCCAGGCATGTAATTTAAATCAAATTATTCATTTTTGCATGGGGACTCAACGAGTTAGAGGCCCAAACTCGTCGAGTAGGAATGGAATTTTGACGCGGGACTTGAAGTCTACTCAATGAGATGAGAGCCTCAACTCAACAAGTAGGGCTGCCAGAGTGAAACCCTAATTTAGTATGTTTATTGTATGATATGTGGTATGATGGGGGAACTCAGTAAGATTTGTGCTTACAATTTTCAGTTTTGTTTCAGGTCTTTCTTCTTTGAAGGGAAATGAGTCGGAACGGTAGCAGCGCATCACACACACGATTTTCCTCATATGATATTCTTGGGATTTATACTTTGATGTTGTTTTATTTTGACATGTTTGACTATTAATACTTTGGTTTTGATATGAGTTGATACTATGGTTGTTTTCAAATAAATGGTTCTTATAATTATTATATTAACAAGGAAATTTTTTGTCTTGAAATTTGGGATGCTACAGAAAAATAACCGCATGGTCCAGAACAATTCATTCCGACCCCATTTTTAGGAAATGGTAAAGGTTATAGGATCTGAATCGATTTTAAGCTCCCCCGTATAAATACCGTTTCAGAGTTCATTTGGACGTCTTTTCTTGAACATACATTCCGGAGACCGTTCTGAACTTCTACAACCTTCATTTTGGAGACCGTTTCGAACTCATTAATTCCCAAATGTGTTCTTCAAGCGGTGAATATTGTCAGTTGTTATATGTTAGTTTATAATTATATGTCTTTACTTCAGATTGTATGTTAACACCTATACAATTTATGCAATTATATAGGTTTTATTTGTTTTAATATGATATTTAGTGGTTTAAAGAGAATTATAGGATTACATTTAGTTATATTTGTATTTTATATCGAAAAATCTTACCAATATCCTCATTTTGACTCGTCCAGAACGAATCTGGAATTCGTATAACACCTTTGGAATATTAAGATCTACAACAGAATCTGATGAACAGTTCTAGAATATGGATCCAAATGTTATTATCTGGAAATGGGTGCCAGAATTTTGATCTAGATTTATGTTCCACATGTGTGATCTGGAATAATGTATTAAAAAATTGTCATCCGGAACATGCATACTAAATTGCCTAATTAAGGATTCTTTTAATTGTAGCATCGTAAAGCATACGAAGCAATTGCCACTACAACTGTAACGCCCGTAGATCAGGGCTAGTCAATTTAGAAACTATAAGCGTCAAAAATGACTTTTTGATAGAAGATTATTTAGGATGAATAATCCTAACTAAGTTGTAGTATATGTTACAAGGTTTCCGTGCATATAAAGAACGCCAAAATCCGAGTTATAACGAAGAAGTTATGACTTGTTGAAGTTTCGCAACAGAACCGGCACAACGCTGAATGACGTAAAAAGTGAATTTACGTTAGAGTGATATTTAGCCTTAGCGATCTAAACGAGAATCGAAGATCTTGTTGTTAGTAGCGAAACGACGAAAAGTTAGGCAAGAACGGACGTCAAACGAAGAAGTTATGAATTTATAACGAAATTTTCTGTCCCGACCTATTAAAAATAAATAATAAAAATAAAAGTCAAAATTAGCCGACGGAGTCTAAACGAAAGTCGTAGAGCGTAGTCTCACCTACGCGTGGATATAAAGAACGTCGAAAACGGAGTTCGTATGAAGAAGATATGAATTTTCGAAGTTTATTAATGAATTAATAATTAAATTTAATTATTAAATCCCGGTATTATCCGAAGGCGAGTCATCGGACTCATCCGAAGTACGCCCCGCGTATAGCGAAGCATGACAACCTTCGCACTCGAGTTCTTCGGATGACGCATGCAGTGACGTTTCGGACGCGTACGCCCCACGTACTCCGAGGCTCCAGCCTCCTATAAATAGGATGCGAGGGCAGCCGGCTCAATTGCTATTTTCCTCTCTTCTCTCTCATGTTTTGCATCGTTTTGCGTGCCCAAAGTGTCCCAAAGCCCCGGTCTCAATCTCGAATCCCGAAGCAAGATCCGAAGCCCCGAGAATCCCGAAGAGCGTGATCCCCGAGCCGAAGCTCTGCCCGCGAGAAATTCAATTTTTGTGAAGATCTTTCAGATCTGCGGAGATATACTACTTCTGCAAGCCGTAGTGCTGTCTGATCATCTTCTGATCAAGTGAGTGTATACTACCTTTCATAAACACGATAATAATACAAGTATGGTTTGAGTGTATTAAGTATATTGCTTTTTATATGCGCGAGTGTGTAGTTACTTTCTTCTAATACATAAATATGAAGTATTTGCTATGAAATACGTACTATGTGTTTATATGTTATTTATCTATTTGAGATGGGCATGGAAATTGGAGTTTTATATAGGTGTTAAATGATTTAAACTGTGTAAGTATTTATATCTACAAAATTGTTGGGTAGAACATAGGTAGATGGAATAGTTGGTGACTATGGAGTTAGCGCCTATTGTATAAACCTTGGCGACGATGTGACTGCGTGCCTATTTTATGAACCTTGGCGACTATGGAGTTAGCGCACGTTGAGTAAACTTTGGCAACTATGGAGTTAGCGCTTGTTGAGTAGACCTTGGCGACTATGGAGTTAGCGCTTGTTAAGTGAACCCTGGTGACTATGGAGTTAGCGCCTGATAACTATGGATTTAGTACTTGATAAATAAACTTTGGCAGCAATGGATTTCGTGCCAATTCCTTAGGAATAAATGAATGAAGGATAGTTAGCTCTTAGGGTAAAACCTTAAGAAGATAATGGGGATGGGTAATTGGGTTGATTGTTTGCTGATTACATATAATAATTATATTATTGTGGGTTGAAAACCCTATATGCTCATCAGGCTCCCAAGCCTGACCCACTCAGTTTTCTTTACATTACAGGTGATGGCACAAGAGTATAAGTTGGTGGACTTGACGAGAGATTTTGGATTATAAATCAGTAGTATGAATAACTGTTGTAAGGTTTATTTTATATTGTTTATGCTTTTGGTCTGTATCGAACATGACATCCCGAGATTTTATTATTTAATGAAAATACATTCTCTTTGAGAAACGTTTTGATAAATTCTATCATATTTCATTTTGGGAACAAATTCCGCAACTATTTTAATCAAAAGATTACTCTGATTTTATAAAAATAAAGCATAAACAAATCGGTCTTTTCTGGCCGTGAAATTGGGGATATCACAGTTGGTATCAGAGCATTAGTTTAAGCGAACTAGGAATATGGATTTATTTCTAGACTTAAATTTAGAATGCTAAGCAAAGATTGTGAGTTGAGTGCATTCATTATATTTTAGGTAGTACACCTAAATTGACACATGCGCCAGTTTATTTTAGGAAAATTGCCTAAAATGCTATTATGTGCTAATTGTTATATGTTTGACATATATGATGTTAATTGTTCGGATCTAGGGTCTGTTGCCGACCGGATCTGGAAACCTTATGTGTTTAGGATTCTAAGCATGCGTCTACGATATTAGAACTAACATGTAAACGTTTCGGAGTGATAAGGATGATTTGAATATCTATCGTGACTAAGGATCTAATTTCACCTTATTCGGTGTATAGATCAAAAATGGTGAGAACGAGGAGTGGAGTTGGAAATGCTGATGAAAACAGGAATCAAATACCAGTAATTGAACAAATACCTATTGTAGCAGCAGCGCCTGAACCAATGACAATGGCCGGAGTTCAAGTGATGATCCAGGCAATGTTAAATAATCAGATGGAAGAAACCAGACGTCGGATCCGGCAGAATCACGAGGAATTGTCAATTCAAGTTGAAGAGCCCGAAGTAAATGGAGGGCAGTCTGAAGGAAGAAACTACAGTGGGACTGTTGGTCAAGCCAACCCACCAATAGTTCGCCAAAACAAGCAGGATAGAGGAAATGATGGACGTGGATGCAAGTACAAGGATTTCATGGCATCCAAACCACCATGTCTTTCTGGGAGCCCGACACCGGTGCAAGTCATGGACTGGATCTCCGAAATGGAGACAATGTTTGAAAGTTGCGAGTGTAGCAACAGGCAGAAGACCCCTCTTGCAATCCCTCTGTTAAAATCTGGAGTATTGAGCTGGTGGAAGTTACTGGCTAGTTCGATGCCCAAGGGGGAAGCTAGCAAGATGTCTTGGGAGGAATTCGTGGTGCAACTGAAATTGCAATACTGCTCTGAGCAAGATCTTCTGGAAATCAACAATGAGTTCCAGAATCTGAAGAAAGGAAAATTGAGCGTTACTGAATACGCTACGAGTTTTATGGAGAAGATGAAGCTTATTCCATACCTAATTCTGACTGAACTTTCCAAGGTCAACAAGTTTGCCAATGGATTACCAGCGGACTTTAGTCCGATAGTCAAGCAAGCAACCACTCTGAAAGCCGCCATCTGGGCAGCCAAGAATGTTGAGACCCAAATAAAAGAAAAGGGTCTGGAAAGGGCTGAAGTTGGAGAGAAAAGGAAGCGTAAAGGATCTTCAATAATCGACAAAGAAAGCAAATTGTCAAAATCTGGGGGAAGAGATGAAGCTAAATGGTGTGAGAAGTGTAAGAAGAAACACTTCGGGAAATGTAGCGAGGAGATGACTTGCTACAAATGTGGGAAGACAGGGCACTACGCCAACAAGTGCGCACCTATCAAGAAGGTGTGCTATAGGTGTAACGAAGAAGGTCATATTTCTAAAGATTGCCCACAGAAAAACACACCTCCACAGCCAAGGGCATTCAACATGTTCCTCAATGAAGTAGAAAAGGATGGGAGGATTAAAAGATGAAGACTTCATATTAATATATAAAGTCTGTATCAGGAAGCATAGCCTGCTAGAGGCATAGTATAGGATGAACTTGAACTTTTGTGTAATAGTTTCAAGAATTAATATAAACCTTGGTTTTGTTATCTGATGTGTTGAATGATTATATGATTTATGTATGGTGACTTGGTTAACTGCGAGACAATACTTGGGACGAGTATGAGTAGATGTGAATGGTAGTAGATATCTATACTACCGGAAGCACATGACTCACGCTTGGATCAGGGGAAGTCACAAGGTTATCAAGAAGCTAGTAATTGATTTCGTTATATTCAAGTTTGTCGTTTCCCTTGATTCGGTAATGGCTAGTAGGATGATGGTTATTCCGACCCTAGTGGTCATATTAAATTGAGTCCGACCACGATGAGAGGTCATCGGGGCACGACCCATCGGTTAGTTACAATAGATAAATGAATGTATTTATCCCTAAGAAGAAGAAGGAGTCCACGATAAGGATTTATTTTTGTAACTTTAAGATTTCGATTGAAAGTCCAACATAGTATGAAGAGTACATGCAGGATTGAGCATCAAGGTTATTACTTAGGATGGAGAGATAACTTATGGAGTCAGTATACGAATCCTATTTCGTTAATGATTCCGGGACGTAATCATCCTAAGGGGGAGATAATTGTAACGCCGTAGATCAGGGCTAGTCAATTTAGAGACAATAAGCGTCAAAAATGACTTTTTGATAGAAGATTATTTAGGATGAATAATCCTAAATAAGTTGTAGTATATATTACAAGGTTTCTGTGCATATAAAGAACGCCAAAATCCGAGTTATAACGAAGAAGTTATGACTTGTTGAAGTTTCGCGACAGAACCGGCACAACGCTGAATGACGTAAAAAGTGAATTTACATTAGAGTGATATTTAGCCTTAGCGATCTAAACGAGAATCGAAGATCTTGTTGTTAGTAGCGAAACGACGAAAAGTTAGGCAAGAACGGACGTCAAACGAAGAAGTTATGAATTTATAATGAAATTTTCTGTCCCGACCTATTAAAAATAAATAATAAAAATAAAAGTCAAAATTAACCAACGGAGTCTAAACGAAAGTCGTAGAGCGTAGTCTCACCTACGCGTGGATATAAAGAACGTCGAAAACGGAGTTCGTATGAAGAAGATATGAATTTTCGAAGTTTATTAATGAATTAATAATTAAATTTAATTATTAAATCCCGGTATTATCCGAAGGCGAGTCATCGGACTCATCCGAAGTACGCCCCGCGTACGAGTGTACGCTCCGTGTACAGCGAAGCATGACGACCTTCGCACTCGAGTTCTTCGGATGACGCATGTAGTGACGTTTCGGACGCGTACGCCCCGCGTACTCCGAGGCTCCAGCCTCCTATAAATAGGATGCCAGGGCAGCCGGCTCAATTGCTATTTTCCTCTCTTCTCTCTCCCGTTTTGCATCGTTTTGCATACCCAAAGTGTCCCAAAGCCCCGGTCTCAATCTCGAATCCCGAAGCAAGATCCGAAGCCCCGAGAATCCCGAAGAGCGTGATCCCCGAGCCGAAGCTCCGCCCGCGAGAAGTTCAATTTTTGTGAAGATTTCAGATCTGCGGAGATATACTACTTCTGCAAGCCGTAGTGCTGTCTGATCATCTTCTGATCAAGTAAGTGTATACTACCTTTCATAAACACGATAATAATACAAGTATGGTTTGAGTGTATTAAGTATATTGTTGTTTATATGCGCGAGTGTGTAGTTACTTTCTTCTAATACATAAATATGAAGTATTTGCTATGAAATACGTACTATGTGTTTATATGTTATTTATCTATTTGAGATGGGCATGGAAATTGGAGTTTTATACTGGTGTTAAATGATTTAAACTGTGTAAGTATTTATATCTACAAAATTGTTGGGTAGAACATAGGTAGATGGAATAGTTGGTGACTATGGAGTTAGCGCCTATTGTATAAACCTTGGCGACGATGTGACTTCGTGCCTATTTTATGAACCTTGGCGACTATGGAGTTAGCGCACGTTGAGTAAACTTTGGCGACTATGGAGTTAGCGCTTGTTGAGTAGACCTTGGCGACTATGGAGTTAGCACTTGTTAAGTGAACCTTGGTGACTATGGAGTTAGCGCCTGATAACTATGGATTTAGTACTTGATAAATAAACTTTGGCAGCAATGGATTTCGTGCCAATTCCTTAGGAATAAATGAATGAAGGATAGTTGGCTCTTAGGGTAAAACCTTAAGAAGATAATGGGGATGGGTAATTGGGTTGATTGTTTGCTGATTACATATAATAATTATATTATTGTGGGTTGAAAACCCTATATGCTCACCAGGCTCCCAAGCCTGACCCACTCAGTTTTCTTTACATTACAGGTGATGGCACAAGAGTATAAGTTGGTGGACTTGACGAGAGATTTTGGATTATAAATCAGTAGTATGAATAACTGTTGTAAGGTTTATTTTATATTGTTTATGCTTTTGGTCTGTATCGAACATGACATCCCGAGATTTTATTATTTAATGAAAATACATTCTCTTTGAGAAACGTTTTGATAAATTCTATCATATTTCATTTTGGGAACAAATTCCGCAACTATTTTAATCAAAAGATTACTCTGATTTTATAAAAATAAAGCATAAACAAATCGGTCTTTTCTGGCCGTGAAATTGGGGATGTCACAACAACCTATAGGCCTGAACTCAGGTGGGAAATCATGAACCGGTTACAACATAGACCAGCTTGTGTAACCATATTTATGTAATCATGTTTTGATGATTATATTCACATGCCAATGGTGGTAGAATGTCGCCCTTTATTTTGTCACTATCTTATGTTCAAGGAATACAGTACTTTACCTGCAGTTGACATATATGAGCTTCTATTTTCAGTACACAACTATCGAGTTTGCTTTGACCGGAAAGCTTTCTGTCTGATTACCAGCTTGCGATTCGGGGACTATTTCCCTATGAGTTCTGAGAATGGCTGACCGTTTGGATGTGTTCAATGACTTACTTCAATAATTAGGTGATGCAGAAGCGGTGAGATTCCCCCTACTGTATATGCTAAAGTAGGGAGTTTTAGGGAAATAACCTCGACAACCAGTTACTAATGAACATCTTGCAATCCTCTCTAATTTAGACGAGTTTAACAGGTATATAATTACTTACTTACATTAGATCAGATGTTACACATACTTATTAAATGCAATTGTTAACACATGTACCCAAGGGGAAGATTGATATGGTATTTCACTTACAGACAGTTGTGTACTGTCTTTGATAAATATAAGGAACATTGGAACCCTACTGAGGCAAGAGTCGGCCCTAGACAAACATATACTTTGCAAATACTTGTTTACGCATTTAAGGTATATCCACTATGTTTCATTATAGTTTTTAAGCAACATGTATTGTAAAATGTTGGTTAGTTTCTTGATATCTTAGTTTTGTAGATTTGGATCATGGAGATATTTCACAAAAGTAATATATATGGTTCCCTTATACCGGGTGTTATGCCTTGGATAGTTACATACCTTATGATTAGGCATTTACACGCTGCTAATTGTGAACATATTCTTTATATTAGAAGTATATGTAGCTTAGTTCATCTTATAATCTATAAGTTGATATGAGAAAATAACATAAGATTAACCTTTATATATTGTTTTATGTAGTTTCCCCCAACAAATTGTTGCAGCCTACTCAACAGGAGCGTGTTGCTTTATTGTGGAGTGAGAGTTCCCCTTGGATTGATGTTGCAGATTATCCTGCTATTTGAGTTATGGTTTTTTTTATTGTGCATGTTTTAAACAATTTCCTAACCACCATGAACTAAAAACAAGTTTGTCCTTCCATGGGCCAAGTCTTGATCTTTACTTATACAAGTGCCAGTGGTCAAATCATGGTCTTCCATACCATTTCCAGGGGGCAAATCCTGGTTTTCCATTTAAGAGTCACAAAAACAACTAGCATCCTACATAGTATAGTGATAAGACTCACCTCACAAATGCAATCGACAGTTAAAAGGGTCACACGGTCGGAAAATGGATGCTACACACCTCCTAATGAATCACACAAGGTATACGCTTAGTCTACCTTCTAAAACTAGCCATTTGACTAAAAGTCAACCCAATTCAAAAGTCAGCGGTCAAAGTCAACTGAGCTGACCTCCATGTCGTGGCCAACCAATGGCCATGTCATGGATATCCAACGTTATTCGCGACCATGAAGTGCTTCCATGTCATCGCCGACATGCTTCCATGTCGTGGCAACTCCATCAGAACCATCGCAAACTTCTTTCCTTCTCCAATTCATGGCAACTAACTAGCCACGTTGTGGCTACTGCTCTTAGGCAGCTTAATGGATTGAGCCCCAAACCCATTATGCCCTAAACTTATACTTTCTAGAAAGTTTTTAGCGACTCCAAGGGCTCATAAAAATCTAAAATTTGTGGACATGCATTCCTCATGCATGTCCTTCATCCTACTAGGTCAAAATGTGAGAAAAAAGTGACCTAAACAACATGCATGATGCTAAAAATTCAACCAACTTCTAGATCTGAAAAATATAAGGCTCAAGGGAGTTAGGTGAGTCATAAATTTGCAAAATTTATCTCATACGACCATTCCAATCTCAACCAAGAGCCCAAATATGCTACAAATCCTAGATCTACAAAAGAGAAACCAAAAATATAAGATCTTTAAACCTTACAAATGTTCCAAAGAATGATTCCAATGACGGAGAGGAGTTGTTTGCTTTATCCTTGCACCAAAACCTTCTTCTTCTTCCTTCAAGGTGCACCAAAGACCCCAAAATGATCCATGAACTTCAAAGAGAGGCTAGAGTTTATCAAGAGTGACTTGGAAGGTGATGGAGACTGTTAGTGGAGGAAACCCTAGCCATCACTTCCCTTAAATAGGGCCATAAGCCTAAAATTAAGCTTTAACACATCTGTCATCGCCACATCATGACACACATGATGCCAAGTCGTAATGACCTTTAATGAAACAAACGTTTCATGAATATTTCCACATCGTGGTGATCCATTCACCACGTTGTGACCAAAAACAAATCTCAAAATTAGCAACTTAAATTCATAACGCAAACCGGACATTACACAGTATTATGTTGCCGACACCACCATCGTTGCATAGTTTTTCGAAAGAAATCAATCAACATTGTTATTGGTAGTTTTTATGCGTCTCTTAATAACGTATTGATGGACCCAACACTGTTTGATGTCATAATATTATACCAAATCACAGGGAAACACAACCTTTCCTATTTCTCGTAACCGATTATGTCTAGCCATGTACGATAGTCTTCGTTTAGTGCACAACGTAGCATTCCCAAGATTTGTTTGAAATCAGATTGATGGTAAGCTTTTGCAGCCTCCCAAAACAAAATCTCCATTCTTTCTTCTTTCTCGATCTTTGTTCTCATATTCATCATCAAATAACAACAATAAAGTTTGTGATATGCATTCAGGAACACAACTTGAATGGCCATTTCAATTGAATTAGCTTTGTCTGATATGATAGCCAAGAGGTCATGTCCCCAATCTATTCTTTGAGTCTTGATAAAAACCATTTCCATGACTCCCCACTTTTAATTTTCCTAACATCAATTGCAATAGGCAGGATTTGGTTATTACCACCCATGCCTATCAATAGGAACATTGTGTCCAAGTATTTCCCATTAAGGTGTGCTCCATCAATGATAATATGACGCAAACACATTTGAAATGCTCAAACTTAAAAAGTTTGAAACAAAAATAAATATAAAGAACTCATTATATAAGAAATATTAATGCGCAACCGATAGACATGAAAAAATATTCAAATTTTTTGTCATAACTTTTCTTTATATGTGTGACCATCCCTGGATTCTTCTTCTCCAAACGTAACAATATAAAGGTAGTATTTGAAGGCTTTCTTCAGGGGTCATTCTCAATAGATTTAGAGCATACGTTTTAACACTCCATGCTTGCTAGTAGGAAATATGTACACTAAGGTGGCCATTTAAATTTCGTTGTATATGTTTCCCCCGCAACATATTACATGTACTATCAGGTAATATGCCCTTCAAGAAGTGACCCGATACCTTTTTGTTGGCTTTTCGATGATATGGACGTAACTATGTGTTTGAGCAAGTGTGTCTCCCCGATAGTTAAACACTTGAAATGTATCAATACTATTTTGTTTTGTTGCCCGTATCCGCCAGTCACAATTTTCCATAAAGAAAACAGCTTCAAATCTGTCTTTTGTAGATTTTGACACTTTATATTGGAAGCCTTTAGTAATAATTTTGAATCCCAAATGAAGCTTAAGTTCTTCTTTGCTTTTGAAGAGTTAGAATAACTTCACATAGGAAGTATAATTGGGTTTTGGCACCCTTGTGTGTTTGTTGAGCTAATTCGGGCAATGGTAAATGTTCAAGCATACCCCAATGGGTGGTTTGTGTTTCATCATAATCAAAAAAATAATAAGGAAACTTTTCCTGTTGTGCAATTTGGTGTTGTAAGGGATCAGTTTCCTCCTGTTCACCCTCAGTATCATCCACATTAAATTTAGTGTAATCTGAAAATGTTCAAGTGACTCTCCATG
Organism: Lactuca sativa; assembly: GCF_002870075.4. Classification (NCBI taxonomy): domain Eukaryota; kingdom Viridiplantae; phylum Streptophyta; class Magnoliopsida; order Asterales; family Asteraceae; genus Lactuca; species Lactuca sativa. Next base: position 260,238,326 of record NC_056627.2, read on the forward strand.
TGGAACTATATTACCATCATCTACCAACAACATTAGTTTTTCCTCATCATTCGTAGATTCATCAACATCAACTGTTAAAGAAACATCATCAACAACCTTACCTTTATACCTATAATCACCCCTATTTATAGGTCCATTGTAAGAAAGAATATGGTTGGTTGTCATAAGTAATAAATTACAATTTATGTTACTTCCGACACCGGAAGACCCATTTCCACCAGAACAATTTCCCCCGATAAATAAATGAATACTATTTTTCATAACATTATTAATAATAAATAATTGTATTGTGTTAGGAGGCATACTACTAACAAAACCAAGAAAATATCTGACATCACTATCGTCAAGAATCCACATAATTATATTTGATCCAGGACATTGAAAAGATAGATGCATTTAATTAGTGTGCAACCTGGACTTTGAAGCAACCAACGTAATTAACCTAACGAAGTTGATATCATTGCTTATATCTACACCAAAGTATGTGCCGTCTGGAGCAATATACTGCATAAATTTGTCGATACGTTGTCATTACCCTCCACTAGAAACCGACACTCGAAAGATTTCCATATACATACTCATTCCGGAACGTAGAAGAAAACTACCAAACAAACAAACAGAATGCATATAGGGTAAAAAATCACAAAAATGCCCTATGTTTGCCTCTCCAAAATTCCCCTCCGAAATATACGGGCATTTCGGACTATATAGTCTAGAATGAACTTTTCAGTGCGGAACGTATGACGATGTCATATACCGGACCCAAATCCTACCAACCACCCATCAACTCCAAAATATCATATTCTGGAATTCGTTAAACAATCAAACTCCGTAATAGGCATATGAACTCTGGAATATAATATTCCAGAGCAAGTGATCATTTAAAAAAAACGGATTATTTTTATTAATAAAACCGTTTATAAGGATTAGATTACTCAATTTCCTTATAGATAAATTATAAACAATTAAGTACAACAAAGGATAACCTTTTGGATGATTTGTAAGCCAATAATTTTAATATTCTAAAAGTTGCGTTATATTATGGTTATTAGTTAAAATAAATTTATATTTTAGTAATATTATTTATTCTTATTTTTATATAATTGTCTTGCGAACAATAGCAATTATAAGCTAATAATAATAATAATAATAATAATAATAATAATAATAATAATAATAATACACAAAAAACAAAATACAGTTGACAAAATGACTAAAAACAATAAAATAATAATAATAAAATAAAAGCACGAAAAATCTTATAAGAGGGCAACTAAAAATGAGGTAACCACCCAAAAACAAACTTAAGTTGAGCACCATATTGCACTGGTTTTATTGTTGGGTGGCATTTTCTAAATTTTTACTTCGATTATCTTTTTATAACATCGTTACAATTATTAAGAGAAGTGTATATATCGAAATTAATTTGGAAAGAAAGGAGAAATGAAAGGACCATGAAGGATGGGGACCATTAGATTTAAAGCTTCCTCGCTAAAAGGGAATGTCACCACTTAGCAGCCTCACCATAACCATCGCCATCCCCGTACATTCAACAAGTTAATCTTAGCGTTGCCATGTCCGAAGTCATTTGTAATGATTATTATATATGTTTGTTATTTATATATACCATTTTCAATCTATCGTATATTTATATTTTAAACATGCATACACTATTTAAAATCTATAAAATTTATTAAAAGCGAATTTGTAAAGTAACAAACTAAATAATATTGATTCTCATGTATTGCTCAGTTCCATATTTTCTTGAGTAAAAATACATACTAAAATTCAAAGTAAATTACATTAATATCAAAACTAATCATATGTTATAAAAAGGGAATAATAAGCCACGCATGATTGACCGACATGGTAATCATTGCTCCTTGAAAAGTAGAAGTATGGGTAGGTTTTGGTTGAGAGCTTTCGATAGTCATGCTTCAAAGAGAAACCAAACAGTTGTAGTTAAACTAAAATTAAAATTAATAAGTAGTTTAGTAAGGCTGAAGGGAGTGGTGTCGTACCCCGCACTCTCTCATGAAACCGCAGTGACACGTAGGTGCCACCTCACCCGTTACCACAAAAGTGTGGTTTCATACCACACCTAAGGAGTGGTGGCACACTTGCGTATTTTTTTAATAAATAAAAAATGATCAATTAGAAGGAGGGAAGAAAAAGGAACCAATCATATTGTTTGAAGGAGTGCTCCCTTAGAAAGGGTGCAGTGCACTCTCTACCGCACCCAATGGGCGGTGTATGTACTTATGTGGCAAGGGGAGTGCAATCCAGACCGCACTCACTCCCTTTGGGCTTCATAACTTTAGATTCTCCTTTCAGAATTCTTTTTCTAAGATTGTTTCTAAAACAAATAAAACATTTATTGTTTCTACTTCTCTTTTCATATAGACCATTTATTAGTATCAGTTAATAATAAAATGTTTAATGTTTCTATTTTTGTTTTCAAAAATCATCATCTAAAATATATTTGAGAATTGTTTCTAGAAAAGACACTTATATAATAGTTTATTCGTTGTTTCTGCTTTGACCTCTACTAAACTGTTTATTAATTTTGGTTTAATTAAAACTGTTGGTTTCTCTTTAAAGCATGATTGTTGAAAGCTCCCAACCAAAGCCTATTGCTGCTTCTACTTCTACTTCTCAAGGAGCTACAATAAAATTTTATTTTTTTCCCAATTGGTCGTTTCGTACAAACAAATTTGTTTTAAGATTGTTAGGAAAATATAGCACAAAAATTGCACGAAAGAACAAAATAAAATTTGCTGTTAAGGTTTGTGTTTAAAACATTGTCCTTAAAAAAATTCGACCGATATAAGTGTTTGTTTCCTATGATACAACAACGGAAAACGATTCTTCAAGATTACATGAACCTTCACTTGGCCAAAAATTACCGTGGTTGCAGCAAGAGGAGCAAGAAGAAGCAGAATCATATAAGAGAGAGGAAGAGAAGATAATCTCATTAGGTGTACCTTGGGCCCAAACTCGTAATCAATGACCAAATGGCTCAATTTATAGGTCCTTGAAGTTTGAAGTTTTATGGTCGACTGTTGGTGCATTCATACCCGCAGGACACTCACAAGTTTATGGATAAATTTTTTATATATACATGTTTAGTTTTAGAAAAAATGAATATCCCCTTATCTTTTGTTTCAATTATCTTTATATTCATATAAAATAATAAAATGCGGAATCCACTAATTTTTTTTAAATCTATTCCTTTTTTGTTTTGACTTTGAAATCGATTTAACGTGTAAAAAGATGGATAAAAACAAAAAATAAAAGGATATTTAATTTATCTTACTTTCATAATTAGTACTAAATTTGACCTTCAACTACATTGATGGTTAGACTAGAGGGTGTAGGGTGTGGTAAAGATTAAGTGGAACTTATGTGGCATCTCTTTCTTCTTTCTCTTCTAATGAGGCTCGAGAAATATACCATACTTGATACATGATATCATGGGCATCTTTGAGGTGTGCGAGGTGGGTGACCGCATAAGGCCCATGTCGTAGATAAGGCCTAATTTTTACATACGATTCTGTAATGTCCCAAAAATAGCAGTAAAATTTTTCTTTTTAAAACTTATCAAATCATTCATTAAGCTGTTGAGAATTAACATCAAGTCATAATATCCAAAACATTAGAGTACAAATATATCAAATGCGGAAATTATGAGGGGAGGATGTTGTGCCATAACGTCGGGTCCTTTCCTTTGGAACTAGATGTACCTGAAACCATAAACATAAACTATAAACATAAAGCTTAGTGAGTTCCCCCGAATACCACATACCACACGTGAAAGAAGATAATATTATGGGCCAAGCATAGTCATATAATCATTTCCTGCCATGGGCCAAACCATGGTCTTTCCGTTCAATGTCGATGGACAAATCTCGTTCTTGCATACAAATGTCAGGGGTCAGATCCTGGTCTTTCATATAACTGTCAGGGGCTAGACCCTAGTCTTTCATACAGATGTTAGGGGCCAAATCCTAGTCTTCCATATAATTATCACAAAGCATCCAACATTCTACACAACAAACAATGGGTCGGCATTGGTACCTTTAATCCATGGATCTAGTGAGGAAACTCACCTCAATTGTTGAAAAACCAGATAAACGCTCGGGCTGTTGGACTGGAGAAATCCTCATTCTAAATAAATAAAAAAGCCCCAATTAATAATTGGGACATAACCAAAAGCTAAAAACCTAAATTACTTGCCTAATGTTCAAGGTAAAAAGGGTCAAGTTATCCTTTTCTTTTAAGCCCAATAAAATCCTAGGCCCATCCCCGAAAATCATCCAAAGTCCAATATGGGCCCAAAATCAGATGTGGTCCATTAACATGAGAATCTATGATCCAGCCCAACAAGCAAGCCCAAATGATTAACGGCCCAAAAATCGCCCAAGCTGGACTGGGTCGTATGCCCAGCGTACCAACTGGAACGCGCAGTGTACTCGGTAAGAGCGGGAAAGGGTTGCGAATGAGGTGTAGTACGCGCGACATATTATGAGTTACACCCATCATACACACCCGTAAGGAAAAACTCAATACAAGGTCTTCATGCCTTAAGACCTTATGACCAAAACTTAGATTTGAGCCTAATAAGACCCCTAAGGCCATAAAGTTGAAAACTTTATGCCTTTGCTTAGCTACAAGAAGCCTAACACTGACAACCTAGCTTACTCAAACCTTTTCTTCGCCATAACTCTTTCATGGGGACAAATCAAGATCAAAGCTTGCATTTTTATGACTTATAAGGCCTTAAAACGTATGAAAGGACACCTTAAACGCTTGGAGTATCTCTTACTCACCAAGCTCTTGGTTTTGGGATGTAAGGGTGAAAATCAAGGCTTAACTAAGATCTAAAGAAACATAAGTCAAGTTTGGAGCTTTATACCTCCAAATGTTGAAAAATGAAGAGAAGATGTTGGATCCAAAGACTTGAGAGCAAATCCTACACCTTGACGGTCCTTCTTCACACACAAGGAAGCACACAATTCACTCAAAAGCTCAAAATGCTCAAAATGGACTAGGGTTTGCAAGGATGGTCGATCTTGGGGTGGAGGATAATAAGGGGAAAGGTCTTGGGGGCTATAATGGTGTTTAAATAGTGCACAAACCCTAAATATTAGGGTTTTGGTCTGAATCACGTACGCCTTATGTATAGGAGTACGCACAGCGTACTGGCGCGGGGCTTAGTACGCCCACTGTACCAAGGTGTATACCCGACATACTCAAGCTATACCTAAAAGTCACGGAATTACCCTTGGGGACCCACTTTGCAAATAATTTATAACTTAAGGGTCTCTAAGCAAATACCTAGAAAAATAGATGTTACAACTCTCCCCACTTGAACTAGACTTCACCCCCGAAGTTTGCTGCCGTGAAAAAGTCAGTGTAGTTCTCTCACATCTCCACCTTGGACTCCCATGTTCATTCGAAACCCTTTCGATGTTGCCATCGGATCTTGACCAGTGACACCTCCTTCTTACGAAGAGCCTTCGTCTTCCGATCTAAGATCACCACCGGTCTCTCCACGTAATTAAGGCAATCATCAACCTGAATATCATCCAAAGGAATAAATGCAGACTCATCGGCTACACACTTTCGAAGCTGAGACACATGGAAGGTGTTATGAATTTGAATGAGCTTATCAGGAAAATCCAGCCGGTATGCAATCTTGCCCACGTGAGCCGAAATCCTGAAAGGTACGATAGATCTGGGCCCAACTTGCCCTGCTTCCAAAATCGGATGACAACTTTCCGAGGTGACACCTTCAGAAGCACCAAGTCTCCTACCTGAAGCTCGAGGTCGGAACGCTGCCAATCGGCATAACTCTTCTATCAACTTTGCATGACTTGTAACCTGTCGCGCACCTGTTGAATCAACTCATTAGTCTTGAATACCACCTATGTGCTCTACATGACTCGATGCCCGACCTCCCCCCAACAAGTCGGGGTCCTGCACCTTCTTCCATACAACATGTCAAATGGTGGTCGGTCAATACTGGCATAATAAATGTTATTGTAATAGAACTCGACTAGTGGAAGGTAAGTGTCCCAACTCCCTACAAAATCCAACACACATGACCGTAGCATATCCTCGAGCGTTTGAACCATCCGCTCGCTCTAGCCATCGATCAGAGGGTGATACGTTATACTGAAATGAAATTGAGTACCCAACTCCTCATGAAACTTCCTTCGAAATCTAGAGGTGAAGCGGACATCCCGATCTGAAACCACCAAAACTAGCACCCCGAGCCTAAGTACCACCTCCCAAACATAAATATCAGCTAACTTTTCAGCAGATATGCTCTAAGTAATTGGTATGAAATGCGAACTTTTGGTCAGTTTGTCGATAATGACCCAATAGAATCAACACCATGTGTCGTCCTTGGCCATTTTGTGATGAAATACATGGTGATTTCCTCCCACTTCCATATGGGAATAGGTAAGGGCTTCATCTTGTCGTGGGGTCTCTAATGCTCGTCTTGACTTTCCTACAAGTCAAGCATCGCTTAACAAACCAAGCTATCTCCCTCTTCATACAGGGAAACCAATAACTCAACCTCAGATCCATGTACATCTTTGTGGCCCCTGGATGGATAGAGAACTTTAACTTGTGCGCCTCCTTTAGGACCGTCTATCTCACAACACATGAGGCTGGAACCCATACTCTACCGCACCGAGCCAATAACCCTTGGCTGTCCCTGACAAACAAGGGAATTTGTCCCCTGATCCGCTCCGCCTTCCAATTCTTATTTTTCAAAACCTCCACCCGAGCCTCCATGATCAAATTCAACAAAGGTGATGTGAAAACCATCCTCAAGCAAATATCTATGATATAAGGACTAGCCACCTTGCGGCTTAAGGCATCGGCCACCACATTGGCCTTCCCAGGGTGGTACAATATCTCATAATCATAATCCTTTACCACATTCATCCATTTCCGTTGATGCATATTCATATTTGGTTGGTCTATCAAATACCTCAAACTCTTGTGGTCGGTGTAGATAGAACACCAAACCCCATACATATAGTGCCTCTAGATCTTGAGGGCAAAAACCATGGCCCCCAACTTCAAATCATGGGTCGGGTAATTCGCCTCATGGGGCTTAAGCTGCCTCGAAGCGTAAGCAATAACATGGCCTCTCTGGATATGAACCGCCCCCAAACCTGAAATAGATGTGTCACAATAAACCATGAAATCATCCAAACCCTCCGGGAGCACAAGAATCGGGGCCTCACACAGTCTCTGCCTCAGAATATCAAAAGCTAACTGTTGATCAGGCACCCACCGAAAAGTCATGTTCTTCTTTTTCAAACGAGTCAAAGGCACTACCATCTTGGAGAAATCATGGATAAATCTCTGATAGTACCCTGCAAGACCTAAGAAACTTTGAATCATAGATGTGGTCCTCGGAACCTCCCATCGTATCAGGACCTTGATCTTGGCCCGGTTGACCAATATACCCTTCTGGTTGATGATATGCCCCAAAAATTGCACCTCGTTCAACCAGAACTCACACTTAGAGAACTTGGCATAAAGCCTCTCCCTCCTCAGGGTCTCCAGTACCTCTTGCAAGTGCTCCCCATGCTACTCCTTGGTCTTGGAGTAGACCAGGATATCAATGATGAATACAATCACAGAACGATCTGGCATCGGCCTACAGACTCGATTCATGAGATCGATGAACATTGCTGGTGCATTGGTGAGCCCAAATGGAATCACCACAAACTCGTAATGACTATAACGATTCCTAAAGGTTTTCATTTGCACATCATCCTCCTTGGCCCTCATCTGATGGTACCCCAATCGCAAATCAGTCTTGGAGAACCAAGATGAACCCTGAAGTTGGTCAAACAAATCGTCAATCCTCGGGAGTGGGTAACGGTTCTTCGTCGTTAGCTTATTCAACTCCTGGTAATCAATTCACATTCTATGTGAACCATCCTTCTTTTTCACAAACAAAATCAGTGCTCCGCATTGAGAACTGTTCAGACAAATAAAAACCTTGTCTAGTAGCTCCTGAAGCTGCATAGACAACTCCTGCATCTCAGGTGGCGCCAGGCGATATAGTGCCTTGGCTATCAGAGCCGCACCAAGTACCAGATCAATCTGAAACTCAACTTGCCTCTCAAGAGACACTTCTGTAAAATCCTCCGGAAACACATCAAGTAAATTCCGAACAATGAGCACCCCAATTAATCCTATTGTGACCTCAACTCAAGTTTCTCCAACATACGCTAAGAACCCACACAACCCTGCTGCAGATACCTACTGGCCCTCACAGTTGAACAAAGAGTTGGCCCATGTGAAGATATGTCGCTAGGAATAACTAATTCTCCCCCATTTGGGGTTCGAACTCTCACCGATTGTCGTTTGCAATCAATCATCGACCCATTGTGGCCCAACCAATCCATCTTGATGATAACCTTCGATCTTGTTAAGAGAATCGACAACAGATCAATAGAGAATATCTTACTGAAAAATTCAAGACACACCCACAGAAAACCCTCAAAGCACTCACAGTACAGTCATCCGCAATCTCAACCTCTATTGGGGAATCCAAATTCCCTGAATCATCGCAAAACTTCTTGTTGAGTGCAAGAGATATAAACGATCGAGTAGCCCCCGAATCAAACAAAACATGATCAGTCAAACCATTGACCAAAAAGGTCCTTATAAAATATCAAAATAAGCATAAACATAACAAAGATAGCAATAAAAGCTAGAGATAAAACACATACCTGCAACCACATCTGGCGTTGCATATGCCTCATCGGTGGTCAGCTGAAAAGCCCTGCTCTTCACCACAAGAGTCTCCGCCTTGCCCTGGTGGCCATCAATAATCCTCAAGGTGGCTGGCGCAAGCGCCGCCACTACTCCCCAGGATAATCTCGGACAATCGGCCTTTTATTGCCGATCTGATTGCAGTGGAAGCAAATCAGAGCCCTCTTGGGGCAATCCCTTATCACGTGGCCTGAATGGCCACAACTAAAACAACCTGAACTTGCTAATCGACAAGCCCCACTATGTGGCTTGCCGCAACGGCCCTGGCCCTGCTGGCCTCTGGTGTGAGCATCAGAGGTCTTGGGCCTCTTATTCTGGCCCACTACTTCATGTACCTACTCCGGCTTCCGCTTCGATCGAAGCTCTAACTCAATCTCCCGCTCGCGGGCCTTCTCGATCATATCATTCAGGGTCTTGCTCCCGGAAAAGCTTATAATCTCCTTGATATCCTCCCTTGTGATATCGTGTTGTATCGTCTTCCTCATCTCCTCATCTGCAGCATACTGCGGGACCTACAATGCCCTCTCCCTGAATTTGGCAGTGATCTTCACCACAAACTTAATAGTCTGGAGAAGGTCCAGGAACTCCCTCGCCAGCTATTTCACCTCGATAGTCGGTGCAAACTTCCGCTGAAATATCTAAACAAAATCCTCCCAGGTCATCACTGCCACTGACCCCTATAGCTCGGGTAACCTCCTCCCACCAGTCTCGTGCTCTGTCCCTCAGTAGGCACGATGCAAATCCCAACTTTACCCCTCAGGGAAAAAACTTATCTGATGAGCATTCTCCATGTCAGCGATCCAACGACGGCTAGAGATGGGGTCTTTAACCCCAAAGAACTCAGGAGCTCCACAAGCCTTGAACTCCCGAAATGAAGGAGTTTGAGCTCCAGTCTGACCTGCAATAATCTCAACTCGAAAAGACCTGAGCCTCTCATCCATCAACTTCATAATTTCGTCCTTGATGGTAGCAAACAACACAAGGGTAGCAACCACGATACAACGAGTAATCTCGGCCGAATTGAACTCGCGCAGCCTCTCATCTATTGGCACAACACCTAAACCCGATCCTGAACCAGACACCGAACCTCCTCGAGTGATCATCACCATCCTTAAACTGAAACACAACATAGAAACAATCAGAAAAGTATTCGAGGGGACTCCTCTACACAGACCTCCTTAGAGTTTCTAGAGCAACACTAGTCTCGGGTACAGGTCCTGTGCTTCAAGTAGTATGAGCCCAATACTATCTTCCACACGTACCTATACCTTCCTCCAGGCCAGTCCCGATTCCTCTAAGTCATCACACTAAAACCATAACTGGTCCTATTCTATACATCATACATATCCTAGACTCTACTAGGAACTCCCAACCCTCACCACTCGTAATATCAAGAACCTCAATCAACATTGTTGGTTGCCTTATGCATGTAAGTTATACACAAAATAGGATCACATAGACTGTCAAATGATGATTATACCCTAAGTCCACAACCAAAAAAGGAATAGGAAATGAGGCCGAATCGATCATTCAAGGGATATATAATCCTAATCGTATCCAACTTTGAAAGCATACACTGAGCAAACAAAGGAGTCGATATCAATTCCAAGTAATACAAAGCATCATGTTCTACTAGTCTATAAGGCATCACACAAATCAGGAAATTCTATCATATGATTTCTGAAGGTATCCTTAGCCCCAATCTAGCATGGAAATCTCATATAAAGCATACTACTCATAATACATAGGTATGAGTATTGGGAACTACTTACTTGAGCTCGGTTGATCGCACGCATCACACCCCCTCTTCTTAATAAAACCATATTTTTTTAAAAATTTTAACTCCATTTTTAATAAGAAAACTATCATTTACTCAGTTTGAGTTCACACACACCTAAAAGTATGCCTGAATCCCTCAAACCATGGCTCTGATACCAATTTGTAACGTCCCAAAAATAACAGTAAAATTTTTCTTTTTAAAACTTATCAAATCATTCATTATGTTGTTCAGAATTAACATCAAGTCATAATACCCAAAACATCAGAGTACAAATATATCAAATGCGGAAATCATGAGGGGAGGATGATGTGCCATCACATCGTGCCTTTCCTTTGGATCTAGATGTACCTGAAACCATAAACATAAACTGCAAGCATAAAGCTTAGTGAGTTCCCTCGAGTACCACATACTACACATGAAACAAGATAACACTATAGGCCAAAGCATAGTCATGTAATCATTTCTTGTCGTAAGTGTTGGGCTGAAGTTCTGTTTTGTATTGCGTCTTTTTGGGCTCGTAGATTAGCCTTGTATTCTCCGGTTTGGGCCTGTCCTACCGAGAGCCTTTTATGTATTGTATATAAGTTATCGCTTGCATGCATATTAGGTTAAGATTCAAGATTTCTGTTTTAGCATTCCAGAGTATACGATATTGCTCTCTTGTAATCTTCCAATCCTTTACAGTTGATGTTCTTAATCGAGCTCTTCTAAGGATTTTGTTTAATCATTCAACACGTTTGATTCAAGCTGTTTGTTCTTATTATTGCGTTCTGCCTTGTTATTTATATTGTGTTCTTGCAGTTTCATATTCATATACCTGTTCACGATCTAATCGATCTTTATAGATTAAAAGTTATTATTTTAATCTCATCAGTAAGACAAACCATGGTCTTTACGTTTAGTGCCGAGGGCTAAATATCGGTCTTGTATACAAATGTTAGGGGCTAGATCCTGGTATTTCATATAAGTGCTAGGGGCCAGACCCTGGTCTTTCATATAGATGCCAGGGGCCAGATCCTGGTCTTCCATATAATTATCACAAAGCATCCAACATTATACACAATAAACAATGGGTCGACATTTGTGCCTTCGACCCATAGATCTAGTGAGGAAACTCATCTCAACTGCTGAAAAAACAAATAAACGCTCAGGCTGCTGGACTAGAGAATTCCTCATGCTAACTAAACAAACAGAACCCCAATTAACAATTGGGACATAACCCAAAGCTAAAAACCTACATTACTTACATAATGTTCATGGTAAAAGGGGATAAGTTATCATTTTCTTTAAATCCCAAAAAATCCTAGGCCCAACCCCGAAAATCATCCAAAGTCCAAATGGGCCCAAAATCAGAAGTGGTCTATTACCATGAGAATATATGATCCAGCCCAACAAGAAAGCCCAAATGATTAAAGGCCCAAAAATCACCCAAGTTGGACTGGGTCGTACTCCGTCGAAGCGGGAAAGTATGCGCGATGTATTGGGAGTTATGCCCAACAGACGCACCCTAAGGAAAAACTCAATACAAGGTCTTAATACCTTAAGATCTTATGACCAAAGCTTAGATTTGAGCGTAGTAAGACCCCTAAGGCCATAAAGTTGCAAACTTTATGCCTTTTCATGGTTATAAGAAGCCGAACACTAACAATCTAGCTTACTCAAACCCTTTCTTCACCATATCTCTTACATGGGGACAAATTAAGATCCATGCTTGCATTTTTATGACTTATAAGGCCTTAAAACGTTTGAAAGGACACCTTAAATGCTTTGGATCACCTCTTACTCACCAAGCTCTTGGTTTTGGGACAAAAGGGTGAAAATCAAGGCTTAACTAAGATCTAAGGAAATATAAGCCAAGTTTGGAGCTTTATACCTCCAAATGGTTCACAACGAAGTGAAGATGCTGGGTCCAAAGTCTTGAGAGCAAAGCCTACTCCTTGAAGGTCCTTCTTCACACACAAGGAAGCACACAACTCACTCAAAATGCTCAAAATGGACTAGGGTTTGCAAGGAGAGTCGATCTTGGGGTGGAGGTTGATAAAGGGAAAGGTCTTGTGGCCATAATGGTGATTAAATAGTGCATAAACCCTAAATATTACGGTTTTGGTTTGAACCACATACACCCAGCGTACAGGTGTATGCGCAACATACTGGTGCGGGGCTTAGTACACCAAGCCTACTCAAGTTGCACCCAAAAGTCATGGAATTACCCTTGGGGACCCATTTTGCAAATAATTCATAACCCAAAATTTTTTTCCCATCCCTACTTCTTCCTTGTTGATCTAGATTATGTTATCTACTTTTTTTCTCTTGTTGGTGTGTGCTCTAGGCTGTTGAGAAATAGAAAGAATAAAAAATTAAATCATAATTACCTTCGATTCTGGAACCAAAGCTTGATGACCAATAAAGTGGAACCAAATTCAAGTTCAATTATCTTCTACATCTTCCTATTTCCACATATTTTCTTATAGGTTCCATCAGTGTTTTTTTTACACTAATTTTAGAGCACGCAAAACTGTGTGCCCTAAATCCTTTAAACTTTGGGAGAGATGACGTTATTTTTAGGACACACACTTTAGTATATCGTAAATCGTTGTGTTTCATGGTTTGTGTGTCATTAAAGGTCTATATTATAGTAGTGACCCTATATGCATTAAGTGCATTAGAAAAAAAAACAATGGGCTTTTTTCATATATTTTAAAAGATTGATGGGGTTAGTAGTTTTACTCGGTAACAACCCGTTAACCAGATTTAACTCTGGATAAACTTCATTGGCGTCAATATCTGATCGTTCACCATACTTACGTGGATGGCTTCAGGACGACTACAACCCAACTTAAGATATTTATCATCAAATTTCTTCAACTTTTTTGGAAGTATAAAACAAAAATTCTATTCATATTTATTATATTATTGAAATTTTGTTTTAAGAGAAACCATCACTTAAAATGGAAACAATCAAACACTCAAGCCACAACAAAGTCAATCAATTCATAAATTTAGACACATTTGGTGAGCATCAAATTTCACAGAAAATCGATATTGACTTTTGAAACTGAAACAATCAATCAATTCTTAAATTGAGACACATCTGGTGAGTGATCTTCATGTGGAATTTTTCAAGAAGGCATGGTCAAAATAGATTGATTGACAACAAGTTTTTTGTACAAACAAAGCTTAAAATATTCAGAAAAAAGGTACAAGACATGGTGAAAAGATACATTAACTTGTTGGTCATGTGGCATCTATATAGAAATTACAAAAACTTCAGTACACGTGAGTGGTTGATTTAGTCAACATATCAGAAAAGAAATTAATATACAAATGAATCATGGATAGTTGTCATTTGTTTATTAGGTACGAGGTATATAAGAAAATTGATCCAGTATGGAATTTTTGTTGTAGAAATTTGATGTGCTTCTTGCTTAGATGATTTTATATGATTGATGACCGGAAGGAGATTCTTTGGGCAATTAACTCCAATATAGTGGAGATTTATGAAAGTTATAAGATTCTAAGTAAAGACAATTTTTTTGGTGATCCTTGGTAGATCAGTGTGGTTGAAGAAATTTAACAAAGTAAAAAATTATGTATTTTTTCCTGCATTTCTTGATTTCCTTCACACTTACCTATTTGTGTTTATATGTTGTGGATCTCTCTTTTTATTTTAACATGTGTTATGTTCCTTTTTAATCTCACAAGCTGCTATGAGATTTACACCAACTTTTCAAATATCTCTATTTCTTAGTTAGTATTTATTCATCCCATGCAATCTATGTTTTTTTTAATCTTCTATGATCATATTTCTATAAAAACAAAACATGTTAACATAATAACATATAAAGAAAGTATCTTAGTCGTTTTCTTGGAAGTATGTAAAATATTTCTATTGATTATCTAGTAGTGACTCTTGTACCTCGATTATTCGAGGCTTTGGACACCAAGAGTTCTTGTCATTTATTTCTAGTAGTTGCATCTATTAACCTTGTATCTTTTAATTATGTAAAAGATACACAAAACTTATAAAATCTAATGTTGTATCAAACGCGGGACACATAGAGGATCTCATTTTTGGGTTCCTGGAACTGATTTCTATCAAAATGATTTTACTTTATTACAGTGGCCTTGTTTAGGCCAGTGATTTGGTTTATGGAATGAGTTTCTTTCCCTAGTACACTATTTTTTTTTTCTAAATTTACCTTACTTTTCATTTCCATTCCTTTTATTTTCCGAGTTCCTTCTAGAATTATTTACCAGTCTTAAGTAAATTGATTTACCTCTTTCATAGTTACATTATTTTTCAAGTTTTTGTATAGTTCTTGAAAACAATTTTGTTCATATCATGTCATCTTTTCCATTTGTTCTAGTCTTTTTCCTCTTTACATTCCTGCCATATTCAGTCTTTCAACATCCAATTATCATCTTTGAGTGTTGGGTTTGATTTCCTTTTTGCTACTCTGTAACCCGTGTGTTCGGTTATTTTTTCTTGGATCAAGATAGTAGGCCACATTGATATATAGAACAAAGTTGATTATTTTATTTATCCCTAACCTTGTTATATGTTTTTTTCTTAATTATTAGTATGTTCTTTTTTTGAATAATTTAATATGCCCTTCTGTTCTCTATATATGTTGAACAATTGATAATCATGATTGTAGATATTTGTTGGTGGGTAGGATCCAACTGTTTCTAATGAAAATCTAAGCGGGTTGTTTTATCAATTTGGTTAATTAATTCGTGTCAAGATACCCGTAGGCAAGCAATGTGGATTTGTTCAGTTTGCCGATAGGTATCAACATAATGATTTTTGAGATTTAATTTACTAATTTACTACTGTATATATTTTCATTTTTTTAGAAAATTGGAACTTAAGTGCCTTTTACCTTTATGTAATAGATGAAAACATTCAAGTTATGATGAAAACAATTTTACAAGGAGAAACTTTGCTACCAATTCCACTTGAAGAGGAGCTCATTGTGAAGGTCAAAAATACACTTGGACACATACTAAGTTGGTCAAGACACCTAGTTATTCAATGCTCTGACATGATAGTACATATTTAATTATGTTTCTCGTTTTCCTCACAATTATAAAGATTGGATAACACAAAGTATTTAACATATTTCAACATTTAACCTCACAATGAATCCATACCTAAAAAATTTCAAAGTATATAATAGATTTTATCAGGAAAAAGTACCCCGAGGGGGTCCATTAGCAGCCCACAATAGTTTGTGATGTACATACAAATCATGTTCTATCTTGAATAGTTTAGGCATGTTTGGCTGGAATGGATCAGACTTTATCTGTTTCATCGGTAGTCTTTTCATTCTCTGAATGAAAAGTTCTGACGTGATTAGTTTCAACAATATTGAAATGATCATTTATATGTAATTTTGTAGTGTCCAGTTCAATTTGGAGGTATTGAATATGGCTACTACATGTTAAGGTTCATGAAGGAGATAGTTGAGGAAGGAACTGAAGTGTTGGTCAATGACAGTGTAAGTATAGCATTCTAATTTTACTACTTTAATTTAATAGGAAAGGAATTGAAAAAATGATCGTTTTATGGTTATTTGTTGAATATAGCATCCTACTCACAATTATAATTGAAATATCAGGTTATATGCAAGATATAACAACACACTTTCATTTATTTGAAAGTACAATGCTCTAATAAGAAAAGAGAATTTACATCTTATGTTTATTTATTGAATATAACATCCTACTCAATGTTATATAGTAGGTTTTATGCAAGAAACAAGATACTTTCATTTATTTGAAACTACAATGCTCTAATACGAAAGGAAAATTTACATTTTATGTTTATTTATTGAATATAACATACTACTCACTGTTAACGAAATTATCATTTTTTATGACTAAAACATTATATGCAATTTTTCTCTCAAGTCGGGGGTAGAAAAGTTCATTACACAGATGAAATCCATAAAGAATGATCGACTTTTGTTACATGATTCATTTATCGGTGATATTTTGTATCCACAAACAATATAGCTGTGAAATATTAGGTAAGATCGTCTTTTGACATGTTGTGTACAGTGTTTTTATTAACTGTACATGAAAAATGTTAGGTAGCATCATCTTTTGACATATAATATAAATACAATATTTTTGATAACTTGTTTGAGATTTAGATGAAATTGAATGTTTGATATTATATTTTTTTTTGTATTATGCGTAAATGTACTTTGTAAATGCACATTGCAAATGCACGCCATAAATACATATCGTTATTTGGTTGCTGAAGTTTATGACACACAAATGCGTTTTGTATTCATTTATGACAAGGAATTTAATGATACACATTGTGTGTTATAAATGTGCGTCGTAAGTTTACGACATGCAAATACGTGTCGTATTCCTTTATGACAGGACATTCTTTAACACGCAATGCGTGTTGTAAATTCTTGTTGTAAGTTCACGACACGAAAAAATGTGTCATCTTCCTTTATGACAGAGTCTTCTTTGACACGCATTGCATGTCATTTGTGAGTTTTACGACACGCAATACGTGTCATTAAAGGGTATTTTTATAGTAATGTGTCTTATGGTCCAGAGTGTCACAAAAAGACTTAATGGCTTGAAAATTATAACTACTGAGAATAATATATTGGAGTGTATTTATTATGAATAGTTGGTGAACAAATTTGCTATTAAGAATATTATAATATTGTAATTCATGGAATCATTTAAGATTAGATTTTATATTATTGTTCCTTTTTTTATTGTTTTTCAAACAATATCGATTTGTCATAGTATTAGAATCCCCTAATCTAATAAATAAGTACTAAATTACCACGTGGCAATCGCTGAGAGCCCTCACATCTAATTTTCCCGCTCAAATAACAAATGTGAATTTCCGGCTTTACCCTTGAGATCCAAAGTATCCTTCTGGCATCTTAGCGTTCTTTTTTCCTGCTCATTTCACTTTGATTTCGTCTTCTTTTTCTATTCAAATTCAAAACTCAAATAAAAAAATATTGAAATCATTCTTCAATCACCCCGTATCACGCCTCTTCCTCCTCTAATTTCTCCTTCGGTTTTGGAAACCAAATCTCCATTTTATACGCCAAACCATAGCTAGCTATATCAATGCTGCCATCTTCTTTTGAAATCTTTATTTTTTTCTCCAATCACCACAAGCTTAAGGAGTAGGTATGTATTTTCTCTCCATCTATATTAATTTCGATTTTGGAATTCCTTCTATTTTCTATTAACAAAACTTTTTTGATTTTGAGATTTATGAAATCTCGCTGAATCTCTGATTATCAGCCCAATTTTGATCCTTTTTTCCATGAATCGTTCTTACAAGAGAAACGATGCAACTGATGACCTCTTTTTTTCTACATCGCTCATGATTCTCAAATTTTTTTGGTATTTGAATTTTGTAGGGTTTTTAATCGAACCTTAATCCCCACCATGAATAACATCAAATTGATGGCACAGTACTGATATGGTGATATGGGGGTAAATATTTTGATGGAGTTCGTCGGAAAATGAAGGTACTTTGATTTTCTTCTTTTAGTCACTGCATTAATTGTTTCTGATGAAGAACACCCAAAACCCCTAAAAAGTTTCCACTTCTAATCTTGTATGATCTTCTTAAAATTGCAATAGTTCAACTGGATTTCTTTCTAAAATAAGATTAATGAAGCACTACAAAATGCAATTATGAAGTTTTACAAGATTTTTACTATATTTTTAATGTTTTTTTAATGCTTGCAGCAGGTAAATGACGAGAGAGGTTTAGAAAGTGATGTTTTATGATGACACCTAATAGGTGTTTGATGAAATGTCTAACATAAACAATATTATACATTAGCTTAATCATGAATTTCAAATAACTTTTCTTATTGGTATTTGGTGCTAAAGACTGTATCTATGTAATTTCGTTATCTCCATATATTTCGTATATGATTTTCAGTTTTCTAGACCTCCCCTCCCTAATACACATAACATTTTTACTTAGTTTTCTGTTGGTTATCTTTTTTTCTTTTGAATGATAGCGGGTTGTGATTACTTTTTAAATGAAAATGGATTTTGTAGTGCATTTTTCTATTACACCTTCCAAATGTGTTAAATTTATGTTTATGTTTCAGGTTAAAGTAATGGTTGGCTGGTAAATGTGGATCTATTTTTTTACTGGTAACTGTTTTGTTGTGATGTTTAACAAGATTTATACTAGATTTTTTTGAATTTTAATGCCTTCTTTATTTATTTATTTTTTTTATTTTAGAACATGTGGGATTTGACATTAGATACCGTGTTCCCTTGATATCTTGCTATTTCATACATACATTTTTGATCATATGTGAGTTAAAGTCTTCTAATACTTCGATTGTCCATTGAACCTTTATGTATTTTAACTATCAAATTTTACTTATTACAAGCTTAAATTGGGTCGACAACATGCATGGTTGGAGTTATAGATGCAAAGAAAGTGTTGCAATGATGAAATTATGTATGAAAGAAAATGATACTTTTCTCCTCCAATTCGTTATTTTTATAAGTGTTAAACCAAAAAATAGCAACATACTTTAATTTGTTTGATTTTTGTAACATCTTAGATTGTTTGTTGGATCTTCCTTAAGATTTATAGGATTGAAGCAACGAAGCTTTTTATTGGTGCCATGAATAGAATAGAGATGTTCACCATTACATTTTAAAGTTGCAATGAATTTTTGTATATTTGATCTACTGGTACATAGTATGTACCATGATCATCTTATGTTTAATATATATTTTTGTTTGATAAACTTTAAACAATTTCAAGTTACATTTTGTTTAAATTTGTATTCTTAATGTTTTTTTATTGATATGTATATTCATTTGGCATAGATAATTTTCTACAATTATTTCAATTTAATGAATTATGACTTACCAAGATGATTAATTTGTATATAATGATCATAAAATTACAACATAAATCTCTTATTATATACAAAAAATGTTTGCAAATATATTATTTAATCATAAGTTTTCTAAATTAATGGTATATTATTTTATTACATAATCAATTTTTTTAATTCTATTTAAAATTAACACCGGTGGGTTCCACAGGTTTTAACCTAGTTTTGCTTATATATAAGACAATTAGGTTTAAGGGACAATTTTATTTTTGGTACGAAGCCTCAAAATCAACGAGACATCCTGCTTGATATTCTTACCGGCAAAAGGAGATGCAATACACTTTTTATAAAATAAGGGTGATAGTGGCGCCATACCCCTCGGTCTTAAGAGAAAAAGACATGATAAGTCGAGATTTATTAGGAAAGGAATATCCCCATCTTCTTATTTGTACTCGATTATATCAAATGTTGACTGTACAACTTCAGTTTGAATTTTTGAAAACATAAACTCATGGTTGACCACAGTTTAATTAATTAAAATAAACCACTTCAAAGTTCAATCCTTTGCTAGTCATTATTTAAATCCATTTAAAAATGTGTAGTAATATTTTATTTGACATGTTTATACATCATCAATATTTTATGTTTTTCAATATATTAACACATAAAGTTAATATTTCTAAAGTGAAAATAATTTATATACTGTAATTTATCAACGATATATATATATATATATATATATATATATATATATATATATATATATATATATATATATATATATAGAGAGAGAGAGAGAGAGAGAGAGAGAGAGAGAGAAAGAGAGAGAGAGAGAGAGAGAGAGAGAGAGAGAGTTTGTTAACGATTAAACTATGATTTAATTTTTTGACAATAAATGACAAAAAACTTGTACTTGTTTACAAAATTAGGCTAAGAAAGAACTCAAATAAAATAGAACTAGAAAAAAGATTCTTCATGGATTTAAAGTTTTTAACTTTAGGCAAGATTTTGGATTAAAAAGCTATTATATTCGATATCAAGTGAGGCAAAATTAGTCATGACTCTCAAAACAAAATTGGAAGCAGCGTCTACATGTTCAAGAAATTAGCAAATCATGAATTGTGTTGGAATTGTTTCGGTGATGGTCTTGGTTAAAGATTGTGAAGTTGGCAGCCGGCGACCAAGAAAGTGGTGTAGAACTGTAGATAGGTTGGGCCGATGGAGAGATTTTGGAGGTATCATGCAATTTAATAAAAAATAAACCCTAAAACAATCATCCTTATTATATTTGTTAAAATAAAATTTTCAATGACATTTTCATAAATAACTTTATCAAAAAAGTTTCTCGATTCCGAAACTCAAGTATTAAAGTTTTAATACATGTGTCCTCTAAAACCCTCTAAATAAATCAAACACAAATTATAAAGTAAAAATTAGAAAAATAATCTTATATTATATTATCAGCGGAGCGGAGAGAAAGTCTTATTTGCTTCTAATTAAAAAAATATAAAAATAAAAAATATAGTAATATACCTTCTAATTTTTGAAACTCCAAACAACTCAAGAATCAGAAACTTCGAAACCTAGAAATTGGATTAGATAGCTTTTGTTTCTACTCCTTAAGACCTGAATTTTGATTTTCAATGCCTCCTATCGATGATTGAAGGCTTCTGATTTCAGTCTAATTTCGAAGATTTATGAAGATTATTGAAGATTTACGAAGAAAGATGTAAGAAGAAATAAATAAGAACTCAATGCTTATGAAATATGTCTGATGTTTTTCGAAGATTGAAGGGTTTTATATGAATAATTTTTCTGATTTTAAACAAATAATGAAAGAATGAAACTGTTACCAAGGAGTTTGATGATGATTCACTATTTCTCTCGCATAATGAAATTGTTCTCATTTCTAAATCGCAATAACTATATGTGATATATGAACGTTTTTCTCCCCAAAACTTTTAGATTCCCGCTTGCCTCCTAATACTATTTGTACTAAAAAATAAATATAGGCTAATACAAATGCTAAAAAAATATAGGACCCAAAGATTTCAATGGGCCCTTTCAGAGGTAAACATTGAACTCCCTTTGGGCCGCCCTAGAGATAGGATGGGGTTGTAAAGGATGGCGATAATGATGATGGGTGGATTATGGTAGGGCCGCTCCTAGGCAATTTTAGATCTTGAGAAAAATAAAAAAGTTGAAGCTCTTATAGCGTTACAGTAAGTAGAAATAGTAAGGGAAGGTGACATTTTTGTTTTTGTTTTTTAAATGGACCGTTGTAAATTTATCCTTAGATCATTTTTGTAACAATATTAGTTTTTCGGTTTTTTGTTTAATTTTTCCTAACTACCAGATAAATGTTTCCCATGCAACATGTTATTATTTTAAACATACAAAATAATGAGAAAAAGGCAAATAAAGGAACCAAAAACACCTATTGTAAACTTTTGGTGTTGAATCGTTTTCCAGCAACAAGGATAATGATTTTTGAATCGTTTTCTACGCTCCAACAATAAGGATTTCAAAACTTGTAATGTTGAAGTTTCAAGTTATCAACAACAATATCAGAAAGAAAGCACATAAAATCGTTTTTTATATCAAAAAACGAATATGAAAGAAATGAAGAAAAATAATGAAATCTTACAATTTACACGAATGAGAAATCGGATTAACATGAATCATAAATTAGAACTTAGAATCAGTGATACTGTCTGAAATTAGATTAACAAGAATATAAGATAAATTTTTTGAAGGATGCTTGAAATCATATTATCAGAATCGATGTATTGAAAGACTGAAATAAAAAATCAGAAAACAAAAATTAGAACTTAGAATCGGTGATACTGTCTGAAATTAGATTAACAAGAATATAAGATAGATTTTTTTGAAGGATGCTTGAAATCATATTATCAGAATCGATGTATTGAAAGACTGAAATAAAAAATCAGAAAACAAAAATTGAAATCGGATATCAGAATGCTACATGAAAAACCCCGAATTGAGTTATTATAAATCGGTTTTATTTGTTACCGTTGAAAAAAAAAATCATAATTGATTCAGAGTCTTTCGATCGATGGTAGTGAGAGGCTTAATGTGATGATTATTCCAAAATAATTGTATGTTCCCTGGTCTTCTTTGTTTTGGCTCCATTTTGTTTCATTTCTTCGGCTCGGCTGTTATACATGATACATATTGTATTTTTCTTTCACTAATTTAATAAAGTATGTAAAAATAAGGCCCTAGATATTTGGAGGCCTTGAGTTATCGCCCCTGCTACCCTACCTGTGTCACCCATTTTCTAGAAGGGATTGACTAAAGACTTAAAGGGGTCAAAGATATGGTTTTGGGGGAAAATTATATTCCACAATGTGGCATGAAACTTCAATGAAATGTGGCTCTGATGTACACCACGACGTGGTAGGGAGGATGTCATGACGTGGATATTGTTGCAGCCCAAGCCCACGTTTTTTAGGGTTTTCTCCATATTTAAGGGCCTTAACTTTAGGATTAGGTCATTCTTTTCAGCCTCCAAAGCACCTTTGTCAAAACCTAGCCTCCCTTTGAAGCTCTTGGCTCATTTTTGGTGGTTTTGTGACGTTGGAAGGAAGAAGAAGGAACTCTTATGCATAGATCAAGCAAGCAACTCGTTTCTACTCATTGTGTGCATCTTCTGGACTCCTTGTAAGTCCTTAAGCTTCCACCTTTTTGGTTCCCTCTTCATAGATCTAGGTTTTATAGCAAGTTTTGGTTCATATTTGAGATTGGATTGGTTAGGTGAGATAAAGTTTCCAACTTTATGGCTTAGTTTGGTCCCTTGGTCAATATATATTCTTGATCTAGAAGATAAACGAATTTTAAGAGCCATACATGACTTTTAAGTAAGTTTTCTCATCTTTTGAGCTAGTTGGGTGAGGGACATGCATGTCCATAAAGTTTGCATTTTTAAGGACCATTAGGGTCCTAAGAAGCTTACTGGAAAGTATAAACAAGGGGCTTAACGAATAAAGGACTAAATCCATTAAGTTGTCCAAGTGAAATAGCCATAATGTGACAAGATGGATGCCACAACGTGGTGATGGAGGAATTTGCGACTATTTTCCTAGACGCTGCCAGGGCATAGTAGCGGATTATGATCACGACTGAGCTGGATAGTCACGACGTGAAGGTCAACTGACATTGACTTTGACCATTGAATTTTTGACTTGGCTGACTTTTGGTTAAATTGCTAGTTTTGGAATGTAGACAAACGTTTAACCCTGGGTATTTTGATAAGTGGATTGTAGTACCAGGTTCTCGAATTTTTGATCTGTAGTTGTTTGACTGTAAGTGTGAGGTGAGCCTTGTCACTATACTATGTAGGATGCTAGTTATCTTCGTGATACTTACATGGAAGACTAGGATTTGGCTCCTGACAATTGTATGAAAGACCATGGGGGAGCCCATGGAAATTGTAGGAGTGATTGTAAGTCTATGATTTGGCCCATAACATTTCACTTAGGATGAAATAGGTCCGATGGATGAAATAGGCCATGTTGCATGTTATGGTTACGTATAGTATGTGGTGTTTTGAGGAACTCACTAAGATATGTGCTTATGGTTTTTATCTTTAAATGTTTAAGGTATTTTGGTTCAAAAAGGAAGGGTCCGACTTGATCGCACTTCATCCCCTGGAGTTTAATTCCACATTATCTTTATGATTTACTATGGAGTTTCAAAATACATTACATTATGATTATATTTTGAACAATTGAATGAATGTTTTGGGTTGTTTCAAAATAAATTTTTACTTAGTACTTTTGGGACATTACACTATCGTTGGGAAGTAGGACCCCTATTATTTTTATAATATTAAAAATAAAAAGAAGTTAAAAAATATTTCAAAAGATAAAATAGTCCTTTTATATGGAACAATGACTAAAGGTGTATTTTTTTTAAACTCCAATGATATTATCTATCAAAAATTTGGACCAGATCTATGATTGTAACCAAAACACAAATCCATTTATATATTAATACGCTTTTTTGAATTGACAACTTTGTTGGAACCAAACATGGTAACAAATTTCTATATTAGACTCCCGATATGAACTCAAGTTTCTTAAAGAAAAACTGAAAAAGTGAAGAGTGGATGTCAACAATACAAAATCGACAATATCAAATGCCTTATGGAAAAGGGTGAACAGAATTGACTTAGTAGCTGAATCGAGACCTCTCATTGTCGCTGAGATTAATGAACCCAGAAAAAAAATCCTTCATCTTGACGGAATTTCAAAACTTGAACTTAAGAAAAAGTGAAGACGTAAATGTGTGGTAGATAGCTTTAAGAACTTGTGTTTCTTTCATGGGATATTAAACAATAAAGCTCGAAAAACAAAATTCAAGACCTTCTCATTAATGGCTTCTGGTCATCAGATCCAATCAACATCAAGATTAAAGTTATAGATTTTTTCCGCCAAATTTCATGAAAAATGTCCCCATATTTCCAAGCTTATCATCCTACTCTTCAAAACCGTATGCGAGGATCAATGTTGATTACTTGAGGATCCTTTTGGTTGTGACAAAATCAAGGTTGACATTTCGTATTGTAGCAGTGAAAAGGCCCTGGCCCGAATGGATTCACCTTCAAACTTCTCAGATCTAAGTGGGACATAACC
This sequence comes from Lactuca sativa, assembly GCF_002870075.4. NCBI lineage: Eukaryota > Viridiplantae > Streptophyta > Magnoliopsida > Asterales > Asteraceae > Lactuca > Lactuca sativa. Next base: position 260,263,447 of record NC_056627.2, read on the forward strand.
AAAGTCGATATTGTGGTCATTGTTAAGAATTTTGAGAATTTTGGCTACCTCACAAGAGGTAGTAGCTCGTATTTCATCACTCTAGTTCCAAAAATCAAAGACTCTCTCTCTCTCTCTCTCAATGTAAGGATGATAATTTGTCCCGAAAACCCGAACCGAATTAGACCCGAATAAGCAATTCGATTATAGCTAAAGCCCTAACTAATAACTAAAGAGGGTTGTTAATTCAGTCCAATAAACTTACATTGAAGGAAGGAACATCTTGGTGGGGGATCTAATTATAAGTGAAGTTTTCTCGTGGCCTAAGAAATATGGGACTACACTATTCCTATTTAACATCGGCTTCAAGAAGGCTTTCAACTTGGTTAATTAGAATTATTTAAATTCAGTGATGACACACATGGGATTTGGAAGATAATGGTGGTCTTGGATCAAAGGTTTCTTATTTTCTTCTCATACATGGGTGTTAGTTGAAGGTTCCCCCACTATAGAGTACACTATCATAAGAAAGGCCCATCAAGTTGTCCCTCTTTGTCACACCCTCGGCCGACGACGGAAACGTCGGGCAGTGAGACGTTAGGATGTTAGATCACATATACAAAATTATATATATACATTGAAATGTCACACAAATGTTACTTCTTATTTATTAAGTAATAAATATTACCCAAGTGTTCGAGGTAGAAATACATTACAAAGGCAAAATAAAGCAACATAACACATAATTTTCCAACCGTGCTTCCTGATAGGTTTTATCGGTTATAATTTAATGCATGAGGCGAGATATCTTAACCCTTAAGTTCACATGAAACCTATTTGGATTTAAGTTTTTTTCTAGTAATAGCAATAATCTATGAATATCAAGAACCCTAGAGTAAACCTACAGTGATCGAAATTTACATAGGTTTAGGGTTTACATAGCTTTTGACTATTATAGCAAATAATCAAATCAATTCCTTTCTTCAAAAGACTTGGTAAGCAAGCAACAAAATATTGAAGCCTCTAATGGTTTTTACCTAAACCCTAGCAATTCGAAGACTTGAGGAGAAAGGAGTAGAGAGTAGAATTTCAGATATTTCTTTGAGTGCATGAGAGGGGACGAAAATGAGGAGCCAACGGATCCCATTTATAGTTGATACAAGGAACCTTATAAACCTTAATTTGAATATAACATTAATATTTCAAATTAGGTAATTATCCAACTCCAAATTATCCTTAGGGGTTATTCTAGAAACCTTAAGAGGCTACTCCAAAACTATCCCCTACTGGAAAGCTTCTTGATCCTCTCTTGTTCAACTATTAAAAAATTACAGTTTTAGTCCTTGTACCTTTAATTTAACCAATCAATCCCTAAATGAATTCCAATTATTTTATGATTCATTCTTAATTAAATAATAATAATTCAAATTAAAATATTAATCTCATAATAGATTAACAAATAATTTCTTGCTATTTATTAATCATATAGTAAATAAGTAAATCAACATCTCTTTCCAAAAGTCATTATAGTCAATTTCTAGTTCTGAGGGCAACCCAAAAACAACTTTGCTTTTAATTAAAGTATACACCAATTTAGTTATTGACTTAGACACCTTAATCTAACAATCTCCCACTTGGATAAGTTTGTAACTACAATTGCAAGTGTAACTTCTAAATTAAACAACAAAGTGTGCTTTCCGAAGCAATTATCGAACTCTGATCCAATCACACATTGGCCCTAAGTGTAACAACCCGAAAGTTCTTCCACTAACAATGTTAACTTTCTATTACTCAAATATTAATCGTTGTAAAGGTATGTTGATTCTAAGATTTTAAATTGAAATAAATGAAATTATTAGGAATTATTAAAATTATAAATTTAAAATACTTGATTAGTTAAGATGACTTAAATGAAATATAAATGATTTATTTAGATTGAAGGATAACCATAAAATGTTAGGGTACCTAAGTGTGCATAATAAAAACATGGAATGAATGGTTATCTAGGGTTGGAGTTTTAAGAGCACAAAGCTGAAACTTGAGGGAATTAATAACAAAATCTGAACATGATCCTTCCACTGGTCGAGTGTTAGTAGTTCTTGATTAGGTGCGTTCCTTTTTTGTTAGCCATCTTACTAGGAATCAAGAAGATCTTGAAGCTTTTCATAGGGCTACAACCCACGACAGTTGTCATACCCTCCCCGACCGATGAAGGAAAATACCGAATGGTGACGGTACATAGATTTCCCAAATCACAGAGTGTCAATCATAATTACCTATCTAAACGAATATCTAAATGTCTTCATGTTGATAATCCTTTCCTAACTTGATCTCTACTCCATCCTAGGAACAAATGTGGTTTTTAAAACGTCAACTTGATGGTGGTGAGTTCATAGGTTTTGAGGTAAAAAGTATAATAAACTCTTTTGAAAACTTTTTAAAAATCTTTACTTTACTAGATTCCCAGTTTCCTATGTTTTATTATATTACCTCTTTATGTTTTTAGGAGATTATTCTAATCATATCTTATTGTCTTCTAGGATGTATTATTAATCCTAATTCCCTATCTTTGTAGGATATTTAACGATTATATCTTATTTTCTTTTAGGATATTTGAATAATCCTAATTTAATATCTTTGGAGGATATCTAACAACCCTAAAGTATTTTATCTATCACTCCAAGGTGTCCATAATTGTAGTCGGATCTCTAAGGTGTTTCTAATGTATTACCATGAGTCCCCAAAATCAATGTTGTTTGACTAACAATTGCTCAGCCACGACGCTTCATTGGACATCGAATAATGAACAATTATAAAGTTATCATGTTGGGATTGTAGCTAGCAATCACAGGTGGGGATGTCAATCCCTGTATTGATATACACATATCTTTCTAGCTCTCGCAAGATTAACGATTATAGGTACCGGAGAAGCCGGATTTAATAAAGGCCTTTGGATGAATATTAATAGCTTACTAACACATTAACCTTAGGTATTTATCTTTTATCTTTATCTTTTATCTTTGATTAAATTACATGAATGGTCCCTATGGTTTAGGGTAATTTAGGCGTTTGGTCCCTAACTTATTTTCTTAACTCGGAAGGTACCTACTGTTTGTTTTTGTGACGTGCTTGGTCCCTGTCTTACCTAAAAAACTATTTTGCCCTTGATTTTTTAATTTATTTAAATAAACACACTCCCAACCCCACCCACTCACCTTACCTTACCAACCCCACAATGTTCCCTATTTAAATAATAGTCTTTTTAGGTAAGACAGAGACTAAACATGTAACAAAAACAAACAGTAGGGACCAAGCGCGTAACAAAAACAAATAGTAGGGACTTTCTGAGTAATCAAAAATAAGTTAGGGACCAACCACACAAATTACGCCAAACCATAGGGACCATTTGTGTAATTTACTCTTTATCTTTCCTATAACTATCACAATATAATCTCTTTTAAATTTTATATTTGATAATTATATCATTTGATCTCATAATCATTATATATATATATATATATATATATATATATATATATATATATATATATATATCATACATATGTATATACCCTAATTACGGTTATTTGAAAACAAGATATATGGGTAGAGTAACGATTAGGCACACTAGATATCCCGATATTTGACCAGTATAACTTCTAGGTACTATGTTATCCTAGGGATTTGGCCATTATAACATGTAGGTATTATCTCTTCCTAGACTATCAAGCATCATAACTCTTATTCATAATATCATAGCTTACGACTAGGTATACTATCTATAGTTACATTATCCAAAGGCTTTAAGCTTTATAAACGATTTGATATTTATAACTATAAATATAATTTGATAAATCATTTTGATAGACATGTATCCCTCCCCACAGTAAAAGTTTTGAAATAGTGACATAGGGGTCGTGAACTCACTCTACTAGCGTATTCTGAAGCATCCAAGCCAATGCATTTGAAGCTTCGCGCCGTTGAGAGGACTTCTGAAACAAATTGAGAGCTATATAGAAATAGGGTTAGGAGAGTGTTTGGGATGAGAAAATTAGAAAGTGAGCACCTCTATTTATAGTGGTTGTGCGAAAAGTTCACTTCATGCGCGACGTGCACTTGCTTTGTGGCTCAATCCAGAGCTTGCCATGTATCTGGGTGTCAGACATGCATGCCGAGCATGGTGCGCACTTGGTGTGAAACCCTAAATCTTTTATCAAAATTCATATCTTCCTTATATGAATCTTGTTTCTTAACCTCTTCATGTATTTGTGTAACTCTCTACTAGTACTACAACTTTCATTAAGGTTGCGTTTCCAAATTTGAACTTTTATTTGTAATCCGTATTTTATATATTTTTTTAAAATCGTATCTCCTTCATACGAACTTCGTTTTTGACTTTTTTCTTTTCAATTTTTTTTATCTCTCAGAGTACTATGATTTTCCTTTTAGTGACATTAACCAAAACTCAACCAATTTCTTTATGTCATTTTGACGTTAATAGCGTTATTAACACGGTTGGTTTTTATCTTTTATAAAATCATAACTCCTCCAATCGGAGTCAGATTTTCACAACGATGATATCCTTGGTATCACTTTGTTGTGTACTTTCCAAATACATTAACCATCATAAAAAGGGATATAAGTTTTTGGTCACTCACTTTTTACCCTATTATTATCATTTAACTGATCGTGCTTTCCTTCAATATGAAAACTTTTATCATTATTATTGAATGATGCTAATCTCTAGTGACGATTGGTGATAGGAAATTCCCAATTGTCACATTCCATCCTGTTTTAAGAATTTCTTCATCGAAATTCATACCTTATGGTAATCTTATGTGGGGAGACCGATTTCTTAATCTGGATATCAATTCCTTTTTCCTATTTGTTGGGAAAACTAAATTTCCTTTTTAGTTTTCTACTTCTAATTCTTCAACTTTATCATTTGCATCTAATATTTGTCTTTTAAAATCCTATTTGCTTTTATCCTTATTTTACACTAATAGGAAACCTAAATCTTTTTATCTTAATATTGGTGTGGATTTCAAGAAGGATTTCTATTTTTATTTGTCTATCACTACACATACTCAAAATTGAACTTTTTATATATAATAATGTTGAATACAACTTCAAGGGTTTTCAATTACCTTGTTCAAACATTACATAATTATTCCTATGTAACTTTTTCCTAAACCTATTTACTCTAACATCTAGTATTCCCTTCTACTGGTCTGGTTGAATCTTGTAGACGTTGGCAATGTGCCCTTTCCTTCCATAGTTGTTACGCATAAACTTCTCACATTTGCCTAGATTATGAAGTCCACAATTGTTGCACAAGGGGAGTCTTCCCAAGTATCCCCTTGGTGAAGTGGTTGATCTCTCATGAGGCTTCCTTTCTTCTCTTTCCTTCCACAAGGGTCGACTAGATATTCCCTTGATGATTCCTCCCCACTTGTTCGTAAGCTCTTTGGACTTCTTCTTACTCCTTTTTGGGTTCTGGGGCACAGGATCCTTGAGACTAAAGGCTAAATATTTAGCTTCCTCATAGGTATTAGGCTGGTGTGACTACACTTCGAATCTAATATGGGGAACTTAGCCTTTGAGATGTGCATTGATCTTTTGGATCTCCGAATTGACCAATTTAGGGCATATGGTTATTAGGTACTCAAAGTGTACCATATAGAAAGCCAATCCAGACTCTTTGGTGCTCATATGATTGAAAGTTTTGCTTGGCTTGTGCCATGTCTCTGGTAGAATGGAATTCCTTTATCACATGTTTCTTCAACTATTCCCAAGTAGTTGCATAGGCTTTGTCTACGCCCAAAGCCTTGGCCTGAATACTCCACCAGAGGAGAGCTCTTCCCATGAACATGCAAGTTGCGAAATTTACTATATGTTCACAAGCACACTTTCTCTCTATCTCTTTTGTCCAATGGATCAAAATATTTACTCCCCTATCTCCATAGAATGATCTCAGCTTAATGTTGAGAAAATTCTGAAAGGTTCTTGTCAATTGACTACCTTCCTTACTGTTTCCCTCATCCTTTCCAGCTTTGAGATTTTGTAATGCATTAGAGACTTGACGCCGAGTCATGGTCTAAATGGTGGCCGGGTCAATCAAGGTTAACATAGTATGGTTGTTGTACTGAAATAATGACAAGAAGGTTATTTGTTGTTCCTAATGTGGTTAACACTACTTTTCCATTTGTAGGGTACTATAGTTGCTTTTCTAGCAACCTGTAAGTCCCCAAAATTGCTTGTGTATCAATCAGATCCAACTGATGGTGCGGAATCCCGATCAATTGGATGATGTCAGATCAAATAGAAGAGAAGGAAAAGAAGAATAACTTGAATCTAATGTATTGATGATATGATTGATGCTCTTTACAATAGATTCTCTCTCACACACACTTCTTCTCTCTAACTATCTCTCTCTTCTCTAGCCTTCTAACCTAACCGTACACTCCCACATGCACTCCTCTATTTATATGGACCTCCAGCCATACACATGTGTACAGCCGCACACCATGTGTACGGCCGTACACAGGGTGTGCGGTTGTACACACAAACCGCAAACACATACAACATTACATAAAATTATATTTTCCTAGAAAAGAAAAGTATAAACCATATTTTTGACCCAACAATCTCCCCCTTGGTTTATAGCTTTCTTTTCTAATTGGCCCAACAAATTCCCCCTAAAAAGTAGCTGGCTTTTTCTTGTTAATCTTCATTGGGAGCTTGGCTTCAGCATTAATCTTCAAATTTCTTCACAGCATCAATATGAACATATGAATCTTCAATAAATGAATTCATCTTGAGCGGTTGGGTTTTTCTTCAAAATTTGACATTGAACGCATGTTGGGTGAGCAAGCTTCTTGAAAAGATTCTTGAAAGACAGCTCTTTCAGCTTGAGAATCTTCAGGGAGAATATCAGAGAGAAATAATCTTCTGGATCACTTCAGCAGGTTCATAGATAGCAGCAAATTGTTTGAGGAGGCTTCAATGCAATCTGTCACATAATCTTCAAGAACAGCTTCACCTTGCTTCTGAGGTTGAAAGATTAAATGATGGAAGAATAGTCTTCATTTCTTGCTCCTTCGATTGAAAATTCTTCGATGCTCACGGATGAAGCCTGGGCTCAGAAGATCTTCAATATTGTCTCCACGAGTCTCATCTGCGCCTGAAATCACTTTTCAAGACAAAACAAAACTAAAAGAAAAATTAGCACACAAAAAAATATATTTTTGGATTTTTGATATTTTTTGGAAAAATAAAAACAGAAACAAATATATTTTTAGATTTTCTGAACAAGATATAACACTATTTTTGGATTTTTAATTTTTTGATTTTTGTTTGATTTTTGAATTATTTTTAATTATCCCGCTAAAATTTGTGCATAGAGGAAAACTATGAAAAAATTTAACAAAAATAAAATGATATCTAACTTTAAGAATGATTTGGGATCAAAGTTTTTAGACAGCCTTTATCCGCTTGTCGGTACCTTCTATCTTTACGTCTTTGTTTGGTCGATCGCCGGTATTGTTGTCCACTTAAACACGAAAAATTGTGACAAAATTAGGACATACTATAAGTGACAAGAGAATGTGATCCTGAGTTCCTAGATATTATATCTGATCCTAAGTTTCTAGATACTATATCTTAAGGACCATTCAGCTGACAACGACCAGGGATATTGTTGTCCACCTAAATTGAGCAGCGAGATCTATAGACAATCTTTGAGTGTTCAATTTTAATTGTACTGGAACATGTTTTCCACTTCCAGATATGCCCCGGTAATCAAGGACTTCCAGAGTACTCCTTACATCGGATGAGCAGACCATCATTAGGGGAGAAGATAGATTCAGAGTATTATTACTTATAGTGCATATGCTGTGTACCAGGTCGGATTGTTAGTCACGCAAAGGAGACAACATATGGCTAACAGATAAGAGAATTTCATATGTATATATATATATATATATATATATATATATATATATAATATGCAGAGAAATAGAATTGCATATGTTATAGTCCAGGTCGGATCTCTTCCAATCACGCAGAGGAGGTAACGTATGACTAATAGACATAAAGAAACAAAATGATTTTCTATAGACCTAATTTATCGGAATTTACCAGTTGCCCCATCAATACTGGAATTAAGGACAAAATCCGCACATGGAGGAAACGTTAAACCACGGTTCCAGATATGGGTTCAATTAATGTGACGAGTAAAATCCCATATATATCTCCCTGCTCAACCTATCCAAGCGTCGTATTGTCAGGCTAAATAGATCTAACTAGGTCAAGATTTGTCAAGTCATTTTATTTCTTAAGTTCAACTCTGCCTAGTCATGTCCATTTAGAATCTTTCGTGCCTATCGACGCGTCAAACCAGAGCATAGACCCTTCAACTTTGGGTACGTTACGCATACTCAGATTGCCCATTATCACTCACTTCCCAAAACATCCCCCTCAAGCACATTCCATAACCAAGATAATTTCTTTTTGTTTTTCTGATTTTCTAATGTTTTTGGATTTTTATTTTTTAAAATTTTCTAAATTTTGTTTTGTTTTTATTTCTCCACCTAAATTTGTGTATAGGAGAGAAACGAAAGTAAATGCGCAAATTTAAACTATCCTAAAACAAAAATTAGTCTTACAAGCGAATCAGCTTAAGATAAACTCAGGAGTATAGAGAAGAAAACTCAAACCGTAAGTCACCGATTGAATTTGCATCCAGAAGGTCTGAGAACAGCATGCGTAATCTCAGAACAGATCCGAAAATTCTTCTTGCCATTAAGCACAAACCTCGTGAGTGATCACTTCCTTTCTTCCCTTCCCGCAAAGGACACATACTCTCAAACAAATGTCTGAATGTTGTATAGTTGAGAGATGTCCCCTATCAAGTGCCAGGAACAGCCACTACCAACAAACCAAAGTCTGATGATATGCCTCCATAGCTGCTCCGACACAGAGCGGGATCAATTGGTCTTTGGAACCCAATCCATTTTGAAACTGGGTCGACCTTTGTCATCCTTGCACGATACTTTCTCCCAAGACATATCCTGTTTATCACAAACAGAAGATGTAAAAATATTAGAAGCATTAGATGATTTGGGAGATTGAGCCTTCGGAACCCATTTGTAGTTGGGTTTAACCCATTTCTTTTTCGATCTGATGGGTAGCTGAGCACTTGATTTTGAACTTGATGTCGGCCGTTGAGATGACGTTGATTTAGGCTTCAGGGGAGCATCTCTTGGATTTGGCTTCTTGGCCGACATTCCCTTCTTGCCCTTGGGATTCAGATTCTTGGCCTTGTGGGTTTGATTCTTGGCCTTCTACGCGTTCCGTTCACCATTATATGAACGTGACCTGGAAGGGTTTCTTTTGAAGTATCTCTCTCTTGGCGCATTTTTCCATCCTTGTGCATAGTAGGGAACGTATGCGCGATTAGAACAATTTCTGGCAATATGTCCAGGTGTTCCACAATGAAAGCATGTCTTTTTCTTCACTGGGAAGTTGTTTCTTCCTGCCCCTGGTGGCGTATCCTTGCCTTGTCTTTGGTTGTTCCCACATGCACACTTATAGCATGCCGTCGGCTTCGCTTGTTTTGGTGGCATGTATTTACCAACAGCAGGTTGATCAGAAGCAGCTGAGTTCGAAGCAACAGATTCAGAGTTTAAGGAGATGTTGGTGTGTTCATAGTGTTCTCCTTGTTCTCATCCTCTGCTACTTTACCTTCACATGAAGTAGAAGCATTAGTATTGTTCAGCTCAACACCTCAGTTGCCTATTCAACAACTGGTTTACCGTATACCAAAAATGGTTCTCGGTCAATCTCTTCCTGAGTCAAAGGTATGGATATATAGTTATGATTGAAAGGGGGAGGAACACAATTGTACCCTAAACCTTTGTTTTGATTATCTTTGAATTTTAATTGATTTTCAAATAAGGACTCGATTGTCTTACTTGACGCAGTGTAATTTTTGAAACTAACATCTGTTTTTCCACACTTAACTTTCAAAGCGTCAAGTTCTTCAGTTACAGCAGCAAGTTTGCGTTTAATGTGATCATGATTTTCACACTTGTTGTTGTAATCTTCTTGTAATTTCCTAAAGTCCTTGGTTTTTGCTTCTAGTTGTGCTTTTAACGGTTTCTGACCTTTCCTTAGAGTATAGCCTTCATATTTAAGGTCCTCATTTCCCTTTTTAACAAATCAATTTGTTCGCGAAGAAATTTAATCGTAGCTTTACAAGATGGAGTACATGAAACTGCATTTACCGGAATTGATGTGGAACTCATTTTTTTTTTTTTATTTATTTTTTTTAATTTTTATATTTTTTTATATTTTTAATTGCCCTTTGACTTAAAAACCGAGAAAGTCAAATTTAAAAAGTCAAACTTGAAAAGTCAAACCGAAAAGCCAAATTTGAAAAATTAAAAGTCAAACGAGAAAGTCAAAATTTAAAGTCAAAGGTCAACTTTTATAAGTCAAAGTCAAAATTTTAAGTAAAAAATCAAAAATAAAAGTTAAAATTTAAAAACTAAAATTTTTGGATGAAAATAGAATTTTAAAATAAAAGATTTTGAATTTTGGGCTAAAAATGACAATTTTGCGAAAATAGGGGCGAAATGGAGTCTTTATGAACTAAATTTCGAGGGAAATAAACATCTAGCAAGTTGGTCTAGATGGTAAGGCCGCCGGTTGTGTAGGCAGAAGACCCGTGTTCGAATCCTGGCAGCTTCAATTTCCGTTACTATTTTTTAATACAAGGCTGATGTGCGAGGACTAGAGCCGCGAAGCGAGGAGAGCTAAATGCGAGCCGAACACGCTGTTGATATGAGAGCGAGGCAGCTGAGCCGAGAATCTGAGGCGAGACCGAGCCGCACACACCGAGGCGTACACTGAGACTGCACACGTCCGAGGCGCACACTCCGAGCCGCACACCGAGCCGCACACTGCTGAGCCGTACACCGAGGCTGCTGAGCCGCACACACGGAGGCCACACACCTTCAAAGTCTGGCCGCACACCTTCAACAGATTCACGAAAAAAATGACGTTTTTCACCCTTTTGTGCTCCAAAGCTCGTTTTTATGAAAAATGCAAAGAAGTAACCCCCCTTATTTTTGCGAGATGTATCTAAAAACGCTATTCTCTTTTCAAAATAAGATCAAATAAGCTCTAGATCTGAAAAAATTGATTGATACAACCAAGCTCTGATACCAATTGTATGTCCCCAAAATTGCTTGTGTATCAATCAGATCCAATTGATGGTGCGGAATCCTGATCAATTGGATGATGTCAGATCAAATAGAAGAGAAGGAAAAGAAGAATAACTTGAATCTAATGTATTGATGATATGATTGATGCTCTTTACAATAGATTCTCTCTCACACACACTTCTTCTCTCTAACTATTTCTCTCTTCTCTAGCCTTCTAACCTAACCGTACACTCCCACATGCACTCCTCTATTTATATGGACCTCCAGCCATACACATGTGTACAGCCGTACACATAGATTCTCTCTCACACACACTTCTTCTCTCTAACTATTTCTCTCTTCTCTAGCCTTCTAACCTAACCGTACACTCCCACATGCACTCCTCTATTTATATGGACCTCCAGCCATACACATGTGTACAGCCGCACACCCTGTGTATGGCCATACACAGGGTGTGCGGCTGTACACACAAACCGCAAACACATACAACATTACATAAAAATATATTTTCCTAGAAAAGAAAAGTATAAACCATATTTTTGACCCAACACAACCTGTCTCCTGATCACTTGTTTATACAAAGACTTTACTAACATCTTTTCTTTTATTGTTATTTTCTTTCTTATCACAACATGCTTTTGTTGCTTCCTTAGCAACATTTATTATGAAATCTCCTATTACTGTTGCTTTCCTAGCAACTCTTATTATGAATGAAATTTCATATTATTGTTGCTTTCCTAGCAACTCATGGAAATGTCTTATTACTATTGCTTTCCAAGAAACGCTTATTATACACAGAGTTCCTATATTACTGTTTCTTTCCTAGCAGTTCTTATTATAAAAAAATCTCTTATTATTTCAATGGAATTCTTCTCCCATGCTCTTAATCTTCTAATTAAATTAAACTCCTAAGGGCTTTTAGTGTCTAGGGTATCTAATGATTTTTGGGGATGAAAAATGGCAACTTTAAAGATCTTGAACATGCACGCCAGACATACCATGTGTACCCCGTGCACTTGCAGCAAATCAACATTAAAGTCGAATTTTGGATTCATTCGAAACCTTTCAAACATTCCATCTGGTCTCCATCTGATTTGCCTCGATTGGGTCCCACACGCACGACGCAGACTTTGTATGCCTGCCTCTAAACTTTGATTTCTTCATCTCATTTGATCACTTTACTTCCGGGTAACTTCTATGCTTAATCCTAGCTTGAATTTTGGGCCAAAATTCTAGTTTTTATGGTTTTTGAGGTTTTTATCAATCGATGAATTTGGGTTAGTTTTTGTGAAATAGATGATCACTTAAGCATCTTACACTACCGATTTCACTTCCTATATACACAATTTTGGGATTAATTCCATCCATTGATCTTCATTCTGAATTTTTGAATTTTTGAATATTTATAACTAAGTCTATAAATTTGTGATGTTTTAGGCGAAACAGGTTACCTATTCGTGTTCTAGAAGCTTAGTCGAACATCCTTATATAGTCTTTGTGTGGAAAATTGGACAAAACAGGGGGTTACCATGCATGATGTTCTTCATGTTCTTGCAGCACGTCGCACAGATGCATGTGCGTCACGTGTAATCGCATGCAACATGCATCTGGCGCGTCTGACCCATTCAACACTTTAAGAAACATTTATCTTTTCTATCTTATGTTGGGTTTTGAGTATTCTAACACTCCTATGGTGTACATGCAACCCTAAATACCTTGGGTCTATGTTTTCTCTATTATACATGCAAACTTGAACTTTCCAAGGTATTACCCTAACTAGCATACAATCTTTGGTACTTGGGTAATATGAATAAGTTATAAGACATACTTTTTTGATGAAGCTTGAAGTCTTGATCTTTAAGAGCATAGCCCCAATAGTTTGGAAGCCTCAAGTGGATTCACAAATCACCAAGAACACCTTGGAAAAACTTGAGAGAATAGTAAGCACACTAGAAAAGACCCACTCTTGTATCCTCACACACTAGCGCCATTTCATGTGCCAAAGACCTCTTTATATAGTATGGAGGTTTAGGGTTTCATCCATGAAAATCCTAATACCCGTGACCTTTCATTTCCATAGGATCCATGGGTTAAAAACTCCATGGACTATCCATGCAAGCTTAGCCCAATCTAAATGAACTTGGCCCATACTATATATAAGAGTCCATATTTAATTAGTTCCTTTTGATCACTAAATTAATTCTTGATCAATACTAATTAAATAATATGATACCATATTAATATATTAGAACTTATAATATATTAATATAAATCATAAACATACTATTCTCAAAAGACTATCCATATAAATTGTTCCGATGAAGTGCAACCCAAATGGACAATGCCAAATTGGGTCAAGTACATACCAATAATAGTTATGGGCTTAGAATGCCATTTTATAGGCAGTAGCCTTATACCCTCCTTATAGACCGGCTTCGTAAATGAGACCTATTAACGGTAAGACCGAATTTTTGCTTATACATATAATATATTAAAATTTTAATATTATAATAGTATAAGGGTGTATTTTAGACTTTTAAAATACTTGGTGGTTTAATCTATTAGTTAAACTAGACTTTTAATTTAATTAAACTCCAACCATATATTTATGGATTTAATAATACTCTTTTAATTAAACGCTTTAACTAACTATGAATAAAGTCCATAAGGGTTAATTTGAACTATTCAACAAAACATCATAATTCAAATTATCAAATTCAAAATTAAAACCATTTAATTAATTGTTTAAGTTATGAACCCAAGAGTTTTAGAATTCAATTTTTTTCATAAAAAACTTTTTTCAAATTCCAAAATTTGAGGGCAAGTTTTGTAACTCTTGAAAACTTTTGGATTCCACAACTTATGGAGTTAAATGCTTGTTTTATGATGAAACTTTTCATTTTCCATGACTTAAGAACAAGTTATAAAATTCTTTAAAACATTAACACCAAATTTTGTAACTCCATAAAAACTTTGAATCATTTTTTTTAAAAACTTTCATATCCATAACTTATGGAGGTTTCAAAAAAAAAAAAAAAAAAAATTCTTTAGATCAAACTTTTAAAACTAATAAAATAATCATCTCATTTTATCTTTTACTATATTTGACCTAATTCCACTCATATAGCAAATGATTCAAATTTTACAAAGAATTAGTTTTTCACAAAAACAAGTAATTATGTTAAAATTTGAAAAGCTTCATGTTTTTTTTTTGTTTTTTTTTTTCAACATTGAAAATCAAACATTTGCATCAATATAACAGAAAACAACCCATGGCTCTGATACCACTGTTGGGTTTTTGAGCATTCTAACACTCCTATGGTGTACATGCAACCCTAACTACCTTGGATCTATGTTTTCTTTGTTATACATGCAAACTTGAACTTTCCAAGGTATTACCCTAACTAGCATACAATCTTTGATACTTGGGTAAAATGAACAAATTACAAGACATACCTTTTTGATGAAGCTTGAAGTCTTGATCTTTAAGAGCTTAGCCCCAATAATGTGGAAGCCTCAAGTGGAATCACAAATCACCAAGAACACCTTGGAAAAACTTGAGAGATTAGTAAGCACACTAGAAATGACCCACTCTTGTATCCTCACACACTAGTGCCATTTCATGTGCCAAAGACCTTTTTATATAGTGTGGAGGATTACGGTTTCATCCATGTAAACCCTAATAGCCATGACCTTTCATTCCATAGGATCCATGGGTTAAAAACTCCATGGACTATCCATGCAAGCTTAGCCCAACCTAAATGAACTTGGCCCATATGATATATAAGAGTCCATATTTAATTAGTTCCTTTTGATCAGTAAATTAATTATTGATCAATACTAATTAAATAATATAATTCGGTATTAATATATTAGAACTTATAATATATTAATATAAATCATAAACATACTATTCTCAAAGACTATCCATATAAATTGTTCCGGTGAAGTGCAAACCCAAATGGACCATTCCAAATCGGGTCAAGTACATACTAATAATAGTTATGGGCTTAGAATGCCATTTTATAGGCAGTAGCCTTATACCACCCTTATAGAGTAGACTTTTAAAATACTTGGTGGTTTAATCTATTAGTTAAACTAGACTTTTAATTTAATTAAACTCCAACCATATATTTATGGATTTAATAATACTCTTTTAATTAAACGCTTTAACTAACTATGAATAAAGTCCATAAGGGTTAATTTGAACTATTCAACAAAACATCATAATTCAAATTATCAAATTCAAAATTAAAACCATTTAATTAATTGTTTAAGTTATGAACCCAAGAGTTTTAGAATTCAATTTTTTTCATAAAAAACTTTTTTCAAATTCCAAAATTTGAGGGCAAGTTTTGTAACTCTTGAAAACTTTTGGATTCCACAACTTATGGAGTTAAATGCTTGTTTTATGATGAAACTTTTCATTTTCCATGACTTAAGAACAAGTTATAAAATTCTTTAAAACATTAACACCAAATTTTGTAACTCCATAAAAAACCTTGAATCAATTTTTTTTAAAAGCTTTCATATCCATAACTTATGGAGGTTTCAAAAAAAAAAAAACTCTTTAGATTAAACTTTTAAAACTAATAAAATAATCATCTCGTTTTATCTGTTACTATATTTGACCTAATTCAACTCATATAGCAAATGATTCAAATTTTACAAAGAATTAGTTTTTCACAAAAACAAGTAATTATGTTAAAATTTGACAAGCTTCATGTTTTTTTTTTCCTTTTTTTTTCAACTTTGAAAATCAAACATTTGCATCAATATACCAGAAAACAACCCATGGCTCTAATACCACTGTTGGGTTTTGAGCATTCTAACACTCCTATGGTGTACATGCTACCCTAAATACCTTGGATATATGTTTTCTCTATTATACATGCAAACTTGAACTTTCCAAGGTATTACCCTAACTAGCATATAATCTATGATACTTGGGTAATATGAACAAATTATAAGACGTACCTTTTTGATGAAGCTTGAAGTCTTGATCTTTAAGAGCTTAGCCCCAATAATGTGGAAGCCTCAAGTGGAATCACAAATCACTAAGAACACCTTGGAAAAACTTGAGAGATTAGTAAGCATACTAGAAATGACCCACTCTTGTATCCTCACACACTAGTGCCATTTCATCTACCAAAGACCTCTTTATATAGTATGGAGGATTAGGGTTTCATCCATGTAAACCCTAATACACATGACCTTTCATTTCCATAGGATCCATGGGTTAAAAACTCCATGAACTATCCATGCAAGCTTAGCCCAACCTAAATGAACTTGGCCCATACTATATATAAGATTCCATATTTAATTAGTTCCTTTTGATCAGTAAATTAATTCTAAATTAATTCTTGATCAATTCTAATTAAACAATATGATTCCATATTAATATATTAGAACTTATAATATATTAATATAAATCATAAACATACTATTTTCAAAAGTCTATCCATATAAATTGTTCCGGTGAAGTGCAACCCAAATGGACCATGCCAAATCAGGTCAAGTACATACTAATAATAGCTATGGGCTTAGACACTAATCCAAGAGTCTCCCACTTGGATAAGTCTAAAACTATTATTGCGTATGACTTCAAAACCTGACTAGCAATCGTAGCTCTGAAAGCCGCTGTCGAACTCTGACCTTAGTTAATGACTTGTGCATTAGATAAGGGATCATATATTCCTCCATTCTGGATATTATATGGACTGAGACATGGATTATAATCATTCTCTTTGTCCATTTGTTGTTTCCTGATTTCCGATTTATGACGACCGACTAATTGAACAAATCAAATCAGTCCAGGCTTGGCCAAGCACTTCGGGGTGTCGTCACTAAATCATCGAGGGGCTCACAGATATCGCTTTTATCCCTTCAAGGGTAAAAGGAATGGATAAACTTCGACTCATATGCTTGTTCTACTACTTGTTGAATCATACATAAAGGCACGTTTTATAGCATCGAGTTACCAATGCATTTGCGTAGAATCAATGCATAACCAACTCATATGCAAAAAATCATATCTCTAGGTTTGAAGAATATAAGATATTATCGTCTCATGACCACTCGTGATAAAATCCATGAAGTGAGTCAAATGAGCGTGGGTTTAATCCAATACTCAGAACGTATGAGCACTCATGAATGTTGCAGCAACTCTTGCTATGTCCACTACCTTGGACATCTACAAACCAACTTCATGACAATCTTGATTCATATCTACTTCCAACGTATGACCGACTATGGATGGTTTGAATAACTTAGTCATTCGGGAAGAACGACCTAGTTATTCTGGAAGTCATAACATGCAAAGTGAAACACAAGAATAATCGAATCCAATATGGTCCCAAAACTTATGAATATAAATAGAACACCTTTTATTTATCACCATATTGATCATACATTAGTCATTGCGTAATGTTTCAAACTATCAACTTTATACTTGAATTAAAAACAATAGTTGTCCCATGCTCCAAGCATGTACACTATGTTATCTAAACACTAGTCATGCCATACACCAAGTATGCACACTATGTTTGTCTAAACATTAGTTCTGCCATACACCAAGTATGCACACTAAGTTCGTCTATGATCTTTACTCTGTGAAATAGATCGATTGAACATAATTCCAATGATTCTCATTTTAGAATCCCAAATCCTTACCACAAATTCAAGAATTCCAAATTCCTGCCAATTACCTAAATCTGTTAGGTTCTAAACTTATATGCATTGATCCTCTTGTAATGATTATGCACAAAACAAAGACTTGTCAACAGACATTACAGAGTATTCCAATGGAGATCATTCTATGGAAACGAAGTCTCAAATTCAAAGTACATTGCTTTGAACATTCTTCTTGCATTAAGTTTCCTAATCTTACACACATTTAATGAATAACTTCAACCTATGGGAATATTTCCATATTCTCATTTTGACTATCACTTCTGAACAAGAGTTGCCTCTTTTCAGAATATGTCAAAATGGTCATCTCCAAAAATTTACACCATACTTCCAACCATCCCTGAGCAACCAATCTTTGGTAAACCTTAGATTGTCCTCGACAATTGCTTAATCATTTTATTCATATCCAATTCTAGACTTTTCCCCTCTAAATGCTCTCGGCATTTGGAAAATTTAGAAAGGAT
Organism: Lactuca sativa; assembly: GCF_002870075.4. Lineage (NCBI taxonomy): Eukaryota > Viridiplantae > Streptophyta > Magnoliopsida > Asterales > Asteraceae > Lactuca > Lactuca sativa. Next base: position 260,281,808 of record NC_056627.2, read on the forward strand.
GAATATTATATCACATGCAATCGATCCTATATCCGAAGCATATGGGACACGATGATTATTAGCATAACACTTATGCTCCCACTATAATTAACATTGCTAACTTGCTAACTTGCAATACTTATCATAATTATAATGCTCCCACTAACATGATGATTATTAGCATAACACTTATTCTCCCACTAGCTTTGACATGTACTCAGAAATCAACTGGACTTCTGGAACTCAATACTTTATTGAATTTCTTACCAAAGTTCAGAATTCTGATACGAGATGCTTTTATAAGACTTTATCAAAATCATACACATTTCCTTAGATAGCACACATGTGTGTCTAAACAATTCCAGAACTATGAAAAGGGATGTCGTAATCATAGTAACAATTGTTTAGACCTTTGCCATTCCTCACAAGTCCATGTTAGTGTGCCGATTAACCACTTACTCTCCATTAACGACTTCGAGAATGCAAATGTCACAATTGCTATCTACTTAAAACCACTTAGTGAAAGCGTTTCCTCACCATCATTTTCATGAATCAGAAAGAAACCTTATGACACTTAGATTTTATGGTGTATGTGTTCCTATCCATGTGAATTTGTCAAAACCATAATCACAAGAAAAGGTTAGTGACAAAACTCATATGGATTGATCTTGTGCAGTCTTAACTTCTAGCCACCTGGCAGCACAAGGGCCTACCATTGCTTCCAAGTTGTTATGCAACCAATTGAGAACTCTCAGAACTCGTATGCAATGTCAACTTTAACTGGAATGGGCACAAAAATAGAAATATGTCAACACGATAGGTTATAAGCCTCACGTCGTGTGCTAGTGATAAACTACATGTTTTTATTCTTGATTAGACTCTTTCAGGATCTTTTAGACTCCCAGTGTCCTCTTGACATATAAGAATCTCTTGCCAAATATTCAAGATATAGTGAGGATTCTTTATCAAGACAAACACTTCACACAATTGGCATTATTTGGTCTTTCTTTGATCCAAAACATCACAACTTACCAATTTCAAATGTACAAGAGTAGGACACATTTTACTCTTACATTTGACAAGTGTTATAAGCCTTTCTTTAAGATATGTCACTCAAGTTACAATCTTGGAGTATGACTCTAGGAATTGTTTTGGAACGAAGTATGAATCATCTTCTTGATTTAACCATTTCAAGAACTCATGACTCCTCTTCTTATCCATAAGAATTATAACAGCCCGGAATTTCAAGTATTGTAATAATTATGTTTCTGGGGTGTTTTAAGAGGGGACTCGGCGAGTTGGAGCCTAGACTCGCCGAGTAGGATCGCAGACCGGGTCGCGGGTCGCGACTGGACTCGACGAGTCCAGATATGGACTCGGCGAGTCTGCGCTGTTTAGCGAAAACCCTAACCGTTCAGGTTTGGGACGTATAAGAGGCACTTATTGGCCGTCATTGTTCATTTTTAGCCTTCTGGGAAGAACCCTAAATCGATTGGGTGCATCTGGAGCAAAGTTCAAGGGCCATTGTTGATCTTGGAAGTGTTGTTGTGCAAGGAAGAGAAGGGCTTGGCTAAAGGAACAGCAAGGGAGTCACGTTCTGAGGATTGGGGACGCAGAGGGCACATTATTCTGGTAAGAATGCGAGTTATGCTCTGCTATGTTGATGTGTTTATGGAATTAGGGTTTGTGGAACCCTTTTGTGATTAGATTGAATGCTACCCTAGTCCCCCAAACGATTGTGACTCTGTATTGGGACCTTTGGAGGTCCAGAATGTCCCATGCCTGTACATTTCGGGAATTAATGAAGGTTTTGGATTGGAATCCTTATGCCTTAGGTCAATATGTATGTTATGAATCATGGGGTGTATCATGAGCACCAAAATGAGGACCTTACGTGATGGACCAGTCTAGGAAGGCCAGGCCTATGAATGGTCGGAGCAGTCCTGCCATTAGAAAGCAGTTTGAGCGGTTGCATGGCATGGACTCGCCGAGTCCGATGAACAGACTCGGCGAGTAGCTTGAAGATTTGCTGGGACTCGTGCGGTTGTTCTTCAGACTCGGCGAGTTGAGTCGGGGTGGCCCCGCGATTCTTCCAGGAGGAACTCGTCGAGTAAAAAGGGGATACTCGACGTGTAGAAAGGGTGTCTTAAGGAATCGGTGAGTTAAGGGCGAGTGGACTCAGAGTCGCTGAACTCGGCGAGTTAGGTCGCGGGTTGAGTGAAGTTCTGAGTAGGGGGACTCGGCGAGTCATAGGGTTGACTCGGCGAGTAGGGTCAGTCAGGGGTTGACTTTGACCTTGTCTTTGACCAGGGATTCACCAGTGGTTCCAGGGGTATTTTGGTAATCGTTGTTATTGTTTGAGTTCAGTGCATTGGTGACTGTCCAGAGGTGGAGATCGTATCAGTGATCGGAGCAGCTTGAGCTATCTGTTCAGTCGGCAGTTTCGAGGTGAGTTATCCTCACTATATCGTTAGGGTTTATGGCACCAAGGCCGACCCTTTTTACCGGATAGAAATTCGGGTAGTTGTCATTACATGTTATGGGCCGGAAGGCATTGCTATGTGGACCGGAAGGTCTTGGCCTGGAAAGGCGTATGTATGCATTTAGTATGTTGACTGATTCATAGGGTAATGTTATGCTAGTGATCGGCTAGACCGGTATCTTGTTTAGAGTAATGCTATGATATGTGATCTGTTGATCGATTGTTGTCAATGAACTGCTATATGATTATTTGTTATGTTATATATGCATTTTATGCTTATGGGCCGGAAGGCAATATGTTATGGGCCGGAAGGCAATATGTTACGGGCCGGAAGGCGATATGTTATGGGCCAGAAGGCGTATATGTGGTTGGTATCCTGGGGGTATCTCACTAAGCTTTCGAGCTTACAGTTGTGGTTTTATGTTTCAGGTTCTCAAGAGTCTGTGGCAAGGCAATGGCGTGATCGTACCGTTCCACGCGTTGGTGTTTTATGATATGAACCTGGGAAATTACTCTGTTTAATAATGTATTGGAAACCTTTTTGCAACAATGTTAATAAAATGGGTGATTTGAAAAATTTTAATTGTTTTGAAATTTTGGATGTTACAAGTTGGTATCAGAGCCTTGGTTTGAGTGAATTGGGGAAACATTCATGTGACTCCAGTCTCAAATCGAGAAGGATTTTAAAAAGAGAAATTAAAATGAGAAATTAAAATGGTTTTCAAATTTGGTAAAAGGAGGACGCGGAGGTACGATCAGCCGGAGCCAGTAAGTAACCCCAAGATACCATACGTGATATTTGTTTTATTGAGCTTGATAGAACAGCATGCTAGAGTTAGGCTAGGGATCTTCAGGAATTCATGATAATGTTGCCTGATTTGTGATGCCTGTAGCCTAGGGTCCCTTATGGGATATTCTCAGTGTTCCTCTAGTGGTGAGGGTTGATAGTTGTTATGCATGTTCCCTAGGGTATTGTGGTAGTACTTCATACAAATATGGGTAGGTGTGGAAGGTAGTATGGGCCCGTACTACTGAAAGCACAGGACCCATACGCGTATCAGGGAAACCATGATCTCTAGGGTAGGGTTGCGAGAGTTGGATCCCAGGATTTTGGGAAGTGTCTGAGATTGGTAGGGTGTCTTCATTATGGAGATCTCGAGGCATGATGATAGTGGATCCGGATCAGGATCGGGAGCTGGAGAGCGAGTTCCGGGTGGATCGGTACCGTCTGAGGTTATCGATCAGACGAGCACGAACGAGTTGGACGCGAAGGTTCGCGAAATCCTGCGTGATGAGGTTGCTGCATTGTTACGGGCTGAGTTGCCGGAATTGTTTGGGTCGATCAGGACCGCCATGGTTGAGTAGTTTGATGAGCGATATGTGGCTCTCGCAGAGACGGCTGCCGCGGCGGTTACAGCGGCTGTAGCAACGGCAAAGGGAAGACCTAGTCGGGGTTTCAGTATCGGGACTTCTATTATACGAAGCCTCCCACATTCGATGGAGTTCAGGACCCGATTGTTGCTATGAGATGGTTATCAGACATGGAGGGGTGTTTCTCCACGAGTTTATGCCCTGCTGATCAGAGGGCGAGGTGTGCTCTGAACCTATTGAGGCTCGGGGCGAAGGATTTGTGGAGATTGACCACGGGGTCATATTTCGACGCGCAGAGGGCTGCGGCTTCAGGGGATCAATTCAGAGAGATGTTCAGTACTCGCTATGTTCCGCGAGATGAGAGGGAGAGATTTTCTCGGGAGTTCCTTGAGCTGAAGCAGGATTCGGAGTCGGTGACTAAGATCACCAGGATGTTTATTGGGAGGGCGATGTTTTGCCCTGAGTTCGCTTCGGAGCAGGCTCAGATGTCCTAATATCTGAGTATGCTCAAGAGGGATATCAGACAGTTCGTGTCTGCGCAGAGGTGTGACCTTGTTGGAGTTGCAGGAGGCCGCCATGTGGCGTGAGTTAGAGGTTGAGTTGCAGTTGCGTGAGCTGAAGCAGGCCCCGATGCGGTCGCAGTCGGCGCCGAAACGGTCCAGGACCGTAGATGTTAGAATGGGGGATCGGAGCGGCCACACTCGTGGGAAGTGTGGGAGGGGTTACACCGGAGCTTGTTGGTCCGGTGGTGCATGCCGCAAGTGCGGAAAGGAGGGGCACGGTGCACGGGATTGTCGGCAGTCAGTGCCAATTTCTGGATTTGAGGATTTGTTATCAGTGTCGGCAGGTTGGACATTTGAGGGTCAACTGTCCACAGCTTTCTGCAGGACCGGTGTAGGCTCTAGCACCGGCCACCTTGAGGAGTTTAGGAGGAGGACAGGATGGAGCGGAGCCCAAGGGCTCAGAGTCGTGCTTATCAGCTTGCGGCAGAAGGGGACGGAACAGTGCCGGAGGTAGCTGCGGGTATGATGCCTTCTTGATGTCTTGATTATCTCGCGTTGATTGTGGCGTATTGTTCGTGCTGGTATCTTGTGTGGATTTCGATGCGGTATTCGTTGTTTCGCGGGTTTGGCATGGTTATGGATTGGTGTTCCAGGTTTTCGCTTGGGCATTCGTTGTTCCCTGATGGTTTGGTATGGTTATAGTTGGTGTTTTGGTGCCGGTATCCTTGTGCGGTTTTCGATGCGGTATTCATCCTTTTTCAGGTTGTGGGTTTGGTTATGGGTTATTGCTTGGGAATTCCGTTGGTTATCGTTCGTGAGGGTTGATAGTGGAGATGCGGCACTGGGTTAAATGTCGGGTAGCATCTACAGTCGTGGAGTGGATAATTGAAAGACCGGATTCCTTTGAGCGGATTGATTAGGGAGGAGATGTGTTTTGCTGAGGGTTGCTTATGCTTGTGGAAAGCAGTCAGTGGGTAAATGTCCTCTTTGTGCAGGATTGTTCTGATAGGTCGTTAATGACGATCGGTGGCAGTTAGTCAGTGCTTTAGTGGGGGAGAATTGGAGAATTCTCCGGGAGATCGATGAGTATGTGAGGGTGCTTAGCTGTTGGGATTCAGCAGTGTTTGTCAGCGCAGAGTATAGGCCGACAAGAGCGAGTGTTGGGTATGCGGGGCGGGATACAGACCTAGGGCATTTGATTGTAGAGGCCTGAGAGAAGGCCGGGATCAAGCTTGAGTAAGTAACCGGGGTTATGCGATCAGAGTATTGGTATGTTTGAGGTGCGTGATGGGTTGTACTGCATTAATCCCACGAGATTATGTTGTGCATGTTTCTAGAGCTGGAACCGGAAGGTTCCCAGAGTTAGAACCTGAGGGTTCGCAGAGTTGGGTGTACGGACCCACAGAGATATAGCCTCGAATGGCTAGTATGTGTTATGAGAGTCGGCCCAGTCATGCTGGAGACTCTGTTGGTATTGCTGGATCAGTTTGAGATTGCGGATCGTGTATGTTGCAGTGTGATTGCATTGGAAGGTCTGGCCCCGGGTTAGTGATCTTGTTTAGCTGAGGCAGTGATTTTGATGAGTGGAGAGAGTGCATGGGATTGAGAGCCCCTGCAGTGAGAACCAGAGTATGTGAATAGCGGTTACGCAAAAAGGGTGGTGTCGCTTGGGGCAAGCACCGTGGCACTGGTTGGAGTGGCATTATGACCAAGAGGGTTCCTTGGAAAAGGAAAAGAGGAAGGTGTGTAACTCCGAAGGGGGTGCAAGTTCACGAAAGTGAAAGTTGCAGAGCAGAGTTATGGTTAGAGTATTTCGAGTATGGCTTCGAGCATCGTGTTCGCGGCAGCGAAGTAGGAACCCATCCGGTTTGGGGATGTCTGTTGAGGCTCAAAAGGGATGTAGGGGGAGGGAAAATCTTAAATTCTCAGTGTGATTCTGATCAGGGTATAGAGTGGATATTAGTGGTTCATCTTGGGAGATGTTCGAGAATATCATCAGTGTATTGGGTCTTCCAACCTGCGGACGTTGGGGCTAGTTCAGTATGTGTAGGTGATGGCAAGAGGAGAACTAGTGAGAGTTGCTCTGAGAGTGAGAATGGATCTTTCAGTCGGTCCGGAATGGACAAGGTGGGCTTTGGATCGGGGATCCAGTGGTTCATGGTTTCCTAACCCTTATGGGTCGAGTGATCGTTGAGATTTAGAGCAGAGTTGCATCTTGGGTAATTTTCGGTTTCAGAGAGTGATGTGTAGTACAGAGATCGTGCTTCGGTCGGCAGGGCAGATTCAGCAGGTTAGACAGAGGTTATTGACCGCCCAGAGCCGACAGGAAAAGTTATGCAGACAGACGCCGGTCCGAGCTTGAGTTCAGGTCGGCGACCTCGTACTCCTGAAGGCCTCTCCTTGGAGAGGAGTGATTCGATTCAGGAAAAGGGGCAAGTTGAGGCCCCGGTATATTGGGTCTTTTCATGTGTTTGCGGGGGTAGGCCGGGTGGCCTACCGTTTGGAGTTGCCCACGGATTTGAGACAAATCCACGACATTTTTCATGTGTCGCAATTGAGAAAGTGTATAGCCGATGAGTCGGCAGTGGTTCCATTAGAAGCCATTCAGGGGGATGTGAGTCGGAATTATGCCGAGAAGCCAGTGGCAGCACCGGAGGGGATCGGAAATGAACTGTGATCTGGAACGTGAGAGATGGGAGCAGCATCCGGGGCTATTTCCAGAGTGAGACTTCGAGGGCGAAGTCTAATCCTAGTGGGGGAGAATTGTAACAGCCCGGAAATTCAAGTATTGTAATAATTATGTTTCTGGGGTGTTTTAAGAGGGGACTCGGCGAGTTGGAGCCTAGACTCGCCGAGTAGGATCGCAGACCGGGTCGCGGGTCGCGACTGGACTCGACGAGTCCAGATATGGACTCGGCGAGTCTGCGCTGTTTAGCGAAAACCCTAACCGTTCAGGTTTGGGACATATAAGAGGCACTTATTGGCCGTCATTGTTCATTTTTAGCCTTCTGGGAAGAACCCTAAATCGATTGGGTGCATCTGGAGCAAAGTTCAAGGGCCATTGTTGATCTTGGAAGTGTTGTTGTGCAAGGAAGAGAAGGGCTTGGCTAAAGGAACAGCAAGGGAGTCACGTTCTGAGGATTGGGGACGCAGAGGGCACATTATTCTGGTAAGAATGCGAGTTATGCTCTGCTATGTTGATGTGTTTATGGAATTAGGGTTTGTGGAACCCTTTTGTGATTAGATTGAATGCTACCCTAGTCCCCCAAACGATTGTGACTCTGTATTGGGACCTTTGGAGGTCCAGAATGTCCCATGCCTGTACATTTCGGGAATTAATAAAGGTTTTGGATTGGAATCCTTATGCCTTAGGTCAATATGTATGTTATGAATCATGGGGTGTATCATGAGCACCAAAATGAGGACCTTACGTGATGGACCAGTCTAGGAAGGCCAGGCCTATGAATGGTTGGAGCAGTCCTGCCATTAGAAAGCAGTTTGAGCGGTTGCATGGCATGGACTCACCGAGTCCGATGAACAGACTCGGCGAGTAGCTTGAAGATTTGCTGGGACTCGTCGAGTTGTTCTTCAGACTCGGCGAGTTGAGTCGGGGTGGCCCCGCGATTCTTCCAGGAGGAACTCGTCGAGTAAAAAGGGGATACTCGACGTGTAGAAAGGGTGTCTTAAGGAATCGGTGAGTTAAGGGCGAGTGGACTCAGAGTCGCTGAACTCGGCGAGTCTTGGGGTGACTCGGCGAGTTAGGTCGCGGGTTGAGTGAAGTTCTGAGTAGGGGGACTCGGCGAGTCATAGGGTTGACTCGGCGAGTAGGGTCAGTCAGGGGTTGACTTTGACCTTGTCTTTGACCAGGGATTCACCAGTGGTTCCAGGGGTATTTTGGTAATCGTTGTTATTGTTTGAGTTCAGTGCATTGGTGACTGTCTAGAGGTGGAGATCGTATCAGTGATCGGAGCAGCTTGAGCTATCTGTTCAGTCGGCAGTTTCGAGGTGAGTTATCCTCACTATATCGTTAGGGTTTATGGCACCAAGGCCGACCCTTTTTACCGGATAGAAATTCGGGTAGTTGTCATTACATGTTATGGGCCGGAAGGCATTGCTATGTGGACCGGAAGGTCTTGGCCTGGAAAGGCGTATGTATGCATTTAGTATGTTGACTGATTCATAGGGTAATGTTATGCTAGTGATCGGCTAGACCGGTATCTTGTTTAGAGTAATGCTATGATATGTGATCTGTTGATCGATTGTTGTCAATGAACTGCTATATGATTATTTGTTATGTTATATATGCATTTTATGCTTATGGGCCGGAAGGCAATATGTTATGGGCCGGAAGGCAATATGTTATGGGCCGGAAGGCGATATGTTATGGGCCGGAAGGCGTATATGTGGTTGGTATCCTGGGGGTATCTCACTAAGCTTTCGAGCTTACAGTTGTGGTTTTATGTTTCAGGTTCTCAAGAGTCTGTGGCAAGGCAATGGCGTGATCGTACCGTTCCACGCGTTGGTGTTTTATGATATGAACCTGGGAAATTACTCTGTTTAATAATGTATTGGAAACCTTTTTGCAACAATGTTAATAAAATGGGTGATTTGAAAAATTTTAATTGTTTTGAAATTTTGGATGTTACAAGAATGCACTAAGATGTCCTTAGAGGATGAATTGTGATATGGTCTCACAATCATTAAGATGATCATAAAACATGATACTAAAGTACTCTCCCATCTTTTCAGATTTGAGAAACTTTTATCTTTCTGCCTAATTTGATTCTTCTCATTCGTTTTGCCATACATCGAAACTTTCCCAATGTTTCAGAATTATACTTAAACTTGTAAGTATAACCATATTTACTAAACTTCAGTAAATCATGATGAATAGTCTTATCGATCTTTGTGGTTCACTTGAACAGTGCACAAGAATGTGTACTGGATCCCTTAGTCCTTCACTTGACTCACATATACATGTGAACAAGGAATTAGTCTTAATTTTCCAAAGATGAAAATTCTCATTCATCATACAACTTGCATGATTCTAAGTTTCTGTCCAATTGAAAACTTGGGTGATGAGAATCTTTCCTTATTTGGTAAATTTAGACACTACCACAAAAGAAAGAATCAAATTCATATTTCCAATATTTTGCTAGAAACATACAAACATCAATTTTTCATAAATGGCATTGCAAGGAGATATAATAAAATAAAATTATTTATCTATAAAGTGCGGAAAAAACTTTTTCCTTACAATGCAACTTTAAATGAAAACTATGCTATTACATATTTCCTAGAAATCTATCATAACCCCTAATTAGTAGCTCAAGAATCCGATCTTCGAACCATCCGATTGCAATCCATCTTCGCGACTAGATTCAACATACCCTTTCTTTAAGTTTCCTTCCCTTTGGTTGATCTTGCCTAACATCAAAATGTAACCGAGTCACATTTTGTATTAATAATCATCAATAAGGAACTTAACATGGTTAGATAGTGGACTTACCTGAAGCAGAGTCAAACTTTTTAACTTGACCTTCTCTCAGATCTTTCAAGTAGTTAGGGCAACTTCGCAACCAATGCCCCTTCCTTTGGCAATAGAACCATATAAACTCTTTTGTAATGGTACATGGGACTGTCTCAGACTTAGCCTTTTTCTTTACCATTTGGTTAACCGAGTTGACTATGGACGATCCCTTTCTATTGGGAAGAAACAACTTTTCTAGATATCCAATGTTACCAATATTCAATGTCCATGGTAGTTTGGGAAGTTGATCTACTAATCAAATTTTCTTTACCAGAGCCCCAAATCATTGTTGATTCAGCAACACCAAGCAAATAGATAAGATCATTAAGGTCATGTCATAGTCTGTTACATAGTAGTCCCAAAGGAACTCACTGTGTGACTTAGAAAGCGATTGAACAACCAACTTTCTCAAGACTTTGACACCCAACTCTCCCAAGTTATCAATATGTCATCACACATAGACCTTGCTTGCCAATAGGGCTTAAGTGACTTTGAACTATTCAAGAACTTCTGGTTTAGAGAGATTAATTGGAGGAGATAGAGGAAGAGAAGTATGATTTCCATTATCCAACCACAGAACATCATCTTCATTAGGAAAGCTTGTTCCAAGAGATTTGGGAAGATCATAATTGTCTAAACCAGACACCTTTTGGGAGATATTCAAGATAGTTGATTTAAAGTCCTTAATATAACACCCAATATGAAATAATAAGGCTAGGACCCAACATAATATTTTATAACTTGGAAGAGGGATGCCGTAATCCAAGCTATAGAATATTTGAAGGTAGGCGAATGATGATATTTCCACCATGAAAAATGAAATAATTTATTAGGTCTTAATTTGATTTGAAACTCCTAGATCTTTTGAGATTCATTGAACTTTTCAATGGCATGTTTCAATCTCGATTGTGCCCTCTCAAATTTTGTGACTGGGATGCCAAGGATCACAAAACAAGGTGTGAATAACCATGCAAATATACTTGGTACCCTTAATATTTACAACTCAATCGATGTGCCGGTTAACCACACACGCTCCACCGATACTATGCTAAGCATTAAGTTACCCTTTGCCTACCTTGTTAAATCCAGGATAGTGTGCCAATTAACCACACGCGCTCCATTAACGACTAAATCAAAGTGCAAAGTGTAATTTCATGGGTTAGCACCAAATTCACATTTTCCTAAGTAACTAAGATTGAGAATTTATAAAAGGCTTAGTTACTTAGTATTTATCATTAATACTTTTAATGAAGGGAGAATTATAGTCCTTGTCCTACCCGTTCGGCTAATGACCCTCCACCAGTCAAGGAAGCGGTGGGTGAGAGTGGACACCCATTAAACTTCCATTTTATAGGTAGTAACCTTATACACCCCTTATAGACCGACTTCATGAATGGCGTCTACTAACGGTAAGACCAACTTTTTGTTTATACATATAATATATTAAACTTTTAATATTATAATAGTATAAGGTTGTATTTTAGACTTTTAAACTAGACATTTAATTTAATTAAACTCAAACCATATATTTATGGATTTAATAATACTCTTTTAATTAAACGCTTTAATTAACTATTAATAAAATCCATAGTCTTGGAATGTTGCATTGGATTTTGAATCATCTGGATGACACTGGTATTATAGCAGTAAATAGGAGTCTTTATGATGTTGAAGCCATAATCTTGAAGATGATTCTAAATCCAAAGAATCTGAGTATAGCATCTTCCAGCAACTACGTATCCAGCTTCAACGGTAGAACAAGCCACTGATGTCTGCTTCTTGCTGGACCAGCTCACTAGTCGATTTCCTAGCATTTGAGCACTTCCTAAAGTTCTTTTTCGATTAATGCCATATCCACCATGATCATAGTTAGTGAATCCTACAAGCTTGAACTCAAAGTTACGAGGATACCATAACCCAAGATTGGGTGTATGTTTCAAGTAACGAAAGAATTTTTTATAGCAAAAAGATGGGATTCCTTAGGATAGGCTTGATATCGAGCACACAATATGGTTGTGAACATAATGTTAGGACAAATGGAAGTAAGATAGAGCAGTGATCATATCATTCCTTGATACAGGTTTGCCTTTTCATCAACGCCAACTAGATTAGCGAAGACAGACATTGATGAAGACATTGGAGTCTTTGCGGGTTTGCTATCAAAAAACCAAATCTCTTTGGTATGTGTGGAATTTATTTTGCTTGACAGAAGAGGATTCCATCAGTGATTTGTTTTACCTACAAACCTAAAAAGAAAGTTAGTTCACCCATCATGCTCATTTCAAATTTCTTTGCCATAACTTCAGCGAACTCAGAACTCATCTTCTCATAAGTGGATCCAAAAATAATGTCATCAACATACACTTGAGTAAGGATAATGTGAGATCCTGATTGCTGAATGAATAAATTGGTGTCAAATTTTCCTTGTTTGTATCTACTCTACATAATATAACTAGCCAACATGTCATACCATGCCCTAAGTGTCTGCTTCAAGCCATATACAACTTTATCTTTACGATATACATGATCAATAAATTATTCACTCTTAAAATCTGGAGGTTGTTTTAGAAAGACTTCTTCTCGAAGATGTCCATGTTAAGAAATCAGTCTTTACATTCATTTGATATACTTTTAAGTTCTTGAATGAAGTAAAGGCAAGGAACAATCGAATCACTTCAAGTCGAGCAATAGGGGCGAAGGTTTTTTCATAGTCTATTTAACACCCTGACTCCCAGGTATAAATTTTACATCTTTATATGAATATTTAAAGGGCTACTCGACGAGTTGGATGCCCCAACTCATCGTGTAGAAACGGATATGGCCGTGGGACTTAAGGGACCTACTCGATGAGTTGGAGCTAGAATACGAAACCCTAATTGTTAGGGTTTGCACCGTATTTAAAGGACCTTAAGTCCTTCCTCCATTCCTCCTTACCACCCTTTCACACCCAGAAAAAACCTAAGCGATCTAACCCCATTTTTTAGTGTTTGTGAGGTTAAAAGAGTGTTTTTGGTGAATTTGTTGAAGAAGCTTGAAGGTTGAGAAACTTGGAATGGGAAGAAGCTTGTACATCCAACATCTACATCATTTTGGCTTCCATTTGAAGGTAACAAGTTGTTACCTTGATTATTCTAGTGATAGATTTCCTTATTCATGGATTTAAGACCATTTTTAGCATATTTTTGGGTCATTTAGGGTATTAGGCATGATCTAAAGTTGTAACTTCAGATCTGGACTCCTCTAAGTCCTCATAGTCATAAAGTTATTGAACTTATCAAGCTTTGGCCCTTCTCTTTTGCTTAAACCTCTTCCTTAGCTTGGTTTTTGCATTTAAGACCTTGCATGCACGTAAAGTTTTCAACATTACGTGGTAACCATGCCCTATGAGGCTAGATCTACAATTTGGAGCCATGGTCTTGCTTAAAAGTGTCAGAATAATAAAAGTACTGAAGGGACTCGACGAGTTGCATAGTCATCTCGACGAGTCGGATGAAGGTTGCCTGCTTTTAGTTCTGCATGGACTCGTCGAGTCAATGAGATGACTCAACGAGTTGGTTAGGGTTTTCCCGACATTTTGGACAGTGTATAGACTCTACGAGTTGTTTGGAAACTCGGCGAGTTGACTACGGTTTTCACAACTTCTTGAGTTCTAAAGGAACTCAACGATTTAATGAGTTACACTCGATGAGTTAGGTCAACATGGAATGTTGACCCTGACCGTTGATTTTGACTTGACTAAGGGTTGACCAGTTTGACTTCTAGGGGTATTTTAGTAATTTGGAAATTTATTGAAATGGATCATTGGTGGATGTAAGTGTTTGAGTTTGGATCTGTATTTGGGAATTTTGACATCATCATCCCGAGCTACTTGTGAGGTGAGTTGTCCTCACTATACTAACAGGGTCGAAGACACGAATGTCGACCCTTTTCGGATTTGTATTCGGGTTTATTGCATGATGATTTGCTTAGTGACCTGTTAGGTCAGTATCCTTGAATATAGGATAATGCTATGTTAGTGACCAGTTAGCTCGGTATCCTGGTATATAGGATAATGTTATGTTAGTGATCTGTTAGATCAGTATCATGGTTATAAGATAATGCTATGTTAGTTATCTGTTAGATTTGTATGACTATCTGTACATGCTAGCTAGCGTATGACATTTATGTGCACATGATTGTTTGATTGGGGGTTAGGTTGAGGCCGTCATGCTTTGTTCTTGTGCCAACATACCCAAAGCAGACTGGATAGACTGTAGACCCATTTAGGGTGTACTAGTCTGGTCGAAGGCCCGACGAGCGGTCCGGATAGGCTGAAGGCCCTGAGAGGCGGTCCAGACGTGTCGATGGCTCGGAGAGTGGTCCAGATAGACTGATGCCCTGCATGGCGGTCCAGTCAAGCTGATGGCTCATTATGGATGTTGTTTTCTATGATAAGGTTATATTTTTTTGGCGTTGGTATTTCGGGGGAACTCAGTAAGCTCTGGGCTTACAGTTGGTGATTTTGTTTCAGGTACTTCTGGTGATCGCGGGAAGGCGAAGGCGTGATCGTGCACCTCCTTATGTTTTTATGATTTGATTCTGGGATACTCTGACATGAAACCATTTTGAAAACAAATTTGTAATAATTATTGGTTTTTGAATGATTTCAAAAGTTTTAAATTGGCATGATTTTTATGTGTGTTACAAGTTGGTATCAGAGCCTTGGTTTGAGTGAATTGGAGGAAACACTCGTTTGTATCCAATCTCAAACTGAGGACAATATTTTGAAAATGATTTTCAAATGGTTTCAAAATACTAAAGAAGGATGCAGGTGTACGATCAGTCGGATATAGTAACTAGACCCCAGAATACCTTACGGATTGTTTGATTTTTTGATGTTTTAGAACAACATGCTAATACTAGGCTAGGGATCTTCAAGAATTGCATGATAGAATTTCCTGGTTATATGATGCCTGATAGCCTAGGGTTTTTCCTTATATGAAATTGACATCATTACTGTAGTTGCTTAGTGTATGCATCACAGCTGTACATAATTAAGATCTTATAGACGAAGAATGTTTGGTTTGGCCTTATTTCCTATTCTTATTTGATGAAGGGCTTAGGGTAGGATCAAGTATTCGAAAATGTATAGGGTCCAGCGTTATGTATGGCTAGCATACACGAGTGTTGCAGGGTTGGTGGAAGTTTCATGGATAAGTTGTGTGGGATCAGTCGGCCAGTTATGATATATTTAGCCTTCTTATAGGAGTGAGGATTGAGCGCATGCCATGCTTACGTATAGTGTTAGGGCGTTGTGATGATACTTGAGACAAATATGGGTATGTGTGGAAGGTAGTATGGGCTCGTACTACTGAAAGCACAAGACCCATATATGTAGCAAGGAAGTCACAACCCCTAAGGTTTTGTTGGGAGTTGATTCCCGGATTATTATATGGAATGACTGATATCTTCCTGGTATATTTTCTGCATGGGGTTACTAGAAGATTTATGACTAGATCTGGATCAGGATCAGGAGATGGTGGTCAGGAAGGACCAGCAGTGCCCGAGATCATTGGTCGGATGAGTTGGACGCCAAGATTAAAGAGATCCTGCATGATGAGGTTGCTACTCTGTTCCGGGCACACTTGTCGGAGATGTTTGGGTCTACGAAGACCACTATTGTGGAGTACTTCAATGAGCGTTATGTAGCTCTTGCTGAGACAGCTACCGTTGCAGCCTCCACAGCGGTAGCCGCCGCTGGTGGTGGGACCAGCTGGGATTTCCAGTACCGGGAATTCGATAACACGAAGCCCCCGAATTTTGATGGGGTTTAGGACCTGATTGTAGCCATGAGCTGGTTGTCAGATGTGGAGGGATGTTTCTTCACATGTTCATGTCCTACTGACCAGAAGGTCAGATATGCCCTGAACCTGCTGAGATCTGGGGCAAAGGACTTGTGCAGGTTGATGACGGGGTCGTATACAGATGATCAGAGAGTTGCGGTTACTTAGGAGCAGTTCAGGGATAAGTTTCTCACTCGCTACATTCCACGATTCGAGGTGGAGCGGTTAGCTCAGGAGTTCTTGGAGTTGAGACAGGATGCTGAGACGGTGACGGCGATCACTCGTATGTTCACTGAGAGGGAAATGTTTTTCCCAGAGTTTGCTTTCGAGCAGGCTCAATTGACAGGTTATATGATCATGCTCAAGACTGACATCCGTCAGTTTGTTGCCACCCAGGGTTGTGATAAACTGTTGGAGTTATAGGAGGCCGCTAGGCGGCGTGAGCTTGAGATCGAGTTATAGTTACGGGAGCAGAGGCAGGCACCGGTGCAGTCACAGTCGGCGCCAAAGCGGTCTAAGACCGTTGAATCTAGGTCGGGAGGCCAGCATGGCCGCACTTGTGGCAAGTGCGAGAAGGTTCACTCAGGGATGTGTAGAACTGGTAGTGTGTGCCGCAAATGCGGCAAGGAGGGGCACTTTGCGAGGACTTTCCGCCAGCCATCCTCGGTTCAGGATATGAGGATTTGCTACCACTGCCATCAGGGTGGTCACATGAAGACCAACTATCCACAGCTCGCTGCCAGTCCGGCGCAGGCTACATTGAGGATTATTGACAGGGGTCATGGTAGAATAGAGCCTCCGAAGACTCGGGGACGCGCCTTCCAGCTTACAGCTGAGGAGGCTAGGACACCACCGGATGTGGTTGCTGGTATGTTACTACCCTTTATCTTATTGATTATATATGTTTTATGCTTATATGTTGTACCTATGATTAGGTACGTTCTTAGTGAACTCCTTACCTGTTTTGGGTTTATTTGACTCGGGGGCGTGTCGGTCTTTTGTCTTTCAGTCGTTTAGTAGGGAGTTCGGTTTGCCAGTAGGAGAGCTAGAGCGTCAATTGCGAGTCTCTATCACCAACGAACATGGTATTTCCGCTTCTTTAGTCTACCGGGGTTGCGTGTTGGAGATCTGCAGGGTATCTATTGTTGGGTTTTGAGCACTATAACATTCCTATGGTGCACATACAACCCTAGATGCTTTGGATCTAAGTTTTCTCTAGTTATACATGCAATTTCATTTTTTCAAAGCATGAAGCCTAACTAGCATACAACTTTGATAATTGAAACATAAAAACAAGTAAGATGATTACTTCTTTGTTGTAGCTTGTAGAACTTGGCCTTAGCGGAACTTAGCACCTCAAATGTGTCACAAACACCATGAAAAATGGAGGACAATGAGAGAGATCTTGGAGCTACCAAAAATCAGCTAGCTTCTTCTTAGAATACACATGTATCCGATTTTAGGGCTTAGGGTTATATTTATATTGTAGAATTCTAAGGGTCACTTGTAAACCCTAATTCATTCACTTAGGCTTTTAATACAATAACTCATTTGGACTAACACTTCATGAACTCTCATATAAGCATAGTCCATTACTAATCAATCATGGATCATTAGCCCAAACTATATGTATCACTTATTTACATAATCAGTCCCCGTTAATTTAATTAGTCTCTTTTGATCACCAAATTAATTATTGATCAACACTAATTAAATAATATGATTTCTCAATTAATATATTATACTTATAATATATTAATAAATCAAAAATAACCTCTTTCTCAAATATTCATCCTATCAAATTGTTCCGGTGAAGGCAACCCAAATGGACCATGCTACTATCAGGTCAAGTACATACCAATTATAGTTATGGGCATAGACACGTACTCCAACAGTCTCCCACTTGGATAAGTCTAATAACTATAGCTGCCAATGTAACTTTAAAATCCGATTATCAATCTTAGCTCTCGAAAGCCGCCATCGAAATCTGACGCGTCCTTTAGATAAGGGATCATATAATCCGCTATTCTTCAAAATATTGTGTGGACAAATACATAGAACATAGTCATACCTTTTGTCCAGCAGTTTGTTTCCCGATTTCTGATTTGTTTGGCATAGAACTTTATTAAACACATCAATTTAGTCCTGACTAGGCCCGACACATAAGTCAAAACAAAATCATCGAGGGGCCCAAGATATCACTTTTATTCCTCTTAGGATAAAAGGAACAAATAAACTTCGACTTATATGTTTGTACTAATTACTCGTTACATTATACACAACAACACGTTTTATAACATCAAGTTACTAATGCATTTTCTTACTATCAATGCACAACCAACTCGTAATAAACAACTCATATATCTTGGTTTGAAGATTATATGATATTATCACTCGTGATAAAATTCCATGAAGTGATTCATGTGAGCGTGGGTTTAATCCAATACTCAAGCTTTATTTCAGGAGCACTCATGAATGTTGTAGCAAACTTTTGCTATGTCTAAACACCTTAGACAATCTACAAGCCAATTCATGACAGTCTAACTTTATATCCTACTTCTAAAGTATGATCGACTGTGGATGGTTTGAATAATCTTATTATTCTGGAAGTCAAAACATGCAAATTGAAACAATAGTAAACAATTGACACAAGATAGTAACTTTACTCATAAATAAGACTCCTTTTATTCGATCATCAAATGTTAATAACAAGTTTCTAAACAACTATCTAATCACTTAAACTAATACCGTCCTTCAGCCCAATACTCCTAGTATGCTGCAAGTGCTTAACCCTACTCAGTCCCTTCGTAAGGGGATCTGTTGGGTTCTCCTCTGACGATACCCTTTTTACTACGAGGAGTCATTCTTCTACTCGATGTCTTATGAAGTGATATTTATGTCGATGTGCTTGGATCTTCCATGATCCCTTGGTTCATTGGTTAAGGAAATCGCACCCTCGTTGTCATAGAAAATCTCCATAGGCTATTTTTCAATTAGTACAACTCCAAGATCTTCGATGAAGTTCTTTAGCCATATCGCCTCCTTCGATGCTTCGCTTGCTGCTATGTACTCTGATTCGCATGTTGAATCAACTACAGTCTCATGTTTGGAACTTTTACATGTTACTGCTCCTCCATTGAGGGTAAACACACAGCCCGACTGAGAGCGGAAATTATCTTTGTTGGACTAAAAATTGGCATCACTATACCCTGTTACTCTCAAGTCATCACTCCCACTGAGGGTACGGACCCTGTCCTTTGTCCTTGGAAGGTACTTAAGAATGTTCTTTACCGCAGTCCAGTGAGCTCTACCAGGATTCCCTTGATATCTGCTGACCATGCTCAAAGCAAAGGCCACATCAGGGCGAGTAAATGTCATAGCATACATGATCGGGCTAACCGCAGAAGCATATGGTATTCGACTCATTTCTGCAATTTCAGCATCGGTACTCGGGCTCTGACTCTTACTTAGTTTGGTATTGCTCTGGATAGGAAATTGTCACACCCCAAAACAAAGAACGGCGGAAACGTTCCGGGGTGGAGGACGTCATGTGAAGTATCATAACAATGTAAAGTAGTAAACAAGCAACAACATCATCCATTGCATTAAAAGTAAAGTTTTAATACATGTGTGTTCTTTCATTGTAATAAGACACCAAAATATGTAATCAAAATAAAAGATGAGTCTTGTCTGTGCTCCGTCTTCTCAAAACCTGGCCATCGTACCTGTCTAATGGTGACCTGAGAATATAAGTTATTTTGAAAGCGAGTATCAGCATAAAGCTGGTGAATTCATAAGTATTTGAGTGTCATTCCCTTGTTTTGGAAAGCTGTTATGAATGCTATGAAAATCTTTGAATGAAACAATTGATATAAGTATGAAAACCCTAGAAAATCCCATATTTCCTACTAGTATAAAATGTAGTCTTCTACCAAAACCCGAATGTTTTGCTGTAACAAAGATGATTTTCCCCTTTATGACTACTATTAATAATATATAGTCTACCTCCTCGTTTATGTGAATGTAACACAAAATAAAAGTAATAGGGGAAATATAACCATAAAGGTATTATCCTTTTGCATTAGGATAAACACGACATCACGACTACCGAAATGTATAACCTTGAACATATGTAGATTGTTCACTTTCCCCTATAGATGGCAGCAGGTTTAAGGAATGGTTAGTCCCGTAAAGTTACTCCTAATATAATTATTAACCGTAGGCATCTGTAGATGTTCATTACCTCTGTTGCTAACAGGTGGGTTCCGAAATGGTTAGTCCCGTCAAGTTATCCTTTTGAACTAGGATAGGCAGAACAATTTACACATAATGTACTAGTAAATCATCCTAGTGAATCTAGGTACAAGTATCCATGTAAGTGTATACAAATAAATGTATATATGTAAATGTATTCATGTAAGCGTATCGATGTAGACGTATTCATGTAACATGTAATGTATAGTATAGACTCATGAATGAACCGACTTTGGTGTAATTCCTTGTAATAGGAATAATGTTTTGTATCTCCTAACTATCCCTATAATAGTTAACTGGAAGGTAATTGATTGTCCAAGTAGGTTTATACACTCTTGCTACACAAGAGTGTGGGAAACTGAATGAAGGATGAAAACTATAATATCAATACATATATCAGAACATAAGTGTATAGATATAGTTTTGTTCAAGAAGGTAAAAATGGTTTTGTAAGACATCTAAGAGTTTTGAACAATAATTAAAAATAACTTGATGTCATTTTAATAAACATTTCAAACGTAATACTTTTGCTACCAAGGTATTTTTAAGATAGAAAACCATTTCATGCATCACATTTTGAAGTATGTGAAATCTGCTGGATGAAAACACAGTTATAAATACATATGAGTGATTTAATAACATGTTGTTTTCTACTTGTATCCCCCCCCGCATTAAAGCATTTAAAATCATTTAAAGCATTCATTAAGGGGTATGAACTCACCTGAACGTGGTGGTTTGGATGAACTGAACGATGTAGGATTATTAGGTGTCAAGTGAGGACATGTACACACACTATGATCCTAATGAACATATAATCACACATATATGCACCCAATTAGTCTTAACTACTAATTGAAAATGTTAAGACATCCTAGAACATGATAAACACTTTATATAAGTGTTATAAGCCCTAAGGATTGCATCTAAGTTGTTGTAGGACAAGGCTAGTGGGTTTAGGGTTCCAAAGGACCCTATCCTTGAGTTTAATCTCCAAGAACCAACACACAAGGAGTTTACGGTCGTAAACACTTGAGTTTATGGCCGTAAGCTCCTAGGCCTTATGTTATTTGGTGTTTTGAAGTTCTAAGTGTTCCCTAGAAGCATTCCTACTTGGTGGTCTTGCGCTGCTAACATTCTTTCCCTAATTATTTTCAACTTTTCAGCAGTTTGATGAACCATCTCCGGTCCCATAAACTACTTTTCCCCAGCCTCAAGCCAACAAGACGGCATACGACACTTCTGTCCGTACAAAGCCTGGTAAGGTGCCATCTTAATGCTCGAGTGAAAACTATTATTATAGGAAAATTCTACCAATGGTAAATGTTCATCCCAATTACCTAGGAATTCCAAGGTACATGCTCTCAGCATATCTTCAAGTGTTTGTGTTGTTCTTTCACTCTGACCATCAGTCTGCGGATGGTAAGCTGTGCTTAAACATAACTTGGTACCCATTTCCTCTTGTAGACATTTCCAAAACCTTGAGGTGAAACGGCTATCACGATCCGATACAATCGTTAACGGAACACCGTGAAGCCTCACAATTTCCTTCACATAAGAATTCGCAAGCTTTTCCATAGACCATTTCTCCTTGGCTTCTATGAAATGCGCACTCTTAGTGAATCGATCAACGACCACCCAAATCATGTCGTGACCATTCTTTGTTCTGGGCAGTTTAGTGACAAAATCCATAGCAATGTCTTCCCACTTACCCATAGGCACAGGCAATGGTTCTAAACTCCCGTAAGGTTTCTGATGTTGTGTCTTGACTCTCGCACAAGTCACACACTCGGCCACATACTTTGCAACATCAAGCTTCATCGTCGGCCACCAGTAGTAGGGTTTCAGGTCCCTATACATTTTAGTGCTACCAAGATGAATTGAGTACATGGTATTGTGAGCTTCTTCCATCAGAAGATCCCTAATTCCTCCTGAGTTAGGTACCCAAATACGATCTTCGAATACCTTCAGTCCATGACCGTTTGTACCAAACACCAACGTTTTACCCAAACGTTCCTCCTTTCGGTCATTTTTCTCAGAAGCTTCCTCTTGAGCTTTCTTTATACTCTCCACAATTGTCGAGACAACTTCAATTCTCAACGCTCTTGGCCTTTTCCTTTCAAGATTGACTTTCCGACTGAGAGCATCAGCAACAACATTAGCTTTACCGGGGTGGTAAAGTATCTCGCAGTCGTAGTCTTTAAGTAATTCTAGCCAGCGCCGTTGCCTCATATTCAACTCCTTCTGATTAAAGAGATATTGGAGACTCTTATGATCAGTAAAAAGTTTGCACTTCGTGCCATAGAGGTAATGCCTCCATATTTTCAGAGCGAAAACTACCGCTGCCAACTCCAAATCATGAGTCGGGTAATTCTTTTCATGCTCCTTCAGCTGTCGAGACGCATATGCTAACACCTTTTCTCTTTGGGTCCAAACACAACCCAATCCAACCCCATACGCATCGCTATAGACAACGAAGTCTTCAACTCCATCGGGTAGAGAAAGTATCGGTGCCTCGCATAGCTTCTTCTTTAGCTTCTCGAATGCTTCTTTATGCTTATCACTCCAAGCATAAGTACCTCCTTTGTGGGTCAAAGTTGTCAATGGAGTAGCAATCGAAGAAAAGCCTTGGATAAACCTTCGATAATATCCGGCTAATCCTAAAAAGCTTCGAATCTCCGTGGGACTTTTCGGTTGTTCCCACTTCATTACAGCTTCAATCTTAGCTGGATCAACCATTATCCCTTCTTGGTTGACCACGTGACCCAAGAATTGGACCTCACGAATCCAAAAATCACATTTGGAGAACTTCGCATATAGCTTCTCCTTCTTCAAAACTTCTAACACTTCTCGCAAGTGTCTGCCATGCTCCTTCTGGCTTTTCGAGTAAATCAGAATGTCGTCTATGAACACTATCACGGATTTATCGAGGAACGGATTAAAAACCCTATTCATTAAATCCATGAATGCTGCGGGAGCATTGGTTAGTCCAAACGACATAACCAAGAACTCGTAGTGTCCATATCTAGTTCTGAATGCAGTCTTCTCGATATCTTGCTCTCTTAATTTTAGCTGATGATATCCTGACCTTAGATCGATCTTCGAGAAATAGCTCGAACCTTGCAATTGATCAAATAGGTCATCAATCCTCGGCAACGGATATCTATTCTTTATTGTTGCCTTGTTCAGCTCTCTGTAATCGATGCACATTCTCATACTTCCATCTTTCTTCTTCACAAATAACACCGGAGCTCCCCAGGGCGATGAACTAGGTCTAATGAAACCTTTGTCCAACAACTCCTGAAGTTGCATCATCAGCTCCTTCATCTTCGTCGATGCTAATCGATAAGGTGCTTTTGCTATTGGCGTGGTTCCTGGTAACAAGTCAATTCTGAACTCCACTTGTCTATCAGGTGGTAATTTCGGGAAATACTTCCGGATAATCACACACCACTGGAATACTCTGCATCACCTTCTTTTCCTTCTTAGCATCAATCACGAATTCTAAATATGATGTACATCCCTTGGTCAAACACTTTCTGGCTTTCATTAGAGAAATGATTCCAGAATTCACTCGCCGTTTGTCCCCATACACCATAAACGAATCTTTTCCAGGCGTGTTTACTTTAACTATCTTCTTCTTGCGTAATATTTCGGCATCATTGGCGCTAAGCCAATCCATTCCCAACACGATGTCGAAACCATTAAGTTCGATAGGCAATAATTCCTCGTGAAACTTATTCCCATTAAGGTCGATTAAGATGTTTTTCATATGACAGCTAACAGGTACAAACTTTCCACTAGCTACTTCGACTAATAAAGCATTATCTAGTCTATCAACAGGCAAAGCTAGCTTTCTACCAAACTCATGCGAAATAAAGGAGTAGTTGGCTCCAGAATCAAACAAAATTTGAGCAGGTAATTCGTTAACGAGAAAGGTACCTGAAGCGACATCAGCTTCATCTTTCGCAGCCTCAAGTGTCATCTGGAAGGCTCTCACCTTCGGCTTTGGTGGAATGTTGGGCCTAGCTACCTCCTTCTTCTTCGGACAGTCTTTCAAAATGTGCCCCTCTTCATTACAACCAAAACACATCCTTTTGTTGTTCGGACATTCATTGGCAAAATGTCCAAACTTTCCACACTTGTAGCAGGTTACATCCTCGCTACATTTCCCAAAGTGCTTTTTCTTACACTTATCACACCACTTCGCTTCGCCTCCTTTTCCTCCAAACTTTTTCGAATCAAATTTCGAAAATTTTCCTTTCTTACCGGAACCAGATGTTCCCTCAAACTTTATTTTCTCACCAACCTCAAACAGTCGGTGGTTCTTCCCTTAATCATGTTCTCAACAGACTTGGCAGCCCAGATAGCTGCCTCTAGAGTATGTGCCTGACGTACTGGCACCTCGTACTCCCATGGGAGTCCCTTCGCATACCGGTCCACCTTTGTCAGCTCATCTGGAACGATGCGCAAAGCAAACTCCATCTTATCAGTGAAGTTATTGGTGCATTCATCAACTGACATGCTACCTTTCGTCAATGTCAGAAACTTGTTCTCCAACTCCAACAGATTTTGAGCCGAGCAGAACTTGCGCTTGAACTGCACCAAGAACTCTGCCCATGACAATTGGAGTGGCTCATTAGGGCTTAAAGTCTTCCCTAGAGTGTTCCACCAACGAACGGCTCCACCTCGAAACTAACGCACTGCATAGATAGTTTGCAACTTACCTCTGCAGCCACAAGTCATGAAGGCTAACTCCATTTCGGAGATCCAATCCATAACCCCAATCGGATCCTCCTTTCCATTGAAGGTCGATGGTTTGCAAGTTAAAAAGTCCTTGTACTTGCATCCCATTCCATCATTCCTTCCATCACGGTTGTCTTGCCTAACTATCGGTGGGTTGGCTTGACCAACAGACTCACTGAAGTTTCCACCTTCCGAGTGCACTTCATTTAATTCAGGCTCTTCCACACGAATTGACAGTTCTTCACGATTCTATTGAAGCAACCGTCTAGTTTCATCCATCTGACGATCCAACATCGTATGAATCATCATTTGCACACCAGCCATGGTTATTGGCTCAGGTGCTGCTGCTACGACAGGTATTTGTTCAATCACTGGTGGTTGATTCCTGTTTTCGTCAGCATTTCCAACTCCACTTCTTGTTCTCACCATTTTGATCTACACACCGAATAAGGTGAAATTAGATCCTCAATCACGATAGATATTCAAATCATCCTTATCACTCCGAAACGTTTACATGCTAGTTCTAATATCGTAGACGTACGCTTAGAATCCTACACATATAAGGTTTCTAGATCCGGTCGGCAACAGACCATAGATCCGAACAAATAATATCATATATGGCAACATATAACATTTAGCACATAAAGCATTTTAGGGAACTTTCCTAAAATAAACTAGTGCTCGTGTCTAAAACATAACAAACACACATCTCAAAATTCCACTTAGCATTCTACATTTAAGTCTAGAAATCCTACAAATTCCTAGTTCGCATAACTAATGCTCTGATAAAAACTGTGACATCCCCAAAATCTCGGCCAGAAAAGACCGATTTTCATTTATGCTTTTAAAATATTTTCAGAGTAAATCCTTTTGATTTGAAAGAGTTGCGGAATTTGTTCCTAATAACAAAACATGATAAAACAATGTTTACCAAAGCATTTCATAAAAGAAATGTATTTTCATTATAATCAAAACTCGGGGTGTCATGTTCCGATACAGACCAATAAGCATAAACGATAACATTACAAGTCTTTCAACAAATATAAACATATACAGACTTGTAAACAAAACAACCGATGGTTCATCCATCTCATGTCCTTGCGCCACTTCCTGTAATACAAATAAACTGAGTGGGTCAGGCTGGGGAGCCTGGTGAGCATATAGGGTTTTCAACCCACAATAAATAATCATATTTAATTTTCATCAACCAACAATAACAAAATTACCCATTCCCGTTATTCTCACTTTAATGTCCCTAAGAGAACTAACATAAGGGACCTAGTCTAAGAATATTTCATCGGGGCGACAACACATGCTTCGGGGGTACCTCAGCAACATAAGTCAAATAAGGCAACCATGAGGGGGATGGAGTACAGCGAATGAACACCCAAGTTCATTAACACCTACAGGTGGCGAACCTGATAATGTTTCCACAAGACTGTCTAGAATAGCCCATGGTCGTCATCTAAACTCCGCTAGATGACTAAATCAAACAACAACGAGGCCTCTCATCTGTTTATTACACACTAACTATCTACCCATGTTCTACCCAACATATTAGTAGACAAAATATACATTTTATACATAGTTTCAAAACCTGCATAACATGCTTTAATCAACACATATTTCACATAACAGATGAGGCACACACACACATAACACTTATCTCATAGAGAATAAATCATATCTATGAGTTAGAAGAAAGTGAATACACATTCACACACACATAACCACAAAATTATACACATAATACGTATTCCGTATAAAATACTTCATAATTATGCGTTAGAAGAAAGTAACTACACACTCACACATATAAACAACAATATACTTAATACACTCAAACCATACTTGTATTATTATCGTGTTTCTGAAAGGTAGTATACACTCACTTGATCAGAAGATGATCGGACAGCACTACGACTTGCAGAAGTAGTAATCCACAGCAGATCTGGAGGATCTCTACAACAATCGAACTTCTCGCGGGCAGAGCTTCGGCTCGGGAACCGCACTTCTCGGGATCTTCGGGATCTCGGGACTTGCTTCGGGGCTCGGGAATATTACCAGGGCTTCGGGATGGCTTCGGGGGTTTACACGCAGAGCTTCGGCACAAAAACGAGAGGAAATTAGCAAATAAACCCGGAACCCTCGCATCCTATTTATAGGAGGCTGGAGCCTCGGAGTACGCGGGGCGTATGCGTCCGAATTCGTCACTGCATGCGTCATCTGAAGCCACTTGCTACGAATGTCGACACCTTCGGAGTACGCGGGGCGTACTTCGGATGAGTCCGATGACTCGTCCTCGGATAATACCGGATTTTTCAATTAAATTTAAATACAAAATATTTAATAAACTTCGGAAATTCATATCTTCTTCATACGAACTCCGTTTTCGACGTTCTTTATATCCACGCGAAGGTGAGACTACGCTCTACAACTTTCGTTTAGACTTCGTCGGCTAATTTTGAATTTATTTTTAATAGGCCGGAACAGAAACTTTCGTTCTAAATTCATAACTTCTTCGTTTGACGTCCGTTCTCGCCTAACTTTTTATCGCTTCGATACCAACAACGAGACCTTCGATCCTCGTTTACATTGTTTCGGCTAAAAACCGCTCGATCTCAAATCGAGTATTTCAAGCTGCATACCGCTAAGCCGAAACTCCGATAAATCATAACTTCCTCATACGAAGTCAGATTTGGGCGTTCTATATATATATTCGGAAACCTCGTTTCAACTACTACAACATTATTCAAAGATATTAAGTTTATTTTGCACTTAAATTTTGACGCTTATCTTTATTCTTAATTAATCAAACCACATAATTAAGCAATTAAGCACAAAACACACAATACTTAAATAATACAATCTTATTATTTCAAAAAGGGTTAGAAAGGTTAACCTAGACCATTACATTGCAAAAAATGGCATGCCCGGAAACACAGACGTTACAATTTTCTCCACCTTAGAATGATTCCGTCCCCGGAATCACACATCAACAAACAAATGCGGATAGCGACTCAACATGTCACTCTCCGTCTCCCAGGTGAGATTCAACCCATTCGTGTGTTTCCATCGGACAAGCACTAACCCAACCATTTTGCGTCGCAACTTCTTAGTCTTTCGGTGAACAATTTCCTCAAGTTCTTCAATCAACCTTTTGTTCTCATCAATTCTCAATTCAGAAATTGGAATTATATCGGGAACTTCTCCCGTGAACTTTCTCAAATAACACACATGAAAAGTGTTGTGAATTCCATTCAGTTCTTCGGGTAATTCGAGCTTGTAAGCTTGGTTCCCAATCCTCTGAAGAACTTTAAACGGTCCAATAAACCTTGGACTCAACTTTCCCCTTTTACCAAATCTTATAAGTCCCTTCCACGGCGAGACTTTAAGCAAAACCGAATCTCCAACCTCAAAAATCATCGGTCTTCGCTTCTTGTCAGCATAGCTCTTTTGATGATCTTGAGCTGCTAACATTCTTTCCCTAATTATTTTCAACTTTTCAGCAGTTTGATGAACCATCTTCGGTCCCATAAACTGCTTTTCCCCAGCCTCAAGCCAACAAGACGGCATACGACACTTCTGTCCATACAAAGCTTGGTAAGGTGCCATCTTAATGCTCGAGTGAAAACTATTATTATAGAAAAATTCTACCAATGGTAAATGTTCATCCCAATTACCTAGGAATTCCAAGGTACATGCTCTCAGCATATCTTCAAGTGTTTGTGTTGTTCTTTCACTCTGACCATCAGTCTGCGGATGGTAAGCTGTGCTTAAACATAACTTGGTACCCATTTCCTCTTGTAGACATTTCCAAAACCTTGAGGTGAAACGGCTATCACGATCCGATACAATCGTTAACGGAACACCATGAAGCCTCACAATTTCCTTCACATAAGAATTCACAAGCTTTTCCATAGACCATTTCTCCTTGGCTTCTATGAAATGCGCACTCTTAGTGAATCGATCAACGACCACCCAAATCATGTCGTGACCATTCTTTGTTCTGGGCAGTTTAGTGACAAAATCCATAGCAATGTCTTCCCACTTACCCATAGGCACAGGCAATGGTTCTAAACTCCCGTAAGGTTTCTGATGTTGTGTCTTGACTCTCGCACAAGTCACACACTCGGCCACATACTTTGCAACATCAAGCTTCATCGTCGGCCACCAGTAGTAGGGTTTCAGGTCCCTATACATTTTAGTGCTACCAAGATGAATTGAGTACATGGTCTTGTGAGCTTCTTCCATCATAAGATCCCTAATTCCTCCTGATTTAGGTACCCAAATACGATCTTGGAATACCTTCAGTCCATGACCGTTTGTACCAAACACCAACGTTTTACCCAAACGTTCCTCCTTTCGGTCATTTTTCTCAGAAGCTTCCTCTTGAGCTTTCTTTATACTCTCCACATTTTTCGAGACAACTTCAATTCTCAACGCTCTTGGCCTTTTCCTTTCAAGATTGACTTTCCGACTGAGAGCATCAGCAACAACATTAGCTTTACCGGGGTGGTAAAGTATCTCGCAGTCGTAGTCTTTAAGTAATTCTAGCCAGCGTCGTTGCCTCATATTCAACTCCTTCTGATTAAAGAGATATTGGAGACTCTTATGATCAGTAAAAAGTTTGCACTTCGTGCCATAGAGGTAATGCCTCCATATTTTCAGAGCGAAAACTACCGCTGCCAACTCCAAATCATGAGTCGGGTAATTCTTTTCATGCTCCTTCAGCTGTCGAGACGCATATGCTATCACCTTTTCTCTTTGGGTCAAAACACAACCCAATCCAACCCCAGACGCATCGCTATAGACAGCGAAGTCTTCAACTCCATCGGGTAGAGAAAGTATCGGTGCCTCGCATAGCTTCTTCTTTAGCTTCTCGAATGCTTCTTTATGCTTATCACTCCAAGCATAAGTAGCTCCTTTGTGGGTCAAAGTTGTCAATGGAGTAGCAATCAAAGAAAAGCCTTGGATAAACCTTCGATAATATCCGGCTAATCCTAAAAAGCTTCGAATCTCCGTGGGACTTTTCGGTTGTTCCCACTTCATTACAGCTTCAATCTTAGCTGGATCAACCATTATCCCTTCTTGGTTGACCACGTGACCCAAGAATTGGACCTCACGAATCCAAAAATCACATTTGGAGAACTTCGCATACAGCTTCTCCTTCTTCAAAACTTCTAACACTTCTCGCAAGTGTCTGCCATGCTCCTTCTGGCTTTTCGAGTAAATCAGAATGTCGTCTATGAACACTATCACGGATTTATCGAGGAACGGATTAAAAACCCTATTCATTAAATCCATGAATGCTGCGGGAGCATTGGTTAGTCCAAACGACATAACCAAGAACTCGTAGTGTCCATATCTAGTTCTGTATGCAGTCTTCTCGATATCTTGCTCTCTTACTTTTAGCTGATGATATCCTGACCTTAGATCGATCTTCGAGAAATAGCTCGAACCTTCAATTGATCAAATATGTCATCAATCCTCGGCAACGGATATCTATTCTTTATTGTTGCCTTGTTCAGCTGTCTGTAATCGATGCACATTCTCATACTTCCATCTTTCTTCTTCACAAATAACACCGGAGCTCCCCAGGGCGATGAACTAGGTCTAATGAAACCTTTGTCCAACAACTCCTGAAGTTGCATCATCAGCTCCTTCATCTCCGTCGATGCTAATCGATAAGGTGCTTTTGCTATTGGCGTGGTTCCTGGTAACAAGTCAATTCTGAACTCCACTTGTCTATCAGGTGGTAATCCAGGAAGATCTTCGGGAAATACTTCCGGATAATCACACACCACTGGAATACTCTGCATCACCTTCTTTTCCTTCTTAGCATCAATCACGAATGCTTAATATGATGTACATCCCTTGGTCAAACACTTTCTGGCTTTCATTAGGGAAATGATTCCAGAATTCACTTGCCGTTTGTCCCCATACACCATAAACGAATCTTTTCCAGGCGGGTTTACTTTAACTATCTTCTTCTTGTGTAATATTTCGGCATCATTGGCGCTAAGCCAATCCATTCCCAACACGATGTCGAAACCATTAAGTTCGATAGGCAATAATTCCTCGTGAAACTTATTCCCATTAAGGTCGATTAAGATGTTTTTCATATGATAGCTAACAGGTACAAACTTTCCACTAGCTACTTCGACTAATAAAGCATTATCTAGTCTATCAACAGGCAAAGCTAGCTTTCTACCAAACTCATGCGAAATAAAGGAGTAGTTGGCTCCAGAATCAAACAAAATTTGAGCAGGTAATTCGTTAACGAGAAAGGTACCTGAAGCGACATCAGCTTCATCTTTCGCAGCCTCAAGTGTCATCTGGAAGGCTCTCACCTTCGGCTTTGGTGGAATGTTGGGCCTAGCTACCTCCTTCTTCTTCGGACAGTCTTTCAAAATGTGCCCCTCTTCATTACAACCAAAACACATCCTTTTGTTGTTCGGACATTCATTGGCAAAATGTCCAACCTTTCCACACTTGTAGCAGGTTACATCCTCGCTACATTTCCCAAAGTGCTTTTTCTTACACTTATCACACCACTTCGCTTTGCCTCCTTTTCCTCCAAACTTTTTCGAATCAGATTTCGAAAATTTGCCTTTCTTACCGGAACCAGATGTTCCCTCAAACTTTCTTTTCTCACCAACCTCAAACTTGTCGGTGGTTCTTCCCTTAATCATGTTCTCAACAGACTTGGCAGCCCAGATAGCTGCCTCTAGAGTATGTGCCTGACGTACTGGCACCTCGTACTCCCATGGGAATCCCTTCGCATACCGGTCCACCTTTGTCAGCTCATCTGGAACGATGCGCAAAGCAAACTCCATCTTATCGGTAAAGTTATTGGTGTATTCATCAACTGACATGCTACCTTTCGTCAATTTCGGAAACTTGTTCTCCAACTCCAACAGATTTTGAGCCGAGCAGAACTTGCGCTTGAACTGCACCAAGAACTCTGCCCATGACAATTGTAGTGGCTCATTAGGGCTTAAAGTCTTCCCTAGAGTGTTCCACCAACGAACGGCTCCACCTCGAAACTGACGCA
Organism: Lactuca sativa; assembly: GCF_002870075.4. Taxonomy (NCBI): domain Eukaryota; kingdom Viridiplantae; phylum Streptophyta; class Magnoliopsida; order Asterales; family Asteraceae; genus Lactuca; species Lactuca sativa. The sequence goes on from NC_056627.2 coordinate 260,313,549, forward strand.
CTGCATAGATAGTTTGCAACTTACCTCTGCAGCCACAAGTCATGAAGGCTAACTCCATTTCGGAGATCCAATCCATAACCCCAATCGGATCCTCCTTTCCATTAAAGGTCGACGGTTTGCAAGTTAAAAAGTCCTTGTACTTGCATCCCATTCCATCATTCCTTCCATCACGGTTGTCTTGCCTAACTATCGGTGGGTTGGCTTGACCAACAGACCCACTTAAGTTTCCACCTTCCGAGTGCACTTCATTTAATTCAGGCTCTTCCACACGAATTGACAGTTCTTCACGATTCTGTTGAAGCAACCGTCTAGTTTCATCCATCTGACGATCCAACATCGTATGAATCATCATTTGCACACCAGCCATGGTTATTGGCTCAGGTGCTGCTGCTACGACAGGTATTTTTTCAATCACTGGTGGTTGATTCCTGTTTTCGTCAGCATTTCCAACTCCACTTCTTGTTCTCACCATTTTGATCTACAAACCGAATAAGGTGAAATTAGATCCTCAATCACGATAGATATTCAAATCATCCTTATCACTCCGAAACGTTTACATGCTAGTTCTAATATCGTAGACATACGCTTAGAATCCTACACATATAAGGTTTCTAGATCCAGTCGGCAACAGACCATAGATCCGAACAAATAATATCATATATGGCAACATATAACATTTAGCACATAAAGCATTTTAGGCAACTTTCCTAAAATAAACTAGTGCTCATGTCTAAAACATAACAAACACACATCTCAAAATTCCACTTAGCATTCTAAGTTTAAGTCTAGAAATCCTACAAATTCCTAGTTCGCTTAAACTAATGCTCTGATAAAAACTGTGACATCCCTAAAATCTCGGCCAGAAAAGACCGATTTTCATTTATGCTTTTAAAATATTTTCAGAGTAAATCGTTTTGATTTGAAAGAGTTGCAGAATTTGTTCCTAAAAACAAAACATGATAAAACAATATTTACCAAAGCATTTCATAAAAGAAATGTATTTTCATTATAATCAAAACTCGGGGTGTCATGTTCCGATACAGACCAATAAGCATAAACGATAACATTACAAGTCTTTCAACAAATATAAACATATACTGACTTGTAAACAAAACAACCGATGGTTCATCCATCTCATGCCCTTGCGCCACTTCCTGTAATACAAATAAACTGAGTGGGTCAGGATGGAGAGCTTGGTGAGCATATAGGGTTTTCAACCCACAATAAATAATCATATTTAATTTTCATCAACCAACAATAACCCAATTACCCATTCCCGTTATTCTCACTTTAATGTCCCTAAGACAACTAACATAAGGGATCTAGTCTAAGAATATTTCATCGGGGCGACAACACATGCTTCGGGGGTACCTCAGCAACATAAGTCAAATAAGGCAACCATGAGGGGGATGGAGTACAGCGAATGAACACCCAAGTTCATTAACACCTACAGGTGGCGAACCTGATAATGTTTCCACAAGACTGTCTAGAATAGCCCGTGGTCGTCATTTAAACTCCGCTAGATGACTAAATCAAACAACAATGAGGCCTCTCATTTGTTTATTACACACCAACTATCTACCCATGTTCTACCCAACATATTAGTAGACAAACTATACATTTTATACATAGTTTAAAAACCTGCATAACATGCTTTAATCAACACATATTTCACATAACAGATGAGGCACACACACATAACACTTATCTCATAGAGAATAAATCATATCTATGAGTTAGAAGAAAGTGAATACACGTTCACAAACACATAACCACAAAATTATACACATAATACATATTCCGTATAAAATACTTCATAATAATGCGTTAGAAGAAAGTAACTACACACTCACACATATAAACAACAATATACTTAATACACTCAAACCATACTTGTATTATTATCGTGTTTATGAAAGGTAGTATACACTCACTTGATCAGAACATGATCGGACAGCACTACGACTTGCAGAAGTAGTAATCCACAACAGATCTGGAAGATCTCTACAACAATCGAACTTCTCGCTGGCAGAGCTTCGGCTCGGGAACCGCACTTCTCGGGATCTTCGGGATCTCGGGACTTGCTTCGGGGCTCGGGAATATTACCAGGGCTTCAGGATGGCTTCGGGGGTTTACGCGCAGAGCTTCGGCACAAAAACGAGAGGAAATTAGCAAATAAACCCGGAACCCTCGCATCCTATTTATAGGAGGCTGGAGCCTCGGAGTACGCGGGGCGTATGCGTCCGAATTCGTCACTGCATGAGTCATCCGAAGCCACTTGCTGCGAATGTCGACACCTTCGGAGTACGCGGGGTGTACTTCGGATGAGTCTGATGACTCGTCCTCGGATAATACCGGATTTTTCAATTAAATTTAAATACAAAATATTTAATAAACTTCGGAAATTCATATCTTCTTCATACGAACTCCGTTTTCGACGTTCTTTATATCCACGCGAAGGTGAGACTACGCTCTACAACTTTCGTTTAGACTTCGTCGGCTAATTTTGAATTTATTTTTATTATTTATTTTTAATAGGCCAGGACAGAAACTTTCGTTATAAATTCATAACTTCTTCGTTTGACGTCCGTTCTCGCCTAACTTTTTATCGCTTCGATACCAACAACGAGACCTTCGATCCTCGTTTAGATTGTTTCGGCTAAAAACCGCTCGATCTCAAATCGAGTATTTCAAGCTGCATACCGCTAAGCTGAACTCCGATAAATCATAACTTCCTCATACAAAGTCAGATTTGGGCGTTCTATATATATTCAGAAACCTCGTTTCAACTACTACAACATTATTCAAAGATATTAAGTTTATTTTACACTTAAATTTTGACGCTTATCTTTATTCTTAATTAATCAAACCACATAATTAAGCAATTAAGCACAAAACACACAATACTTAAATAATACAATCTTATTATTTCAAAACGGGTTAGAAAGGTTAACCTAGACCATTACATTGCTAAAAATGGCATGCCCGGAAACACAGACATTATAATTTTCTTCACCTTAGAATGATTCCGTCCCCGGAATCACACATCAACAAACAAATGCGGATAGCGACTCAACATGTCACTCTTCGTCTCCCAGGTGAGATTTGGCCCATTCGTGTGTTTCCATCGGACAAGCACTAACCCAACCATTTTGCGTCGCAACTTCTTAGTCTTTCGGTCAACAATTGCCTCTGGTTCTTCAATCAACCTTTTGTTCTCATCAATTCTCAATTCAGAAATTGGAATTATATCGGGAACTTCTCCCGTGAACTTTCTCAAATAACACACATGAAAAGTGTGGTGAATTCCATTTAGTTCTTCGGGTAATTCGAGCTTGTAAGCTTGGTTCCCAATCCTCTGAAGAACTTTAAACGGTCCAATAAACCTTGGACTCAACTTTCCCCTTTTACCGAATCTTATAAGTCCCTTCCACGGCGAGACTTTAAGCAAAACCGAATCTCCAACCTCAAAAATCATCGGTCTTCGCTTCTTGTCAGCATAGCTCTTTTGATGATCTTGAGCTGCTAACATTCTTTCCCTAATTATTTTCAACTTTTCAGCAGTTTGATGAACCATCTTCGGTCCCATAAACTGCTTTTCCCCAGCCTCAAGCCAACAAGACGGCATACGACACTTCTGTCCATACAAAGCTTGGTAAGGTGCCATCTTAATGCTCGAGTGAAAACTATTATTATAGAAAAATTCTACCAATGGTAAATGTTCATCCCAATTACCTAGGAATTCCAAGGTACATGCTCTCAGCATATCTTCAAGTGTTTGTGTTGTTCTTTCACTCTGACCATCAGTCTGCGGATGGTAAGCTGTGCTTAAACATAACTTGGTACCCATTTCCTCTTGTAGACATTTCCAAAACCTTGAGGTGAAACGGCTATCACGATCCGATACAATCGTTAACGGAACACCATGAAGCCTCACAATTTCCTTCACATAAGAATTCGCAAGCTTTTCCATAGACCATTTCTCCTTGGCTTCTATGAAATGCGCACTCTTAGTGAATCGATCAACGACCACCCAAATCATGTCGTGACCATTCTTTGTTCTGGGCAGTTTAGTGACAAAATCCATAGCAATGTCTTCCCGCTTACCCATAGGCACAGGCAATGGTTCTAAACTCCCGTAAGGTTTCTGATGTTGTGTCTTGACTCTCGCACAAGTCACACACTCGGCCACATACTTTGCAACATCAAGCTTCATCGTCGGCCACCAGTAGTAGGGTTTCAGGTCCCTATACATTTTAGTGCTACCAAGATGAATTGAGTACATGGTCTTGTGAGCTTCTTCCATCATAAGATCCCTAATTCCTCCTGATTTAGGTACCCAAATACGATCTTGGAATACCTTCAGTCCATGACCGTTTGTACCAAACACCAACGTTTTACCCAAACGTTCCTCCTTTCGGTCATTTTTCTCAGAAGCTTCCTCTTGAGCTTTCTTTATACTCTCCACAATTGTCGAGACAACTTCAATTCTCAACGCTCTTGGCCTTTTCCTTTCAAGATTGACTTTCCGACTGAGAGCATCAGCAACAACATTAGCTTTACCGGGGTGGTAAAGTATCTCGCAGTCGTAGTCTTTAAGTAATTCTAGCCAGCGCCGTTGCCTCATATTCAACTCCTTCTGATTAAAGAGATATTGGAGACTCTTATGATCAGTAAAAAGTTTGCACTTCGTGCCATAGAGGTAATGCCTCCATATTTTCAGAGCGAAAACTACCGCTGCCAACTCCAAATCATGAGTCGGGTAATTCTTTTCATGCTCCTTCAGCTGTCGAGACGCATATGCTATCACCTTTTCTCTTTGGGTCAAAACACAACCCAATCCAACCCCATACGCATCGCTATAGACAGCGAAGTCTTCAACTCCATCGGGTAGAGAAAGTATCGGTGCCTCGCATAGCTTCTTCTTTAGCTTCTCGAATGCTTCTTTATGCTTATCACTCCAAGCATAAGTAGCTCCTTTGTGGGTCAAAGTTGTCAATGGAGTAGCAATCGAAGAAAAGCCTTGGATAAACCTTCGATAATATCCGGCTAATCCTAAAAAGCTTCGAATCTTCGTGGGACTTTTCGGTTGTTCCCACTTCATTACAGCTTCAATCTTAGCTGGATCAACCATTATCCCTTCTTGGTAGACCACGTGACCCAAGAATTGGACTTCACGAATCCAAAAATCACATTTAGAGAACTTCGCATACAGCTTCTCCTTCTTCAAAACTTCTAACACTTCTCGCAAGTGTCTGCCATGCTCCTTCTGGCTTTTCGAGTAAATCATAATGTCGTCTATGAACACTATCACGGATTTATCGAGGAACGGATTAAAAACCCTATTCATTAAATCCATGAATGCTGCGGGAGCATTGGTTAGTCCAAACGACATAACCAAGAACTCGTAGCGTCCATATCTAGTTCTGAATGCAGTCTTCTCGATATCTTGCTCTCTTACTTTTAGCTGATGATATCCTGACCTTAGATCGATCTTCGAGAAATAGCTCGAACCTTGCAATTGATCAAATATGTCATCAATCCTCGGCAACGGATATCTATTCTTTATTGTTGCCTTGTTCAGCTGTCTGTAATCGATGCACATTCTCATACTTCCATCTTTCTTCTTCACAAATAACACCGGAGCTCCCCAGGGCGATGAACTAGGTCTAATGAAACCTTTGTCCAACAACTCCTGAAGTTGCATCATCAGCTCCTTCATCTCCGTCGATGCTAATCGATAAGGTGCTTTTGCTATTGGCGTGGTTCCTGGTAACAAGTCAATTCTGAACTCCACTTGTCTATCAGGTGGTAATCCAGGAAGATCTTCGGGAAATACTTCCGGATAATCACACACCACTGGAATACTCTGCATCACCTTCTTTTCCTTCTTAGCATCAATCACGAATGCTTAATATGATGTACATCCCTTGGTCAAACACTTTCTGGCTTTCATTAGGGAAATGATTCCAGAATTCACTCGCCGTTTGTCCCCATACACCATAAACGAATCTTTTCCAGGCGGGTTTACTTTAACTATCTTCTTCTTGTGTAATATTTCGGCATCATTGGCGCTAAGCCAATCCATTCCCAACACGATGTCGAAACCATTAAGTTCGATAGGCAATAATTCCTCATGAAACTTATGCCCATTAAGGTCGATTAAGATGTTTTCATATGATGGCTAACAGGTACAAACTTTCCACTAGCTACTTCGACTAATAAAGCATTATCTAGTCTATCAACAGGCAAAGCTAGCTTTCTACCAAACTCATGCGAAATAAAGGAGTAGTTGGCTCCAGAATCAAACAAAATTTGAGCAGGTAATTCGTTAACGAGAAAGGTACCTGAAGCGACATCAGCTTCATCTTTCGCAGCCTCAAGTGTCATCTGGAAGGCTCTCGCCTTCAGCTTTGGTGGAATGTTGGGCCTAGCTGCCTCCTTCTTCTTCGGACAGTCTTTCAAAATGTGCCCCTCTTCATTACAACCAAAACACATCCTTTTGTTGTTCGGACATTCATTGGCAAAATGTCCAACCTTTCCACACTTGTAGCAGGTTACATCCTCGCTACATTTCCCAAAGTGCTTTTTCTTACACTTATCACACCACTTCGCTTCGCCTCCTTTTCCTCCAAACTTTTTCGAATCAAATTTCGGAAATTTTCCTTTCTTACCGGAACCAGATGTTCCCTCAAACTTTATTTTCTCACCAACCTCAAACTGTCGGTGGTTCTTCCCTTAATCATGTTCTCAACAGACTTGGCAGCCCAGATAGCTGCCTCTAGAGTATGTGCCTGACGTACTGGCACCTCGTACTCCCATGGGAGTCCCTTCGCATACCGGTCCACCTTTGTCAGCTCATCTGGAACGATGCGCAAAGCAAACTCCATCTTATCAGTGAAGTTATTGGTGCATTCATCAACTGACATGCTGCCTTTCGTCAATGTCAGAAACTTGTTCTCCAACTCCAACAGATTTTGAGCCGAGCAGAACTTGCGCTTGAACTGCACCAAGAACTCTGTCCATGACAATTGGAGTGGCTCATTAGGGCTTAAAGTCTTCCCTAGAGTGTTCCACCAACGAACGGCTCCACCTCGAAACTAACGCACTGCATAGATAGTTTGCAACTTACCTCTGCAGCCACAAGTCATGAAGGATAACTCCATTTCGGAGATCCAATCCGTAACACCAATCGGATCCTCCTTTCCATTGAAGGTCGACGGTTTACAAGTTAAAAAGTCCTTGTACTTGCATCCCATTCCATCATTCCTTCCATCACGGTTGTCTTGCCTAACTATCGGTGGGTTGGCTTGACCAACAGACCCACTGAAGTTTCCACCTTCCGAGTGCCCTTCATTTAATTCAGGCTCTTCCACACGAATTGACAGTTCTTCACGATTCTGTAGAAGCAACCGTCTAGTTTCATCCATCTGACGATCCAATATCGTATGAATCATCATTTGCACACCAGCCATGTTTATTGGCTCAGGTGCTGCTGCTACGACAGGTATTTGTTCAATCACTGGTGGTTGATTCCTGTTTTCGTCAGCATTTCCAACTCCACTTCTTGTTCTCACCATTTTGATCTACACACCGAATAAGGTGAAATTAGATCCTCAATCAAGATAGATATTCAAATCATCCTTATCACTCCGAAACGTTTACATGCTAGTTCTAATATCGTAGACGTACGCTTAGAATCCTACACACATAAGGTTTCTAGATCCGGGCGGCAACAGACCATAGATCCGAACAAATAATATCATATATGGCAACATATAACATTTAGCACATAAAGCATTTTAGGCAACTTTCCTAAAATAAACTAGTGCTCGTGTCTAAAACATAACAAACACACATCTCAAAATTCCACTTAGCATTCTAAGTTTAAGTCTAGAAATCCTACAAATTCCTAGTTCGCTTAAACTAATGCTCTGATACCAACTGTGACATCCCCAAAATCTCGGCCAGAAAAGACCGATTTTCATTTATGCTTTTAAAATATTTTCAGAGTAAATCCTTTTGATTTGAAAGAGTTGTGGAATTTGTTCCCAAAAACAAAAATGATAAAACAATGTTTACCAAAGCATTTCATAAAAGAAATATATTTTCATTATAATCAAACCTCCGGGTGTCATGTTCCGATACAGACCAATAAGCATAAACGATAACATTACAAGTCTTTCAACAAATATAAACATATACAGACTTGTAAACAAAACAACCGATGGTTCATCCATCTCATGCCCTTGCGCCACTTCCTGTAATACAAATAAACTGAGTGGGTCAGGCTGGGGAGCCTGGTGAGCATATAGGGTTTTCAACCCACAATAAATAATCATATTTATTTTTCATCAACCAACAATAACCCAATTACCCATTCCCGTTATTCGCAATTTAATGTCCCTAAGACAACTAACATAAGGGACCTAGTCTAAGAATATTTCATCGGGGCGACAACACATGTTTCGGGGGTACCTCAGCAATATAAGTCAAAGAAGGCAACCATGAGGGGGATAAAGTACATGCTTCGGGGGTACCTACAGGTGGCGAACCTGATAATGTTTCCACAAGACTGTCTAGAATAGCCCGTGGTCGTCATCTAAACTCCGCTAGATGACTAAATCAAACAACAACGAGGCCTCTCATCTGTTTATTATACACCAACTATCTACCCATGTTCTACCCAACATATTAGTCGATAAAATATACATTTTATACATAGTTTAAAAACCTGCATAGCATGCTTTAATCAACACATATTTCACATAACAGATGAGGCACACACACACATAACACTTATCTCATAGAGAATAAATCATATCTATGAGTTAGAAGAAAGTGAATACACATTCACACGCACATAACCACAAAATTATACACATAATACGTATTCCGTATAAAATACTTCATAATTATGCGTTAGAAGAAAGTAACTACACACTCACACATATAAACAACAATATACTTAATACACTCACTTGATCAGAACATGATCGCACAACACTACGACTTGCAGAAGTAGTAATCCACAGCAGATCTGGAAGATCTCTACAAAAATCGAACTTCTCGCGGGCAGAGCTTCGGCTCGGGAACCGCACTTCTCGGTATCCTCGGGATCTCGGGACTTGCTTCGGGGCTCGGGAATATTATCGGGGCTTCGGGATGGCTTCGGGGGTTTACGCGCAGAGCTTCGGCACAAAAACGAGAGGAAATTAGCAAATAAACCCAGAACCCTCGCATCCTATTTATAGGAGGCTGGAGCCTCGGAGTACGCGGGGCGTACGCGTCCGAATTCGTCACTGCATGCGTCATCCGAAGCCACTTGCTGCGAATGTCGACACCTTCGGAGTACGCGGGGCGTACTTCGGATGAGTCCGATGACTCGTCCTCGAATAATACCGGATTTTTCAATTAAATTTAAATACAAAATATTTAATAAACTTCGGAAATTCATATCTTCTTCATACGAACTCCGTTTTCGACGTTCTTAATATCCACGCGAAGGTGAGACTACGCTCTACAACTTTCGTTTAGACTTCGTCGGCTAATTTTGAATTTATTTTTATTATTTATTTTTAATAGGCGGGGACAGAAACTTTCGTTATAAATTCATAACTTTTTCGTTTGACGTCCGTTCTCGCCTAACTTTTTATCGCTTCGATGCCAACAACGAGACCTTCGATCCTCGTTTAGATTGCTTCGGCTAAAAACCGTTCGATCTCAAATCGAGTATTTCAAGCTGCATACCGCTAAACCGAAACTCCGATAAATCATAACTTCCTCATACGAAGTCAGATTTGGGCGTTCTATATATATATATTCGGAAACCTCGTTTCAACTACTACAACATTATTCAAGGATATTAAGTTTATTTTACACCTAACTTTTGACGCTTATCTTTATTCTTAATTAATCAAACCACATAATTAAGCAATTAAGCACAAAACACACAATACTTAAATAATACAATCTTATTATTTCAAAACGGGTTACAAAGGTTAACCTAGACCATTACATTGCTAAAAATGGCAAGCCCGGAAACACAGGCGTTACAAATATCATAGAGTTTTGGAATAATAGTGTTGCCCAAAACCCTAGTACATCCTCTCTCCTGATATCTCTTTGAGAGTAAACCCTGAAATACTCAAACTTATACTGAAAAGTATGAAAATTTACTGCAACTGTTCTGACTTCTATTGAAGTGCTATGATTCCCAAGTGAATTCAGGCCCTCGTTTGGCGTTCCAGCGAACCTTCACTATCGGGATGCGGCTCTGCTTTGTTTGCTTGACCTCTCGGTCCATGATCTCTACTGGTTCCTCCACGAAGTTGAGGCTCTCGTTGATCTCGATCTCGTCGAGTGGAGCTGCCTTTTTGCTCGTGTGATAACTGTTGTTGTAGGAAAATTCGACAAGAGGTAAATGAGTATCCCAAGATTTCCCAAAGTCAATCACACAGGCTCGCAACATATCTTCTAACGTTTAGATAGTTCTCTCACTTTGTCCGTCGTTTTGTGGATGGTAGGTTGTACTCATGTCCAGCCTAGTTCCTAGATAATTTTTTAGTGACTGCTAGAACCTAGAAGTGAATCTACTATCTCTATCCGAGATAATGGATATGGGAACGCTATGCAGTCGTATAATCTCCCTAATGTAGGTTCTCGTAAGTTTCTCCATTTTGTCGGTTTCCCTGATGGGTAAGAAGTGTGCAGATTTGGTTAATCTGTCGACGATGACCCATATGGTATCAAGTCCACCCGTTGTCTTGGGCAACTTGGTTATGAAGTCCATAATGATCCGCTCCCACTTCCATTCTGGTATCTCCGGTTGCTGTAGAAGACCGGATGGTTTCTGGTATTCGACCTTTACCTTCGCACAAGTAAGGCATTTACTTACGAAGTTAGCAATATCTGCTTTCATGTTAGGCCACCAGTATAACTTTTTAAGATCCAGATACATCTTATCTGAACCTGGGTGGATGGAATAACGAGTGTTGTGAGCTTCGGTCATGACCAATTCTCTGAAGCCACCGTGTTACGGTGTCCAAATCCGATCCATGAGGTATAAGGCTCTGCCACCCTTGACTTCCAAGTTCTTATCCATCCCTCTAAGGGATTCACCTGCCACATTTTCAGGTTTCAAAGCGTTGAGGTGAGCCTCCTTAATTTGTGTGGACAAGTGTAAATGGATAGTTAGAGTCACGGATTTGACTCTATGACCAACATATTCTTTCCGACTTAGGGCGTCGGCTACTACATTAGCTTTACCCGGATGATAACGAATTTCGCACTCGTAATCACTGAGTAGCTCGACCCACTATCGTTGTCTCATGTTGAGCTCCTTTTGGTCGAAAATGTGTTGTAGACTCTTGTGGTCTGTAAAGATCGTGCTTTTTGTACCATACAGGTAGTGTCTCCAGATCTTCAGAGCAAACACAACTGCTCCTAGTTCAAGATCGTGGGTGGTGTAGTTAACCTCATGTGTCTTCAGCTGTCTCGAGGCATAGGCTATGACTTTACCTCGCTGCATCAGAACACATCCGAGTCCTTGATTTGATGCATCGCAATAGACAACAAAGTCTTCTATCCCTTCAGGGAGGGATAGTATTGGTGCGGTGCACAAGGCTCGCTTGAGCATTAGGAACGATCTTTCCTGTTTCTCTTCCCAGTCAAAGGCCACGCCTTTCTGGGTCAGGGTTGTAAGAGGTTTCGCTATGCGGGAGAAGTTCTGAATGAACCTGCGATAGTAGCCAACGAGACCTAGAAATTGACGAATTTCTGTAGGTGTCTTCGGTGCTGAGCAGTTCTCAATGACCTTGATTTTGGAAGGGTCCACGTGTATTCCTTCTTCGCTAACAACACGGCCCAAGAATTCAACTCGTCGGATCCAAAATTTGCACTTGGAGAACTTCGCATAGAGCTTCTCCGCTCGCAATGTTTCTAAGACTCTATGAAGATGTTGACTATGTTCCTCCTTACTTCGAGAGTAGATGAGTATGTCATCAATGAAGACGATGACGAACTGATCCAAGTAAGGACGACACACCCTATTCATCAGATCTATGATTACTACGGGCGCGTTAGTTAATCCGAACGGCATCACTACAAACTCGTAGTGTCCATAACGAGTTCGGAAGGTTGTCTTGGGAACATCCTCCTCTAGCATTCGTAGTTGGTGATATCCGGATCGTAGATCTATCTTCGAGAAGTAGTTGGGTCCTTGAAGTTGATCAAATAAATCGCAAATGCGGGGCAAAGGATAACGATTTTTAATGGTAAGCTTGTTGAGTTCCCTATAGTCGATGCACATGCGAAACGATCCATCTTTCTTCTTGACAAACAAGACCGGTGCTCCCCATGGTGAGAAGCTTGGCCTAATGAATCCCTTCTTAAGAAGTTCGTTAAGCTGACTGGAAATTTCCTGCATCTTGGTCGGTGCAAGACGATAAGGAGATTTGGCTACGGGAGTAGCTCCTGGCACTAAGTTGATTCTGAACTCGACTTGGCGTTGTGGTGGTAATCCGGGAAGCTCTTTTGGGAAAATGTCGGGAAAGTCGCGTACTTCGGGGATTTTATGAATGTCTTTCACCTCTTGACTCATATCGACGATGTGTGTAAGGAATGCATGATTCTCCTTTCGCAAGAACTTCTGGGCTTGGATGCATGAAATGATGCGAAGGCTCGTACTAGGTTTGAGCCATAGATAACTAAGGTTTTGTTGTTATGAAGGTTAAGACGAATTGCTTTTTCAAAGCACATGATGTCGGTGCGAAGAAGACTCAACCAATCCATGCCGATGATAACGTCGAAACATTTAATTGGGACCGACATGAGGTCTATCTTGAAAGTATGGCCATCTAAAGTTAAAGTACAACCTACGTATATGTAGTTAGTACTCTCCGTTATCCGGTTAGCCATTTCTACCGTGAATGAATTATCTGATGCACATGGTTTTTGTTTATGCAGGTGTGCAAATTTATGACTTACGAAACTTTTCTCTGCTCCACTGTCGAAAAGTATGCAAGCATATGAGTTATCGAGGAGAAACGTACCAGTAACTATCGTAGGATCAGCTATCGTTTCCTCGTGGCCCACAACCATAACTCTTCCTACTCCTCCAGCCATCCCCGCTTTAGGTTAGTTCCTCTTGTAGTGGCCCACCTCGCCACAACCGTAGCAAGCTTGGCCCACGCCGGCGTTAGGAACTTGGGCGTTCTGCGCTGTTGGAGTCTTGCAGAAACGGGCTGTATGCCCCTTCCAGTTGTAGTTAGAGCATTACATGTCCTTGCAAGGTCCGTGGTGGTGGAAGTTGCATTTGTTGCACTTCGGGAGGGTTCCGGCGTAAGTTCTTGCTGGTAAGGCGTTTGTAGGGACAACAGGAGTTACCGTGGCAGCATTGATCGCCACAAGTTGTTGTCTCTTGGAGGATTCTTGTGAAGCCCCTCTTTTCCACTTGTTCCACCCCTTCTTGTTTTTGTTGTCCTTTTGTGGTATGGGGGCAGGGATTGTTGGGTTCCGATGTTTCCCGTGGTCTATGAGAGACTGTGCCAGCTCCTTGGCACTATCAAAAGTGACATGCTTGGAAGCTAACACACTTGACTGGATCTGGGGAGACAGTCCCCAGATATATCTCTCTATCTTCTTGCTTTCAAGAGCAACCATATCAGGGCATAAGATTGCCAGATCATAGAACCTATTTGTGTAGGTTGATATGTCGGATCCAACCATTTGTAGACCCCAGAGTTCCTGTTCGAGTTATTGTATTTCACCTCTTGGATAGTACTCTCTCATCAGCATGTCCTTCAAGTGTTCTCAGCTGATGGAATATGCCACCACTATAGTCAGATACTTAACATGGCCATTCCACCATGTTAGTGCTCTGTCAGAGAAGGTACAAGTTGCAAACTTGACCTTGTTGCCCATCCTGGCAAGCACAAATTTCAAAGAATGATTCCATCTTTTCAATCCATTGTCTTAACACCATAACCCCACCAGTTCGATTGAAGTTGCGGGGTTTGGCGTTCGTGAAGTCCTTGTAGGTGCATTCCCGGGGATTTCCATGGCTTTCGCCGTGGTTTGAGGGATGTGCACCTGTTCCCGATCCAGTAGGGACAGGAGCATTGATGGCTGACACAACAGCTGCTACTGCTGCTGTGAAGGCTGCCTGGAACATAGTGGCATCGAAAGGAGAAGGTGGTTGAGGAGGTTGAGGTGGTGGTATCGGTGTTTAGTTATTTGAGTTACGCCTGGGATTCCTGCATGGCGGCATATACTTTTAAAAGATGACAGCATGGATAAGAATATATGAATAATGAGAGTGACTCATGGACTACCTCCCCTTAGTACAACAACACAATGAATAGTATTACTAAATGAAGATGATAGCATTTGGATAATAATTTCCATATGATTAGATATCTGTCAATAATACTGGGATTACAGATGTAACAAGTTCAGGAAAATGGCCTAGAAGTAGGCCTTACATCAACCAAGATAGGAAAATTTTGACAGAACCATGACTAGATCAAGACCTAACGGTCTAAGATTTACAAAGATAGGAAATTAGACCAAAGTTTTTACATAAACTAGGTTATATCCAAAAGATGAGTTGATGAGATTCTATCGGCAACGAGAACTGCTAGCATGAGTTCTTGATCCCGACAGTAGACGTTCCATGTCCCTCATACGCCTGTCAGCTCTCACTTGCTGAGCTCAAAGTTCCCTAACTTTAGCTTGGGTTTCAGCAAGTTCCCTCTGCAGAGCTGCATTGCAGACCAGAGTCCTTTCATGAGCAGACTCTAGTTGGCGAATGCGGACGGTGTTAACGCCAGAGTTGGCGTCAATCTCGAAGAATCGATTGATAGTTGATTGACCCAGTATCATGTTCCTAGAAATCCTACGAACCATGATGGGTAGGACCCTGTCAGCAGAACCTCCCTCAGTGAGGTTGTAGAAGCTTCTATCTCCATTGTAGGGAATGGGTTGACCTTGTTCCTGAGTCCATCTATTCAATTTTGTGGCCCACAGAGGTGTGGGTCCTTGAAATGTGGGACGGGGGTTCAGGTTTGGGTCTTGAGCAGCCAGAGGTAGGTTGTTGACTTCAGGCTCCGAGTCAGAACTATCGGAAAAACCCTCAGCATGGTGATCATCCAAAGGGATTGGGTGATCATCTTCTGGTTCTTCCTCTAGCCATCCAGTGTTGCCTTGGTTTGGGAAGTACGGGTCGCCATGGTGAAATCCAGCCATTAAAATCTATGTGAGAAAAGGGATATAAGAAATAGCTAAATAGACGAACTGACTAAGATAATTACAGTAAGAGCAAATACCCCTATGGTATTTCTTTATGGTTGTGTTGGTAAGTTTTTAGACTTGTTGCCACATCACAACCATTCTTGGGCATATGCTAATCACTCCTTGGACTAGCATAGTTGATCAGGCTATGCCATTCCCAAGACTGACCATATATCCCCAGGCTTACTTGTGATATTCAACAATTGTAATACTTTTGTTCTTGTCATTGTGACACTGATTTTAGTATGAATGCAGGCACGTATACTTACTTAAATATTTTATTATTTAGAAGTATAAACTCTTAGACAGAGTGTTTTAATCCCAATGTATTTATAGTTAGTATATCTTTTATGGGTTGACATACTATATTCACTATAAACAATGCTCTGATACCAATCTGTCACAACCCAAAACCAAGAACGGCGGAAACGTTCCGAGGTGGAGGACGTCATGTGAGGTATCATAACTATGTAAAGTAGTAAACAAGCAACAACATCATCCATTGCATTAAAAGTAAAGTTTTAATACATGTGTGTTCTTTCATTGTAATAAGACACCAAAATATGTAATCAATATAAAATACGAGTCTTGTCTGTGCTCCATCTTCTCAAAACCTGGCCATCGTACCTGTCTACTGGTGACCTGCGAATACAAGTTATTTTGAAAGCGAGTATCATCATAAAGCTGGTGAATTCATAAGTATTTAAGTGTCATTGCCTTGGTTTGGAAAGTTGTTATGAATGCTATGAAAATCTTTGAATGAAAAAATTGATATAAGTATGAAAACCCTAGAAAATCTCATATTTCCTACTAGTATAAAATGTAGTCTTCTACCAAGACCTAAATGTTCTGCTATAACAAAGATGATTCTCCCCTTTATGACTTCTATTAATAATATATAGTCTGCCTCCTCATTTATGTGAATGTAACACAAAATAAAAGTAATAGGGAAAATATAACCATAAAGGTATTATCCTTTTGCATTAGGATAAACATGACATCACAACTGCCGAAATGTATAACCTTGAACATCTGTAGATTTTTCATTTTCCTCTGTAGCTGGTAGTAGGTTTAAGGAATGGTTAGTCCCGTAAAGGTACCCCTAATATAAGTATTAACTGTAGGCATCCGTAGATGTTCATTACCTCTATTGCTAACAGGTGGGTTCCGGAATGGTTAGTCCCGTCAAGTTATCCTTTTGAACTAGGATAGGCAGAACAATTTACACATAATGTACTAGTAAATCATCCTAGTGAATCTAGGGACAAGTATCCATGTAAGTGTATACAAATAAATGTATATATGTAAATGTATTCATGTAAGCGTATCGATGTAGACGTATTCATGTAACATGTAATGTATAGTATAGACTCATGAATGAACCGACTTTAGTGTAATTCCTTGTAATAGGAATAATGTTTTGTATCTCCTAACTATCCCTATAATAGTTAACTGGAAGGTAATTGATTGTCCAAGCAGGTTTATACACCCTTGCTACACAAGAGTGTGGGAAACTGAATGAAGGATGAAAACTATTATATCACTACATATATAAGAACATAAGTGTATAGATATAGTTTTGTTCAAGAAGGTAAAAATGGTTTTGTGAGACATCTAAGAGTTTTGAACAATAATTAACAATGACTTGATGTCTTTTTAATAAACATTTCAAACGTAATACTTTTGCTACCAAGGTATTTTTAAGAAAGAAAACCATTTCATGCATCACAGTTTGAAGTATGTGAAATCTGCTGGATGAAAACACAGTTATAAATACATAAGAGAGATTTAATAACATGTTGTTTTCTACTTGTATCCCCCCCCCCCCCCATTAAAGCATTCAAAATCATTTAATTCATTCATTAAGGGGTATGAACTCGCCTGAAGATGGTGGTTTGGATGAACTGAACGATGTAGGATTGTTAGGTGTCAAGTGAGGACTTGTACACACACTATGATCCTAATGAACATATAATCACACATATATGCACCCAATTAGTCTTAACTACTAATTTAAAATGTTAAGACATCCTAGAACATGATAAACACTTTATATAAGTGTTATAATCCCTAAGGATTGCATCTAAGTTGTTGTAGGACAAGGCTAGTGGGTTTAGGGTTCCAAAGGACCCTATCCTTGAGTTTAATCTCCAAGAACCAACACACAAGGAGTTTACGGTCATAAACCATTGAGTTTACGGCCATAAGCTCCTAGGCCTTATGTTATTTGGTGTTTTGAAGTTCTAAGTGTTCCCTAGAAGCATTCCTACTTGGTGGTTAGTCCGTGGAAGAGATCAGGGCACCTTTCAACGCCTTTGAGGAGTTCACGGCCCTGGTACCATTTCACTTAGAGATTACGGCCGTAATTTCTCATGGGGATGGGTTTTTGGTGATTCCAAGTCCCTAAATTAACTAGGAACTAATCTAAGCTAGTGTCCAAGGCTTTTGGAGGTTGTAAAGCACCTTTTGGCCCCTTTGTTTGGAGTTCACGGTCCAAGAAATTCTTGGGCCGTGAACACCTTACTCTTGGTGTTTTTGGGAGATTTCTATTCCTATACACACTAAGATACAAGCCTAATATACTTTCATTGCATAAGGAAAGGACTAGGCACCATTTGTTCCTTATAAAAGGGTTTACGGTCCAAGATGTTCTTGGGCAGTAAACGGTTAAATCTTGTTGTTTTGACTTGCAATCTAGGTTATTAAGCACTTAATAAGCTATATAATACAACTAGATAGATGTACTCATGTTTTGGAACGAAAGTTTGAAGATCCTTGAGAGAGAATTCGACTTTTCTCTAGTTGGAAATGTAACTAATGAATCAATATGGCTCAGAATCCTATATATAGTCCTGGAATTTTTGGCAGAGTTGCACAAAACCCTAGTGCATCTTCTCTCTTGATATCTCTTTGAGAGTAAACCCTGAAATACTCAAACTTATACTGAAAAGTCTGAAAATTTACTGTGACTATTCTGACTTCTATTGAAGTGCTATTGTTTGTACAGAATAGAATTTTGGGTTGTCACAGAAATTCTCTTTTCTTGGAATTCTCCATTCTGAAACATTTCAACACCTTTCCCAAGTAGGTACTTTGACTAAGTCTTATTAATCTTTTACCCCTATTTCTCAATATCCTAATCCCCATAATGTAAGCAGCTTCCCTGAGGTCCTTCATAGCGAAACACTTCCCCAGGCAGGACTTAACCTCCTGCAAGGTTGGGACGTCATTTCCTATGACTAGTATGACATCTACATACATTATCAGAAAGCTAACTATACTCCCACTAGCCTTGACATACACACAGGACTCATCCTCACTTCTCGAAAATCCAAACTCTTTGACTTTCTCATTGAAACAAAGATTCTATCTATGAGATGTTTGTTTCAATCCATAAATGTATTTCTCAAGCTTGTAGACTCTATATAGGGTACTTTGCATTGACGAAACCTCTCGTTGACTCATGTAAACATCTTCAGCCAACTTTCCACTAAGGAAAGCGGTTTTGACATCCATGTGCCATATTTCATAATCATGAAACGCAGTTATGGCTAGCATAACCCTTATAGGTTTGATCTTCGCTACTGGTGAGAAGGTCTCGTCATAGTCAACTCCAAGAGTTTGAGTAAATCCCTTCACAACCAATTGCGCCTTATTTGTGTGTACTTTCCCATCCATGTCGGTCTTCTTCTTGAAGATCCACTTGCACCCGACTGTCTTGCGACCTGGTACATTGTCAACCAAGTTCCAAACTTTATTATCATATATGGACTGAATCTCGTTGTCCAGCGCCTCTTTCCACTTAGCAGACTCAAGGCCCCCATGGCTTCCTTGTAGTTAGATGGATCATCCAAATTTACCAGTGTACTATGACTTATAAACGTATCACCTTCCGTAGTAATATGAAAACCATAAAACTCTGGTGCCATCCTAACTCGAGAGGAACGTCGAAGAGGTAATGACTCGTCAAATGGTTCAACAGGAGTTTCCTCCTCAGGTTGAGTGCTAGTGTTTGAGGTTCCTTCATCACTTAACTCTTGAAGCTCTTCAAGGTTAATTTGTCTCCCATTATCCTCTTGGCATATGAGTTCTCGTTCGTGGAAAACCCCTCTCCTCACAACGAAGACAACATTGTCACTCGTTCTATAGAAGAGATATCCAAAGGATTTCCGTGGGTAGCCGATGAAAATACAATGCTCACTACAAGGTTCGAGATTGCCGTGACTCTCTCGTCTTACAAGAGCCTCACAACCCCAAACCTTGATATGTGCCAACGAGGGAACCTTCCATGTCCACATTTCATGAGATGTTTTGGCAACCTTCTTAGTTGGGACTAGATTAAGGATATCAGTGGCAGTCTCTAAGGCATACCCCCAGAATGAGATAGGTAACGAAGCTCGACTCATCGTGGAACGAACCATGTCCAACAAGGTTCGATTGCGCCTCTCAGCCACATCGTTAAGCTGTGGTGTCCTAGGTGGCATCAATTGTGAAACGATTCCACATTCCTTAAGATAGTTGTGGAACTCAATAGTAAGATATTCACCACCTCGATCGCATCGGAGCATCTTTATCTTCCTCCCCAGCTGATTCTCCACTTCTTGTTTAAACTCCTTGAAATTTTCAAAGGTTTCTGACTAATTCTTGATTAAGTATACATATCCATATCTGTTATAATCATTGGTAAAAGTCACATAGAAGCAGTTAGAATCCCTTATGGCCGATCTGAAGGACCCACATACAACGGTGTGTACGATATCCAACAAACCCTCACCTCTTTCACAAGTACCAGTGAAACGTGACTTAGTCATCTTTCCAAGTAAACAAGATTCGCATGTGTCGTCCGACTTTAAGTCAAATGATTCCAACACTCCATTCTTTTGAAGTTGGGCTATTGGCTTCTTGTTGACATGTCCAAAATGACAATGCCACAATCATGCTTTGTCGAAATCATTGGACGAATCAATATGCAATACATTATTTCCTAAGTTGTCTACAACCATCATAATTTCTTATATACCATTATAAGGCAATGCTTCAAAATAAAAAATACCATTATAAAAAGCATTTATAGAAACTTGATGGAAAGTTTTCAAATTCCAAAACTTGATGGCAAGTTTTGTAACTCTTCAAGACCTTTTGAATTTGAAAATTTTAATGGAAAGTTTTGAAACTCTTCAAAGCCATTTAGATCAAATTTTAAAGTAATAAAATAATCATATAATTTATCATTTACCAATACAGCCTAATTTAACTCATATAGCAAGATAATTTCAAATCAAATAATACAAATAATTAGCTTATCATATCAACTAGCAATTATCTTAAAATTTTGACAATTATCTTTTAATTTGGATGAAAATAAGCATTACCTTATCATAAAAAAGATTTTTTATTGGTCAAAACAGTTTGTGGTAATGATTCTAATCCAAAACTTGACCAAAAACCTGAAAATATGCCCACTGAACAGTCACCACGTCATGGTAACTATGACCACGTCGTGTTCATCAGGAAAATTCCCAAAAAATGATTTCCTTGCTTTGAATAATTACCAATGCATCAATAGAACATAAAACATCGTAAGCTCTGATACCACCGATGGGTTTTGAGCACTATAACATTCCTATGGTGCACATACAACCATAGATGATTTGGATCTAAGTTTTCTCTAGTTATACATGGAATTTCAATTTTTCAAAGCATGAAGCCTAACTAGCATACAATTTGATAATTGAAACCTAAAAACATGTAAGATGATTACCTCTTTGTTGTAGCTTGTAAAACTTGGCCTTACAAGAACTTAGCACCTCAAATGTGATGCCTCAAATGTGTCACAAACACAACGAACAATGGAGGACAATGAGAGAGATCTTGGAGGCACCAAAAATCGGCTAGCTTCTTCTTAGAATACACATGTATCCAATTTTAGGGCTTAAGGGTTACATTTATAGTGCAGAATTCCAAGGGTCACTTGTAAACCCTAATTCATTCGCTTAATCTTTTAATCCAATAACTCACTTGGATTAACACTTCAGGAAATCTCATACAAGCTTAGTCCATTACTAATCAATCATGGATCATTAGCCCAAAGTATATGTATCATTGATTTACATAATCAGTCCCCATTAATTTAATTAGTCTCTTTTGATCACCAAATTAATTATTGATCAATACCAATTAAATAATATGATTTCTAAATTAATATATTATACTTATAATATATTAATAAATCACAAATAAACTCTTTCTCAAATATCCATCATATCAAATTGCTCCGGTGAAGGCAACCCAAATGGACCATGCTACTATCGGGTCAAGTACATACCAATTATAGTTATGGGTTTAGACACCTAATCCAACATCTTTCCCGATAAACTTGATTCTGATTCCCATGGGGAAGGCATGTGTGATTGTGGGTATGGATTGGCTTAGTTGCTTCGGTGCCATGATCGACTACGAGGGTGAGCGAGTGGTATTTTGAACCGCAAATCCGAGATAACTGATTATCTACGACGAGGGCACCAGAGTGGGTTCAAGGTTTTTCTCAGCTGCCAAGGCTCGGCAGTATATTCAACATGGGTGTGTGGGTTATCTAGCGTATGTGGTGGATACGCGGGTCGAGGAACAGACCTCGGTTTCAGAGGTTTCAATAGTCAGGGAGTTCGCTGACATGTTTCCAGAGGAGCTACCTGGAGTGCCTCCAGAGAGACAGGTCAAGTTCAGGATCAACCTTGTGTCAGGTGTAGCCCCTATCACCAAGGCGTCGTACCAGTTGGCACCACTACAGATGCATGAGTTTTCATCACAACTAAAGGAATTGTTGGGCAAGCAGTTCATTCGTCCGAGCAGTTCTCCGTGGGGAGCGTCGATCCTCTTTGTCAGGAAAAAGGATGGTTCACACCAGACATGCATTGACTTCCGGGAGTTGAACAAGTTGACGGTGAAGAACCGCTATCCATTCCCGATGATAGATAATCTTTTCGATCAGTTGCAGGGAGCATATTGGTTCTCCAGGATAGACCTGAGGTCCAGGTACCATCAGGTCAGGGTTAAGGAGGAGGACGTGAAGAAGACCGCATTCCAGACTCGTTATGGACATTACGAGTTCGTGGTGATGTCGTTTGGGTTCACCAACGTGCCAATAGTGTTTATGGACCTGATGAATCGGGTCTGCAGACCGATGCTCGATCGCTCGGTCATCGTGTTCATAGATGATACTTTGGTGTACTCCAAGACCATAGAACAGCATGAGGAGCATCTTCGGGAGCTATTAGGAGTCTTGAGGCGAGAACTGCTTTATGCGAAGTTCTCGAAGTGTAATTTTGGTTACGAGAGGTTCAATTCCTTGGACATCTCGTTAACCAGGAGGGAATTTTGGTCGATCCAGCCAAGATCGAATCGGTTATGCAATGGGAGGTTCCGAAATCTCCCTCGGATAGCAGGAGCTTCTTGGGATTGGCTGGGTACTACTGGAGATTCATACAGGATTTATCCAAGATTGCAGTACCCCTCACTCATCTGACGAGGAAGGGGGTAGATTTGTCGTGGGGCCCTGAGCAGCAGAGGGCATTTGAGACCCTCAGACAGCGACTTCACAAGGCTCCAGTCTTGACTCTCCCGGAGGGAGTTGAGGATTTTTTAGTGTTCTATGATGCATCCATCACGGGGCTGGGAGCGGTCCTCATGCACAAAGGATGAGTGATAGCTTACGCGTCGCGGCAGTTGAAGCCGCATGAGACGAGACACCCCACGAACGATTTGGAGTTGGGAGCGGTGATGTTCGCTCTTAATATTTGGAGACATTATCTCTATGGGGGTTCCCATGTGGAAAGAGGAGCAGATCACGAAAGACTTCATCACCAAATTGCCAAGAATGGCAAAGGGTTTCGACGCTATATGGGTCATCGTGGATCGATTGACCAAGAGTGCCCATTTTTTGCCCATTCAGGAGAGCTCATCGGCCGAGAAGCTGGCCTATGTGTATATACACGAGATTGTCACTCGCCATGGGGTTTCGGTCTCTATCGTTTCAGACCGTGATGTTCGGTTTACCTCCCGTTTCTGGTAGAAGTTCCACGAGGAACTGGGCACGTGACTGCATTTCAATATCGCATACCATCTGCAGATAGACGGCCAGAGCGAGCAGACCATTCAGACCCTCGAGGATATGTTGAGGGTGTACGTCATTGACTTCGGTGGGAGTTGCGACTCCTACCTACCCCTTGCAGAGTTTTGCTACAACAACAACTATCAATCCAACATTGGTGCTCCACCTTATGAGCTATTGTATGGACGGAGATGTCGCACCCCAGTCAGTTAGGGTGAGGTTGGTCATAGGGTGATGGGTTGGACCGAGGTAGCCCTGAAGACTACCGAGATGATTCAGTAGATCAGACAGCGGTTGCAGACCACACAGAGTCGGCAGAAAAGTTACACCGACTAGCGTTGATCTGAGTTGGAATTTTAGGTCGGTGACATGGTACTCTTGAAGGTCTCGCCTGGACGGGTGTGATTCACTTCAGGAAGAGGTGGAAGTTGGGTCCCCGATACATCGGGCCATTCAGGATCATTGCCAGGGTTGGCAAAGTGGCATATAGATTGGATCTCCCAGAGGATCTTAGTCAAATCCACAACACTTTAATTGTGGAAGTGCATATTAGATGAGGAGGCAGTGGTCTCATTAGATGATATACAGGTCGACAAGCGCCTGAATTACGTGGAGAGGCCAGTGGCCGTTCTAGAGAGGAAAGTGAAGGTTCTACGTAACAAGGAAGTACCTTTAGTAAAGGTGCAATGGGAGCATCAGAGGGGATCCGAGTGGACTTAGGACCGGAGGCAGAGATGCGGGAGCATTATCCGGAA
This sequence comes from Lactuca sativa, assembly GCF_002870075.4. NCBI lineage: Eukaryota > Viridiplantae > Streptophyta > Magnoliopsida > Asterales > Asteraceae > Lactuca > Lactuca sativa. Next base: position 260,337,702 of record NC_056627.2, read on the forward strand.
TTTTTCACCGCATCATACTTTGAGGACGAAGTCTAGTCCAAGTGGGGGAGAATTGTAACAACCCGACTCCCAGGTATAAATTTTACAGCTTTATATTCATATTTAAAAGCCTACTCAACAAGTTGGATGCCTCAACTCATCGTGAAGAAACGTATATGGTCGCGTGACTTAAGGGATCTACTCGACGAGTTGGAGGACCCAACTTGATGAGTTGGCGCTGGAATATGAAACCCTAATTTCTAGGGTTTGCACCCTATTTAAAGGACCTTAAGTCCTTCCTCCCAACCTCCTTACCACCCTTTCACATCCAGAAGAAAACCCTAAGCGATCTAACACCATTTTTGAGTGTTTGTGAGGCTAAAAACGTGTTTTTGGTGCATTTGTTGAATAAGCTTGAAGGTTGAGAAGCTTGAAATAGGAAGGAGCTTGTAGATCCAGTATCTACATCGTTTTCGCTTCCATTTGAAGGTAACAAGTTGTTACCTTGATCATTCTAGTGCTATATCTCCTTATTCATGGGTTTAAGGCCATTTTTAGCATATTTGTGGGTCAATTCGGGTATTGAGCATGATCTGAACTTGTAACTTAAGATATGGACTCCTCTAAGTCCTCATAGTCATAAAGTTATTAAACCTATCAAGCTTTGGCCCTTCTCTTTGGATTAAACCTCTTCCTTAGCTTGTTTTTTGGCATTTAACACCTTACATGCATGTAAACTGTGCAACTTTACGTGGTAACCATGTCCTAGGAGGCTAGATCTACAATTTGGAGCCTTGGTCTTGCTTAAAAGCGTCGGAATAAGAAAAGGGCTGAAGGGACTCGACGATTTGCATGGTCATCTCGACGAGTTGGTTAGGGTTTTCCCGACATTCTGGACACTACATGGACTCGACAAGTTGTCTGGAAACTCGGTGAGTCGACTAGGGTTTTCACGACTTCTTAAGTTCTGAAGGAACTCAACGAGTCAATGAGTTACACTCGACGAGTTAGGTCAACATGGATTGTTGACCTTAACCATTGGCTTTGACTATGACTTTAACCAAGGGATGACTAGTTTGACTTCTGGGGGTATTTTAGTCGTTTGGAAATTTATGGAAGTGGATCATTGGTGGATGTAGTTGTTAAAGTTTGGAGTTGTATTTTGGAAGATTGACATCCTCATCTCTAGCTACTTGTGAGATGAGTTGTCCTCACTATACTAACAGGGTTGAAGGCACCAATGCCGACCCTTTTTGGATTTTTATTCGGGTTTATTGCATGATGATATGCTTAGTGACCTGTTAGGTCGGTATCCTGGTATATCGGAGAATGTTATGTTAGTGACCAGTTAAATCGGTATCCTGGTATACAGGATAATGCTATGTTAGTGATTTGTTAGGTCGGTATCCTAGTTATAGGATGATGCTATGTTAGTGATCTGTTAGATCTATATGACTATCTGTACATGCTAGCTAGCGTATGACATTTATGTGCACATGATTGTTTGATAGGGGGTTAGGTTGAGGCAGTCATGCTTTATGCTTGTGCCAACATACCCAGGGCGGACCGGATAGATTGTAGACCCAGTTAGTGCATACTAGTCAGGCCGAAGGCCTGACAAGCGGTCCGGATACGCTGAAGGCCCTAAGAGGCGGTCTAGACGTGTCGGTGGGTCGGAGAGCAGTCTAGATAGACTGATGGCCCTGCGAGGCAATCCAGTCAGGTTGATGGCTCATTATGAATGTTGTTTCCTATGATATGGTTTTATTTGTATGACATTAATATTTTAGGGGGACTCACTAAGCTTCGGGCTTACAGTTGTTGATTTTGTTTCAGGTATTTCTGATGATCGCGGGAAGGCAAAGGCGTGATCGTGCACCTCCTTATGTTTTTATGATTTGATTATGGGATACTCTGACATGAAACCATTTTGAAAGCAAATTTGTAATAATTATCGGTTTTTGAATGATTTAAATATTTTGTTAAATTGGCATGATTTTTATGTGTGTTACAGTATAAACTTTCCAGCTGACAAAACCCTTAATATACAAGTCTTGCCTTATTTCTATTAACAATCCCATCTTCATCCATCTTGTTTCTGAAAACCCAACGAGTACCGATAATGGTTTTTCCTTGAGGCCTAGGAACTAGAGCCAAACACGATGATGTTCAAAATCATCCAACTAATCTTGCATAGCCTTTATCCTATCAGCTTCTTTGAGAGCATCAACAACATTTTTGGTTTGATCATTGAGACAAAGTTAATTGTAACGCCCGTAAATTCAAGCTAGTCAATTCAAAGACAATAAGCATCAAAAATAACTTTTTGATAAAATATAATTTAGAATAAATAATTTCAACTAAGTTATAGTATATATCACAAGGGTTCCATACATATAAAGAACGCTGAAATCTGAGTTATAACGAAGAAGTAATGATATGTCGATGTTTACGGCTAAACCGACACGGCACCGCGTAACGTAAAAAGTGAATTTTTGATAAACAAATTTTTAGCCTTAGCGATCTAAATGAAAGTCGTATTAGATGTTAAACCGAAATCATGTATATAGAGAACATCTAAATCTGACTTCGTATGAGGAAGTTATGATGTTTCTAAGATTTAGCCTAGCATTGCACAACCCAGAAATCGAATTTTTGATCGATCGATTTTTTACCGACACAACCTAAATGATAATTGAAGATATCATTAATAGGAGTTCAACGATAAAAATAAAAATACAGTCGAAAACGGAGTCTGTATGTAAAAGTTATGAATTTTACACGGTCGTTAAATAGTGTAATCTTCTCATATTGTTAACTTTAAATTTGGTCTACAATTAGCCAATGGAGTCAAAAGGATAGTTGTACATCCTGTCAATACCTACACGTGGATATTAATAATGTCAAAAATGGAGTTCTTATGCGAAAGTTACGGATTTTAGAAGATAATTAGTTTTTGGAGTAATCTGTGAGTGACACCTCGCACAATCCTGACCATTGCTTCCTCCCCACGCCTTGCTGTAGAGTCTATGTGTTGTAAAAGTCGAAGTGTTAGTTTCTTTAGTTTCGCATATTAGTTATTTTACTAAGTCACATTTTGTGCGAAGTGGATTGTAATAGACTTAGTATATTTTTTGTTCACTCAAGTTGCCTATAAATAAGAACTGAGGTTAGAAGTAGAAGGAGCTTTTGAACTCGAAGTATTCTTTCTGCTTATGCATTGTAATCAGTCTTTATCAATATAAGATCTGGTTAATATTTACTCATTGTGTTCTTACTTTTCAATCATTCATTCATAATTGCTTTCATAATCTCGATAACAATTCTCTTCAATTGGTATCAGAGCAGGTTTCAAACTGCATCGATTTGATTTTTGTGTTAGAATCATTTGCTTTTTGAGTAGTAACTTTACTCAAAATTTTCAGCGCATTTTGGTTTTGAAAATCACTTTTGATCTTCATATTTGAATCGATTCTGCCTTTGAATTGTTTAGTCGAGTGATCGATTAGCAATTTGTGATCATTTCATTTGATCTATTCTCAATTTCATCAAGTTTTTCAAGCTTTCGGAAATTCTCGTGTTCATCAATGGCGAACTTCAATATGAATACAATGACTTATTTCTCTCATTTACTTGGTTCTTCAACCAAAATTTCGATGTTAATCCTTGAATACTATGATCAATGGGCTGATAGAATGGAGGATTACTTAAATGGAATAGATGAAGAACTTTGGAATTGTATCAATGGAACAGTTCAAGCTCCTGCAAATGCTCAATCAATCGGAGCATCTGCTACTACTGCTGAAGTAATTGAACAACAAAACCGCTTGAAGAAGAATGAAAAGAGATGCATGAGGGAACTAAGAGGTACTCTTCCTCATGTGGTTTACAATTACATCTGTAGTTGTAAAACAGCTAAGGAAATCTGGATCACTCTAAAAGAGAAGTATCAAGGTAGCGAAAACACGAAGATCAACTCTGTGAAACAATGTCTTGTTGAACTTAAGGAATTCAGACAAAAGGATGCTAAAACTCTTGAAAATTACTATGATCGTCTGAATGAGCTTGTTTATCGTTGCAATAGGTATGGAATCACGAGGTGTCTCATGGAGTTCAATTTAACATTCATCATGGGCCTTCGCAAGGAATGGCGAAGTGTGAGTATGATGATAAAGAATCAACAAAGTTTTGATACAACCAGCTTGAATGATCTCTACAATCAGCTGAAAACACACGAAAGTGAAGTTTCAGAAATGTATGAAGAATCAAAACAAAGTATAGGAGGTCCTTTGGCTCTTGTTTCAAAGGTATCTAAAGTTGATACTAATGAAACAGATGGTTCAGACTAGGGATGAGAATTTGGCCCGAAAACCCGAACCGAACCGAATTAGACCCGAATAAGCAATTCGATTCGGTTTTTGGGTATCTATATAAGCCTTATTCGGTTTTCGGGTTATTCAGTCCAGGTTACCCGAATAAGGGCTTATTCGGTCCAAAACGACCGAACCGAATATGAAAAGTCACATTCTTTTTCCACTTGCACGATTGCTTATTTCGTCTTGTGTTCTATCGATCGTTACCCAAAATACCCAAGTAAGGTTTAATGTTTAACTTATATACTTATAGATAGATTTTTGGGTGTTTTAGATGTTTAATGTTTAGTGTTTAATATGTTGCTTAATAACTATATCTTAAGAATGTAGTGGTTGGATTTTACATTTTATATATCAAGAATAGTTAATCCGTGTTATTTTTTTGTTTATAACAAGCTACAAAAGTCATACAAAATACAATATTTATTATCACATTGTAAATGTTATTTGGGTTATTTGAGTTATTCGGGTTATTCGACTCCTTAATCATCTTGTACATGTTATTTGGGTTATTCGGGTCGGAACCGAACCGAATCAAATAATACCCGAACCGAACCGAACCCGTATTGCTTATTTGGTTCGGTTTTTGGTTCTTATAATTACCCCTATTCGGTTTTCGGTTTATTTGGGTTCGGGTCGGTTCGGTTCGGTTCCGACCCGAATAACATCCCTAGTTCAGACAATGAAGGTTTCTTAATGAACTCTGATGATGAAGCTGTGGCATTCTACTCAAACAACATAGTTAAGAAAATTTTCAAAAAGCCTTTTAATCCAGAAGGAAAGGCAAATGATGCGAAGAGTGGAGTCGCAAAAGCTGGAAGTGAGGAGAAGAAGAAAATGGAAAAAGTTGATGAAAAGCAAAAAGATGCGAATAAAGTGAAGAAACTGAAAGGTGATTCTGGAATCTATTGTCACTACTGCAACGGAGCAAATCACTTCGCAGTTGATTGCATGTTGCGAAAGAAAGAGGAGAAGAAGAATAAAGTTAAACATGAAGCCTACTATTCGGAAAAGATTGAAGAGTTCCGTGCTAAGACAAAAGGAATGTCTCTAGTTGCGAAAGGTGAGTCTGATGAGGAAGAGAGTGGAACATATCAGATCTGGTCTTCAGGATCTGATGATGAAGAAATGAGGCATCCAACTCATGGAGCTATGTTCACAAGCTTTGAAGATGATTGCGAAGAGCATGTTTTAGATCGGTGCTTCGTATCCAAATCCACAGACAAATCACCAATGACCACCAAGGTACGTGCTATTCTTGAATCTTTTAATATTCCTTTATCTGCTTATGATGCTGAAATTACTTCTTTTGATGATATTGTTGCTTATTTTGATTCTGTTATTGTGTCTGCTAGTACTGAAGCTCAAAATTTAAATATGCAACTAGTTGAGACACGAAGAGAGTTAGAAATAAAATTAAGCAGAGTAGAGAAACTTGAACTGCAAATCAAAAATGTAAATTGTGATAGGGACAATCTTGGAAATGAAGTTAGGTTGTTACTAGCACAAAGAAACATATATTGTAACTCTGCTAAGCGTTTGTATGCAAAATTAACTGCTTTACATCATTCATCTGACATTAGCAAAGAACAACATAGGAAACTTTTACCCTTTCTTGAATATGATCGTGAAAAAGTTGATGTTGTGTCTTATGATTGCGAAAACACAATTGCTCAATTTGACAAAATACCTGATGATAGATTCGCATATGGTATTGTCAAAATTGATGAATACTTGAATGCTGATGAGTTGGTTATGAACAAGTGAAAATCTTACAGAAAACCGAAACCTCAACTCTGGATTCTCAACTCAATTATGCTGATGTCGATGACAATTCAGATGATGTGAGTGAAATCAGTGAGATTGAAGAGGAAGAAGAGGTTGATTGTTCTCAATTGTCAATCATTAATATCATATCTAAGATCAAAGGTAAAGAAATTTTAGTTGATTCGATAGTCAAAGATGACATTGAAAAACCCTCTACTTCGAAACATTGTAATTTTGATAATGTGGAAGTTGAAAGTTGGAAAACTGATGACACTGATGAAAACAAAGATGATGTGAAGAAATCACATGAAATACTTCCACGAGTTGTGGTTGATCAAGTGTTTGGTGATACAAAAGAATTCGACAAAATTCTAAATGACAAAGGTGCACATTATTTGGAAACTAACACTGTGATTTATCCAAATTTTATATGCACTGATAACACAATTTTTCCAAATCAAGTTTTTGTCACTACTGGGAATGCTGAGAAAATTAAACCTGAATTCAACAAAATGATTGAAAATGATAATCAAAGGTCAACTACTGAAGGTTTCTTCGCAAATCAAAATACAGTAGAAAACAATTTAACTTAAAATTCTTATGTTTTTCAAAGACAAAAATCATCACAAAAATGGGTGGTTAATGGTGAAAAAGCAAACAAAGTTTTTCAGAATGTTGAAAAACCAAAGATTGAAGTGAAATTAAATTCTCATGAATTTAAATTGATAGTTGGAAATTATTCAACAGAAAATAATGTTTCAAAAAGAAAAGCAAGAAAAGCAATATTTTGGCAAGTTGTGTCCAATGACAAACCAAAAGTTGAAAAAGAACAGATTTCAACATCAAAATCATCAAAATTTCAAAGAATGTATAAACAAAAAGATACAAGTTTTCACAAACAAATAAATTCTATTGACAAAAATCCAATGACAAATAATGATAAATTTGTTCGCAAATATGACAACAATCGAAAATTTGAGACTTCGCAAAAATTTGTGAATAATCAAAAGTTTCGTAATGTTGGCAAATTCACGGATAATTCATCAACTTTGAATGTCACAACTCAAACCAAAATGAAATTTACACCTAAACAACCAAATTTTCCAAATCCTTCAATTTCAAAACCGACCAAAGTTTCGTATACAAAAGGAAAATATGATGTATGTACGATCAATCGTTGGTTTGATGGGAAAGGAAGACAATATCAAGATGGGAAGTTTTCAGAGCAACAAATAAAGCATGCATTTGACAAGTTCATGAATAACTCTTCCACTGGTAGTTCATTATCTCATGATTCGCAAGTTCCGGTACAAAAATGGAAACCGGTTATCAAAGTGGCGAATGTTATGAAAAATGAGGTGAAAATCAATGAAAATCCAAAACTGTTGAACAACTATATTTCAATATCTAGATCTGATGATGTTGATATAATGGAAAGTGTCTCAGACAAAGTGAAATCATGGTTTTTAAATACAAAGCATTTGTTCAAAACTACTAATGGAGGACCCAATAAGTCTTGGGTTTCTAAATTTTTTCAATAAATGCAGGTGATGTGTGACGAGCAATATGATGCGAAATGGTATATTGATAGTGATTGCTCTCGTCACATGATTGGAAGAAAGGAGAACTTGCGAGATTATCGAAGCTTGGAAAATGCTGGAGTAGTCAAATTTGGGAATAATCACAAGTGTCAAGTGAAGGGTTATGGAAAAGTCACGAATGGACAATTCACTGTTAACAGGGTTGCTTATGTTGAAGGTCTTCAACATAACTTGATTAGTGTTTCACAACTTGTTGTGGGTACTGGAAATCAAGTTATGTTTAATTAAGAAGGAAGTATCATTTCAAATGCGAAAACAAATTAAGTACTTCTCAAATCCAAAAGATATGGTGATATGTTTACATTGGACATCAAACCAATCGTGGGCAAACCTGCTGTGTGTTTACTATCAAAGCCATCTAATGATGTTAGCTGCCTTTGGCATAGAAGATTGTCACATTTGAATTTTCGCAATATTAACAAACTTGTCACTGAAGATTTAGTTCGAGGTTTACCTATACTAAAATTTGACACTGATATCCTGTGTGCAGCTTGCGAACAAGGAAAACAACATAGAAAAGGTCATCCGATTGTGATAGATTCAAAAATCGTAGAACCATTGGAACTTCTTCACATTGACTTATGTGGACCGTCGACTGTTGCTACAATCAATAAAAAGCGGTACATTTTAGTTATTGTTGATGATTTTTCTTGATTCACATGGGTATTTTTTCTCAGGTTAAAATCAGAAGTTGCTCAGATGATGATTGATTTTATCAAAAAGATTGAGATTAGCCTTAAAAAGAGTGTTCGCAGAGTTAAAAGTGATAATGGTTATGAGTTTAAAAATCAAATATTAAACTCTTTTCTCACAGACAAAGGCATTTCGCATAATTTCTCTTCACCATATACTACACAACAGAATGGTGTTGTTGAAAGAAGAAAAAGATCTTTATGCGAAGCAGCCAGAACCATGTTGACATATGCGAACTTACCTCAATATCTTTGGGCTAAAGCAGTATCAACTGCTTGTTTTACTCATAATCGATCATTCATTCATCGCAGATTTAATGTCACTCCATATGAAATACTCAACAATCGAAAACCTAATGTCAAATTTTTCCATGTTTTTGGTTGCAGGTGTTTTATAATGAATCTAAAAGATAATATGACCAAGTTCCAAGCTAAAGCTGATGAATGCATATTCGTACGATATTCGCATAATTCAGTTGTATACAAGGTGCTAAACAAGCAAACAAGAAAAGTTGAAGAAACTTTCAACTTAACCTTTGATGATTACTATCTTAAACAAACGAATAGTAAATTTGAAAATAAATCAATTCTTGTTGATTCAGATACTCAAATTGATAATTCTGAAATAAATGATTTTGATTATGACTTAATTTTCGGAATACCTGACAGGGCAATTGATGCAGAAACTAATGCTCCTGATAATCAAACATCAGAATCCTTAAAACATACTGATGATTCAACAATCACTACAAGGTCAATATCTTGCGAAAGTGTGCGTGAAGTTCATATGGAGGGGGAGCATACGATCAACAATGAAGAAAAACAACAAACTTTCGAGGGGGAGAATGAAAATATGAATCATCAAGTTAAGGGGGAGCATTTACAATCTCAACAAAATCATCAAGTTGAGGGGGAGCATTCGCAAAATCATCAGGAATATCATTTTGAGGGGGAGCATGATGAAACAGAGACAATTAATTTTGATGAAAATGATGAGTTTCATGAATTAAATGATAATTTTTCTGTTGCAGGATCTAAAAATGAAGATACGTATGAAGATGCACCACTGGAATTTAATCCTGATTTTCCACCACTTGAGAAATGGACAAGAAATCATCCCAATGAATAGGTGATTGGGAATCCACAAGATGGTGTGTTGACAAGAGCTCAAATTCGTGCGAAAAATGAGGTACTAAATGCGAATCAAGAATTGTGTATGTTTAATGTCTTTATTTCAAAAATAGAACCAAAGACAGTAAAGGATGCTATGGAACACTCAGATTGGGTTGTTGCTATGCAATTTGAACTGGCTGAATTTGAACGAAACAAGGGTTGGAGATTAATTTCTAAAGCTTCTGATGTTTAAATTGTCAGATTAAAAAGGATTGTTAAAAATAAAACCAACAAAGATGGCAATATTATTCGAAATAAAGCTAGACTAGTTGTTAAAGGATATTCGCAACAAGAAGGAATAGACTATGAAGAAACATTTGCTCCTGTTGCAAGACTCGAAGCAGTTCGCATATTTTTAGCTTATGCAGCTCACAAAGACTTTGACGTTTTTCAAATGGATGTTAAATGTGCATTCTTAAATGGAGAACTTGAAGAAACAATGTATGTTGAACAACCACTGGGATTTATAAATGAGGAACATCCTGATCATGTCTACATTCTAGACAAAGCAGTTTATGGGTTAAAACAAGCACCAAGAGCCTGGTATGCAACACTTACAAATTTCTTGAAACAATCTAAATTTAAACAAGGATCAGTTGACCCCACATTATTTTGCAAGAAAGTTGGGAATCATCTCATGCTTGTTCAAATTTATGTTGATGATATTATTTTTGGCTCAACTGACCCAGCATTGTCAATTGAATTTGAAAATCTAATGAAAAGTCAATTTGAAATGAGTATGATGGGAAAAATCAATAATTTTCTTGGTTTGAATATAAGACAGAACAGGGATGGAATTTTAATCAATAAAGAAAAATACACAAAGAACTTGCTTGAAAAGTTTGGAATGACCAACAGCACGAAGCTGAGAGTACCTATGGCAGTGGGAACAAGACTAACTCCTTCATTAGATACTCCTGTTGTTGATTTAACTCTTTATCGAAGCATGATAGGGTCCTTATTGTACTTAACTGCAAGCAGACCTGATATTATGTTTTCGGTATGTAATTGTGCTAGATATCAAGCTAATCCCAGGGAACCTTATTTAACTGCAGTGAAAAATATTTTTTGCTATCTTAAGGGGATTGTTTCGTTAGGACTTTGGTATCCTTCCAAATCAGGATTCTTCATTCAAGCTTTTTCAGACTCTGATCTAGGAGGATGTACTTTGGATAGGAAAAGTACAAGTGGTGGATGTCAACTATTGGATGGGAAGTTGGTGAGTTGGCAATCAAAGAAACAAACTTGTGTTGCTATATCAACTGTTGAGGCTGAATATATTTCAGCTGCTGCTTGCACTTCGCAAATTATTTGGATTCAGAGTCAACTTCGTGATTAGCAAAGTGCAATTCGCATTTGTCATAATCCAGTACAACATTCAAAGACAAAACACATTGCTCTTCGATATCATTTTATCAAAGATCATGTTGAAGATGGGAATATTGAAATTCATTTTGTTAAAACCACTGAACAACTTGCTGATTTTTTTACTAAACCTCTTGATGAAAAATTATTTGTAAGAATTTTAGCAGGTTTGCGGATGATTGATGTGAATTCAGTTTCAAAATATCAAGAATGAAAGGTCCATTCAACAGTTATGAGTCCGAATTGTTCAGAAGTTACTGTTCATTCAGAGGCTTCGCATGGCTTCGCATCCATACAACTGGTAACTAAGAAATTTTTTGTTTTGTTTTCATTTTCAAAAAAACAAAATTCCAAAAAGATTTTATTTTGTTAAGTTTTTATTTGCGAAAAACTTGAAAAATCAAAAATATTTTCTTTTGTTTTGTTCTTATTTTCGAAAATTCAAAAATCCAAAAAGATTTTGTTTTGTTATGTTTTTATTTTCGAAAAACTTAAAAATTACAAAAATATTTTTTTTGTTAACCTTGTTCTTTAAATATTGTGTTTTTAGTTAAGTCCAGTTCTTAATGCGAAGACGTTATGTTTGTATGTTTCTATGGGAAGGTATTATTTTTTTTAACTTGTACTAGTTAGAATGTCCCTAGAAGCATGCTGCAGCATGTTGACTCAAGCCTCGTATGACTCTATGTGTGAGAAATGAAAGCCTTAATGAAATCATCTCATGAAAATTTCTTCCCAATAAGGCTTGTATTCGCATTAGTCAAAAGAGCTACCTTACTCTTCTCATATGAGTTAATAGTTTTCTGTTTGGTCCACACATAATAGAGGTACATTCGATCGAATAACCAATTTTTTTCATCACAAAATTCTTAACACAAATCACACACAAAGATGTATGTCCGAGAGGTCTCTGATCAAAACCATCGACACCTAGATATCTTTCCACTTAAAGAATTGACAGGGAACATTGTTCCAGATATTAACGAAACTTTTGTTTCAGTACCAAATTTTCGAAACTCCAAATCATATTCAATTCGCATGCGTGGTCTTGATCAAACATTCGCAACCCACGATGTTTGTTACCCAACAAGATCCAGTACAACAATTTTTATGAATATGATTTCTATGTGAGTTTCATTCGCAAATCCTAGTGATGATAAATATTTTCAAAAGCCAACTTGTCACTGACTACACTGGTCATACAAGTAATTTCAGTTACAGTTTCTCACCTTATGTTAAGGTTGATATGTAATGAAATTTGAAACCAACCCAAAAATATCTTTCAAAAGAATCCCTTTGATACTTATCAAAAATTATTCGATTGCAATTCACGGGAACATACACAAGCTGTTGATCATCTCTCTTGATGATTAACAAAGCAACCTTTGCCTAGGGTTTAACTGCCTTCGTGTCAAATTGAATTTTTGACATCACAGAATTCCAATTTTTTTTTGTTTCTTATCTTATTTCTTTGGAACACTGCACTCACGAAATCCTTGAGGTTCTGAGTAATACCAACTCAGGCTGATGATTTCGCAAGTCTGGCATATGACTTCACTTTATATCCCAAAAGTGAAAGAGCCTTGCCTCCATGCGAAGGGTTCTAACGGTTCCAATTCTATAACGGGAAAATTGACAGGCTATATACACGAGGCGTTTGGTATTCTGTCCGTTTTTCTAGGTGATGTGACAGCTACTTTTTGAAAAATGGCTAACTTTTCGCAATAGTGGTCCGATTTTCAAGGTGCCACATCGGATTACATTAAATGCATCCCGCTTCAAATTCAAATCATTGAGAGTTACATATAAAAAGGGATTCAAGATTATCTTAAACAGTTATGCGATCAAACTCATATACTCACAAATCCTCTGAATCTTCATCTTCTTCAAACCCTAACAATGGCTGTTACTCAATCCAACACCGATGAAGTTATCTCACAGACTCTAATGAAGATTCAAAGCACCAACTACCTTGTTGATCCTAGAGTCTCATCTTACCCAGAAGAACTAAATATGTTGATTGTTGCCTTGAAAATATCTCATTTAGCAACTGCTATGTTCAGTTCTTTTCCGGTTCCGATGACATGGTTGTCAATGGCGGCATCAACAACATCCTACAACTATGCCACTGATGTCATCACCTTTCAATTGATGAACAACAAGAGGGTTCATTTGAACAAGACGATGTTCATTGAGTTCTTGAACATTCCCAACCCTCCGTTCTTTAAACCCATCAATTCACAGATTATCTTTATGTTCAATGAGATGGGTCATCAACCTACTCTTGAAAAGATAAGTGGTTTCAGAAAATCGAGTTTACCCTGCATGTGGAACTTTCTTTTTGGTATCTTTCTACGATGTTTAAAAGGGAGGACTGTCGGTCTAGACAGGGGTCAGATGGAAGTGTATGCAATGGTGATGGGTTTGTATTACGACAATAGTGTTGATTATGGGACTCAATTGTGGAAAGAGTTTGTCAAAAGTCTGGAAAACACCAATGCTGAGAAGGGTATTTCATGTGCCCGTTACTGGAGTTTAATTCTTCAAAAGATGTATGAAAAAGAAGGAATCCTAGTTCCTGAAGGTGGAGAGGTTGCACAATTCTCATTATATCAATTTCCAAAAGTGGTTGAAGACGATGAAAATATCTTTACAAATGTAGCTCACATTCCGGATGTGATGCTTCGCAAGGTATCCTCTACACACAAATTTTTGGTCAGATATATGAAAACTTTTGATCCAACTGTGCAGACTGGAATGTTATTGGAAGTTACCGGAGAATCCTCCAAGAAGAAGAAGAAAACTCAGAAGGCAGAAAAAGTTCAATCTTCTAAAGTCTCCCAAATTGAAGAGGTTGAGAAAGAAGAGACTTCTACAAAAGCGAAGAAGGAGATAATACCCTCAAAATCTGGGGTTTTAAAGAAGCTTAGTAAATCTTCTCCTAATATTCTCAAGAAGGAGATCAGTAGTAAGGGGGCAGAATTTTGCGATGTTCCAGCTCCTGTTTCTCCAGGTTCAAAGCGAAAACGACCTCAGGATGTTGTGAAGCATATGCAACAAACACTTTCCAAGAAACGCAAGTTGATCATTCGAAATGAATCCTCTGATGAAGAAGTTGTTCCAGAGACTCCACCTGTTTCTGTTCTGGTAACTGTTTCTCTTCCACCTTTTTCCATTCCTATTACTTCGCAAAATTCCACAACAACCTCTATTCCACTTGAAGTAGTCACTACCAAATCAGTTTCTGAGGAGGTACCTACTTCTGATATGGTTGTCAATGTATCTGATACGGGGGCACCTATCACAAGTGTCAAAACCACACTACCTATCAGCTTATCTGCTTCTTTACCCATCTCCTCTGAGAATATATCTACTTCATTACCACCATTTTCTCTTCCAACCACTACACTCACTACTTCATCAATTTTTGACCATCCTTTACAACATCCATTTACAACCTTATTTCCATCACAATCACCTGAAACTCCTCAACCTTCACAACCTATGTCTGATGATGAAACCGAAGGAGGAGATTTTGGAGGGACTTTTGAGGCACTACATTTTGATTCAGAAGAGGAGGAGATACTTGATCATATGCTTATGTCAGGTAAGCAATTCAAAATCCTGAATAGAAAATTAAATACCATTATTCAGTCACAAGCTGATTCTGGTTCAAAATCAACAATGACGGGATTGGAAGTGGAATATCTGCTTAAAGAAGTTGAGAAGAGAATACTTGACAAAGTAGATCAATCAGACAAAAACAATGAGCTTCGCATTAAAGCTCAAGGGAGTTCGTTCAATGGAGTTGTCAATGAATTGAAAAATATTGCAAAAGAACATCAAGTTTTTTTTGTACAAGATGTCAAGAAGGTTAGGGAGGATGTCAATTTTAAAGTTGAAGAATTAAAGCAGGAACTTGCGAATGACCTTCGTGATATTACTTCTCAACATTTGGAAGTACAAAAGAAAGTTGATGTGCTTCCTACGGCCCTGAACAAAGTTATCACTGATTCCTAATCTCCTATTCTGATTCTTGAAGCCAATCAAAAAGAAAACAAGGAGAAATTTGATAAGTTAATTCAGTTGGTAACTGAATTGAAAACTTTGGTTTCGCAACCTACCTCTCAGAGAATTCTCACTCCTGAATACTTGTTGCTCAAAGTCAATACTTTGGAACAAGCTATTTACAAGGCATTAGCCCCAATTGCGAACTTTCTTCTTTATTGCCAAAGAATGCCCCACATGCTTTCACAGGGGTGCAAGGGGGAGAGAAGAAAGCAAGTAAAGAGGATGATGCGAAGACAGTGGGGAAGGTGATATCCACTCAACTCAAAACTACTCTACCAGAATTCACGAAACCAATTTCCTCAACTGTAACAACAACAAAACCAATTTCCATTTCCAAAGGAATCACAATTGGTTCAACAGATGGAGGTAGTTCGAGTGTGAAACCATCAACTGAGGATACAGGGAAAGGAAAAGGGATAGCGTATGAAAAATTGAAAGAGGAAAAGAAAGCAGAAGCAGAAGCTGAAATGGAAAAATTAAGACATGTGCAGAGTATCATGAGACAAAGGTCAAGTGATCCACCAACAATGAACAAAGGTGATCCTGCGAAGTTATATTCGTATGAAACAATTGAATCCAAAGTGTTGGGGAATCACTTATATGAGTTCGAGAAAAAGCCAAGGAAGAGTTATGATGTTGCAAACTCTGATAGAAGCCAACTTGATTTTCCGATAAACGAGATGATGTTTATCATGGCGCAGTACAAGATAAGTGAAAATTTTGAAAATGTTGATGAATACACTTATTTGAAGATAAGATTTCATGCTGTACTTGCGAAGGATCAAGATGAAGTGTGGTATTTAATGAAGATCAAGAAAGTTTTAGCAATTAAGAAGGATGTGATGTTTGAAGATATGCTTCAAAACTTTCGATATTTTGTGGTTAGAGCAAACAACAAGGCATTCGACTTCACCATTGTTGATTTTCCCTTAATGAATCTAAATGATCTCATTCAAGTGGCATCCATTCTCAAAGACATGCAAGATAACAAGCTGAAAGGATATAATACTGATGTATTCAGATTTGGTTTCGCACATATCAAGATATTCATAGATAACTACTATGATTGCTTGGCGTTGACTGATGAAGAACTTGTAGTGGGTCTTGGAAGAAAAGTTACAGTTGCTTGGGAACCAACCTTACCTCAATCTGAGTTAAGGAAGTATGCTAATGGAGAAATTTGTTTGAAACCATTTGGAATGGTTTTTGCAGGAAAGGATACAAAAGGAAAGCCCAAGAAATTTTTGTTCAAAGTCACAGAGGTTGAAAGATATACTTCTTCACAATATACGAATTTTATTGTTCGTATGAATAACTGCAAGAAGAACAATGAAAGAGACAAGAAGGAGCTTAAGAAGATAATTACTTGCCACCAAATGTGACATGTGGCACACAAACACAACGAGTTGGAGGCCCAGAGCTCACCGAGTTGAGCCAAATTCTAGCCTAGTATCATCACTTTAATAAGTGAGTGCATAGTTACTTTCATCTTAAACATAGATATAAAGTATTTAATATAAATTGCGTGCTATGTGTGCATATTGTATGTGTTCTTGATGTCTATGTTTGATGAAAAAAATATACATTTTTTATTCGATTTAAACTGTATACGTATTTTATACCTATAATTATGATGGGAAAAGATGGGTAAATTAAAGATGAGATGAGATAAGAGATGAAAGATGAGATGAATGATGATGGATGAAAAGATGATATAGATGATGAGAGGTAAAAGATGATGCGAATCCTTGACCCACGCGATGGCCCAGTCATCTAGCAGAGTATATATGACAACCACAAACTATTCTAGACAGTCCAGTGGAACACTAGCATGCGCGCAATATGTAGGTGTTGTGAACGATATGTTCATCAAATGTACTCTAAAAACCCATTGACATGTATTGTGGGTGGACTCCCTAGAATAATATAGTCTTGAAAAGAGATAAACCCTAACAGCTATGGACTTAGTGCGTAACAAATAACATCGGTAACTATGGAGTTAGTGCCTGTTATATAAACCCTGGCAGCGATGGACTTCATGCTTATTACTTAGGACAATTTAGGAATAAATATTGAGGAATAGATGATTCTTAAGGAAGATACTTACAGAATAAAGAAGATAATGGGAATGGGTAATTGGGTTAATTGTTTGATGATGAAACATAATAACTTTATTATTGTGGGTTGAAAACCCTATGTACTCACTAGGTTTCCTAACCCGACCCACTTAGTTTATTTGTATCATAAATGTCGCTACGAAAGCTACATTACACTAAGAGATTAAAGGAGATGTAGATCACTAGCGTAAATGAATGTAAGGTCTATTTATACTTATGTTTCTGTATTGACGATGACAACCCAAAGCTTTAATATAAACAAAATACATTTATTCGAAAATGCTTTGACAATATATTTATCATGTTTTCTGGGAACAAATTCCGCAATATTATTCTTTAAAATAAATACTCTAATTTTCAAATAAGCATAAATAAAATTTTTAAAATGACCGTGAATTTGGGGATGTCTGTGACAACCCGATATTTCGACTTTATGTAATGACCTAAAAAGTCAAGTATTGTAGCTACCTTTTAAATAATGAAATTAACTTCAAAAGTGAAATATGTAAAAGTCTTTATAAGAATATCTATTATGTTAGGTATTGTGTCAAGGTTTACAGAAATACTAAGAACACTAAAATCCGAGTTACAACGAAGAAGTTATGACCATTCTAAGATTTCCGACAAAACTGGTAACACCGATTAAACGAAAAACACGAAGTTTCAATACAATAACATTTAGCCTTAAGTATCTAAATGAAAGTTATAGATAACATTAAACCATGAGCGTACACAAAAAGAACGTCCAAATCTGACTTCGTATGAGGAAGTTTTGATTTTTCCAAGATCCGAATATAGCAGTAGACAGCTAAAAACTCGAAATGGAGCTCGAGAGACTTTTGACCAAAACAACCTAAATGAGAATCTAAGGTCTCAACATTAGTAGCGCAACGGCGAAAAGTCTGACGAAAACGGACATCGGATGAAGAAGTTATGGATTTTATACGGACTTTTCGTGTCCCGGCATGTTAAAAATAAATAATTAAAAATAAAGTCAAAATTTTCCAATGAAGTCTAAACGAGAGTTGTAGATCATATTTTTAGCTTCGCGTGCATATAAAGAACGTCGAAAACGGAGCTCGTACGCGAAAGTTATGGATTTTACAAGTTCGGGGTCCAAAATTCGAGGCTGTCAGGTTTGCCACGACGTGGCACTGGTTGGCCGCGACTCGGAAAGTGACTGAGGGCGTCCCATCAATGGAAGAGGATAGAATTGCTCCCCACAACGTGGCACTCAAAAATACCCCCTATAAATAGAACTCTTGGGTGCCGGGTTTAGGTGCTCCATTCTTCGCTCTCTCGTGCTGAAACTCTGCGGTTAAGCTCCCGAAGCCCCGGTTTTCACACTCAAGTTCCGAAGGAAGGTTCTACTCTCCCGAGATTTCCGAGATTCCCGAGAATCCCGAGAAAATTGACTTTCACAAGCCGAAGTTCTGCTCGATTTTCATCTCGTTTTCCCCAATCAATCAATCAAGTGAGTTCATACCCTTATAATCCACACTTTTTAATGTTTTATAAATACTTTTATATGCTTTTAAGGGGGGAAATACAAGTAAAACACACGATTATTATCGTGTGTTATATAAAGTTTCATTATGCACTTTTTATCAATGGAATCATATGTGATTTATAACTATTATAGGGAAACATTCGCATGCAAAATATATCATGATAACCTCATATCTTTTGTAATGAAAAATGTTGATATACATGTATAAATCAAACACTCTTCTTATACTATAAGTATAGGTGTCCATCTTAAACACTATAAAAATTTCACTTTTCATAACGAGTGAGTATTTTACTAGGGATTTCTATGCAAACGAGACACATTTTTAGAAAACTATAATAGGTATAGTTTTACGAGAACATTACGAACTTTTACATACTAGAAACACTATTTCAAGAAGCTTACTTTCATATACAAGAACAAACGAACATTTTCACACGTAAATCTGTTTTATACTAAGTTTTGTGAGACATTAACTTCACGTACGTCCGAGTACGCATTTCAAGTCCTGTATTATATACCAGAATCCCTTGGAGGGGGAGCATGGAGTTTGTGCATAGATTTATACGGGCTTGACAACCCGCGCCCTGACTGTTAGCTACAGTCCACCATTTGGGGTGACAAACGTCAGAACATTGCAACGCCTGAAGAACGTTGTGTATAGGCATTTCTAGTCAATAGCATGGTTATAAAACTCACATGGAGTATTAAAAACACATTGATTTACGGGGTTTTTCAGATGTATTGGAAATTTTATACGTACATACACTTTCTAGAAACAAACATTGGTCTTGAAAGAAGGCTACATTTATGCTAGTAGAAAATAGAGGATTTTCTAGGAACGAACAAACAAGAACAAAACATTTCATTTCATACAAACATTGTCATTTAATACTTATGAAACTCACCAGCTTAAATGTTGATCTACTCTTTCAAAACTACTTGTATGTCCCAGGGATTCAGTAATTACAGGTAACAAACAACTTTTGAAGAAGGGACGCTGCGGCACCAGTTTAATTTCATATTTTGACATCATATTGTAATTGGTTTTGAACATGTACCTTTTAACAATGTAAACTTTCAGTTATACATATGATGGTTGTATTGCTTTCTTTACTATGTATTCATTTGTTACGTTACCACATGAAGTCATCCGCCCCCGAACGTTTCCGCCGTTCCGGTTTGGGGGTGTGACAGATTGGTATCAGAGCAATGTTTATAGTGAACTAAGTATATCGAACCACATAATATATACAAACTATAAATGCTTAAGGGACTAATACTTTCTGACAAAACATTTTTTTTTGTTTTACCCCTAAGCCGCGTTTCATTTAACTTAAATTGTTAGTTCATCTAAGTACAAATAGATGCATACAACAAATTATTTTCATCATTATAACTATACAACAAGTATTTAGACAAGTTGGACACTACGATTAAGACTCGATATATGTAATCAGATTTGGGACAAATATTGCGTGATCAACTATATTTGCCCGAGATCGGACCAATGTATATCGAGGAATGCTCGTATTGAGCAACAAGTCAAAACTTTCCAAAAACATCACAAGGATCAAACACAAGAATTTAAATACTATAGGAGTATTTGCTACATAAACTAGTTTAACTTACATGTTTAGTCTTACATGTTCCAACTTTATTCAATTCTTATAACCCTATTCTCGTACAGTCAAATGGTTGGATTTAATCACCCCGGCGACCCTTACTATCCCAACCAAGGCAACAGGGGATGGATCGAAGAGGATCCCGAGGAGGACGAAGAACCCATAGAATTGGATGATGACTCCGGTACCAACTCAGAGCCGGAAGTGATCAATCCACCACACGCACAACCTCCCAT
The DNA here is from genome assembly GCF_002870075.4 of Lactuca sativa. Lineage (NCBI taxonomy): Eukaryota > Viridiplantae > Streptophyta > Magnoliopsida > Asterales > Asteraceae > Lactuca > Lactuca sativa. Next base: position 260,358,211 of record NC_056627.2, read on the forward strand.
CTTCGTAAGGAACTTTCAAGGACCGACTCCCGTCTGGGGAAGTCACCTCCACCATTGGAGCCAACAACAAAACCTACGCCCTCCCTACGACATGTGCCGAGACTTCTATGATGTCTGCGGAGGAGGTTCGGATGATCGGGCACTCCCAGTAATAGTGGGAAAACTAGCCAATCAGTCCTACCAATCCGGAGTTCAAGCTAGCTGAATTCAGGAAGTCAACGTGGAAGTACAGGTTCACACTTCCGACATCCGTAGGCTGGACAGAATTCAGGACAATGCCCAACTCCAAACCGAGGCATTCCAAGCGCAAATGATTGTAGCCCTCACCGAATTAAGGGGACAACAAGCCGCCTTAGATAGGCGTCTAATGGAATCGAAGCAATCAGATGCGGATTCAAGCTCCAAGCGCAACCTACGTCGCAAGTAGTGTTTGCCAAAATCTCAAATTTTGTTATAAGTTAGGACCTCGGCTAAAAGTTTTTAATTTTCTTAAACTTTGTAACCGGAGACCCTTATAGGGGTCAAATTTTCATGATCGTTGTATCAACTATTATATTAATATAAGTGGCACTATTATTACTACGTGGAGTATTTCATTCAATCCTTAAAAAGTTATGGAGAAAACAAATGCTTGTTTCATATTTTCAGTCTTACAAATAACTTTCATTCTTCTATTTCGAGACTCATAATATCATCTGTTGTTGAGCTATAGCAAATTAGTTCATAAGACACATACATTTTCTATGCTATGGAATTCTTATCTTTATCTTTTCAACCTATAGTTGAAGGATGCCTCCGCGTAGGAACCCGAGACGAAACAACGGTGGGGAAGCACCTATACCACCACCACCTCCACCTCCTCAATTTGATGCTGCCATGTTCCAAGCAGCACTCACAGCAGCTGTGGCGGCTGCCATGTCACAAATCAATACCCCTGTTACTACAGGTTCGAGAATTGGCACGCCTCCTTCCAACCATGGCGAGAGTCATGGACAACCCCGAGAATGCACTTATAAAGACTTTACAAATGCCAAACCCCGGATGTTTAATGGGATAGGTGGTGTGATGATTTTGAGGCAGTGGATTGAAAGGACAGAGTCAGTCTTTGAAATCTGCTCCTGTCTCGAGCACAACAAAGTTAAGTTTGCCACCTTCACACTTACTGATAGAGCTTTAACTTGGTGGAATGGCCACGTTAAGGTACTTACTCTGATAGCGGCAAATTCCATAAGCTGGGAGAGCTTAAAAATCATGCTTATGAGAGAATACTGTCCATGAGGAGAGATTCAAAAACTCGAAAACGAACTCTGGACTCTTGGAATGGTTGGTACCGACATAGCAACTTATACCAACAGATTCTGTGATCTGGCAATCCTTTGCCTAGATATGATTGCTCCTGAGAGCAAGAAAATAGAGAGGTACATTTTGGGACTGTCGCCCCAAATTCAGTCAAGTGTGTTAGCTTCAAAACCTGACACTTTTGAAAGTGCCAAGGAACTGGCACAATCTCTTGTTGATTACGGAGGTCATCAGAACTCAACAGTTTCTGCACCAGAACCACAGAAGGGAAACAACAACAACAATAACAGGAAGAGAGTATGGAATAAAAGGAAGGGTGGGTCTTCCCAAGAATCTGCGAAGAAACAACTGGTTTCAGTGAATGCTGCTACTGTACCTACTACCGTTCCTACAAATCCCTACCCAACAAAGACTTATGGAGGTAACCTTCCAAAGTGCACCAAATGCACTTACCACCATCATAGACCTTGTCGGGAAATGTAGTGCTCCAACTGCAACGGAAAGGGACACACTATCCGTTTCTGCAAGGATCCCGCAAAGCCGATCACTCAAGTTCCCAATGCTGGTGTAGGCCAAACTTGCTACGGTTGTGGCGAGGTGGGCCACTATAAGAGAAACTGCCCGAAGGCAGCAAATACCGGCGGGGTGGGACGGGTTTTGGCTATAGGCCACGATGAAGCCGTAGCTGATCCGACTGTAGTTGCTGGTATGTTCCTTCTCGATAATTCATATGCATGCATACTATTCGATAGTGGAGCGGAGAGAAGCTTTGTGAGTCAAAACTTTATTCACTTACTTAAACGAAAACCTAGCAAGTTAGAAAAATCATTCACTATAGAAATGGCAAACGGATTAACGTAAAACACTAAGTGCATATACATGGACTGTACATTAACTTTAGACAGTCATTCTTTCCCAATCAACCTCATGCCAGTCCAAATTAAAAGTTTCGACGTCATAGTCGGCATGGATTGGTTAAGTCTTCTTCGCGCCGACATCATGTGCTTTGAGAAAGCAGTTCGTCTTAATCTCCCTAACGACGAAACATTAGTGATTTACGGTGACAAATCAAGTACAAACATTCGCATCATTTCGTGCATCCAAGCTCGAAAGTGTTTGCGGAAGGATTTTCAAGCATTTCTTGAACACATCGTCGATACGAGTCAGGAATTTAAGGACATCAAGAACATTCCATAAGTATGCGACTTTCCCGATATCTTTCCAGAAGAACTACCGGGATTACCACCACAACGCCAAGTCGAGTTCAGAATCGAACTAGTTCCAGGGGCTACCCCAGTAGCGAAATCGCCTTATTGTCTGGCACCAGCAGAGATGCAAGAACTTTTCAGTCAGCTTAACGAACTCCATCAAAAAGGATTCATTAGACCAAGTTTCTCACCTTGGGGAGCACCGGTCTTGTTCGTAAAGAAGAAAGATGGATCGTTCCGTATATGCATTGACTACAGAGAACTAAACAAACTTACTGTCAAAAATCGTTATCCTCTGCCCCGCATTGACGACTTATTTGATCAACTTCAAGGAGCAAACTACTTCTCGAAGATAGACCTACGATCCGGATATCACCAATTGCGAGATCTAGAGGATGATATTCCCAAAAGAGCCTTCCGAACTCGTTATGGACACTACGAGTTTGTAGTGATTCCGTTCGGATTAACCAATGCACCAGCAGTATTCATGGACCTAATAAATAAGGTGTGTCGTCCTTACATGGATCAGTTCGTCATCATCTTCATCGATGATATACTTATCTACTCCCGAAGTAAGGAAGAGCATAGTCAACACCTACGAAAAGTCTTAGAAACATTGCGATCGGAGAAGCTCTATGCGAAGTTCTCTAAATGCGAATTTTGGATTCGAAGAGTCGAATTTTTGGGCCATGTTGCTAGCGAGAAGGGGATACACGTGGACCCATCCAAAATTAAGGCCATTGAGAACTGGTCGGCACCAAAGAAATCTACAGAGATTCGTCAATTTCTAGGTCTCGCTGGCTACTATCGCAGATTCATAAAGAACTTCTCTAGCATTGCGAAACCTCTTACTGCATTAACCCAGAAAGGCGTGGCCTTTGACTGGGAAGCACAACAAGAGAAGGCGTTCCAAACACTAAAACAGGCCTTGTGCACTGCGCTGATACTATCCCTTCCCAAAGGGATAGAAGATTTTGTAGTGTATTGCGATGCATCAAACCAAGGACTTGGTTGTGTTATTATGCAGAGAGGGAAGGTTATTGCTTATGCCTCTCAACAGCTTAAGACACACGAAGTGAACTATACGACACATGATCTTGAGTTAGGAGCAGTGGTATTTGCTCTGAAGATCTGGAGACACTACTTGTACAGAACAAATAGTACTATTTTCACTTATCACAAGAGCCTTCAACACATTTTTTATCAGAAGGAGCTCAACATGCGACAACGACGATGGGTTGAGTTACTCAATGACTACGAATGTGAAATTCGTTATCATCCTGGCAAGGCCAACGTGGTAGTTGACGCCCTCAGTCGAAAAGAATACACTGGTCGGAGAGTCAAATCTCTGACTATGACTATCCATTCCCACTTATCCACACAAATTAAGGAGGCTCAACTGGAAGCTTTACAACCTGAAAGGGTGGCGGGTGAATCCCTGAGAGGAATGGAAAAGAATCTAGAAATCAAGAGTGGCGGAGCATATTATCTCATGGACCGAATCTGGACACCGAAACATGGTGGTTTCAGAGACATAGTCATGGTCGAAGCACACAACTTGAGATATTCCGTTCACCCAGGTTCAGATAAAATGTATCTGGATCTTAAGAAACTATACTGGTGGCCTAACATGAAAGCAGAAATTGCTACCTTCGTAAGTAAATGCCTTACTTGCGCTAAGGTTAAGGTCGAGTATCAGAAACCGTCAGGATTACTACAACAACCGGAGATACCAGAATGGAAATTGGAATGGATTACTATGGAATTCATAACCAAGTTGCCCAAGACGACGGGTGGAATGGATACCATATGGGTCATCGTCGACAGATTGACCAAATCCGTGCATTTCCTACCAATTAGGAGACTGACAAGATGGAAAAGCTTACAAGAACTTACATAAGGGAAATAGTGTGACTGCATGGTGTTCCGATATTGATGCGGGCCCTAGTGTGGAGGATCGGGCCCTTGCGTTCCTAGAGGCCCACGATCGTGTGACTAAAGGGGCTTCACGAAAATGGCCATAACTTTGGCTACGAATCTCCGTTTTGGGCCTACGACCAGTCAAATCGAAGCTTGGAGCAAGGAGCACGTCTAGATAAGTACCCGAAGGGGACTTACCCATTTTTGAGTCCATAAATCGCTTTCTAAATGGAGTTATGAGCAATTTTTGTTATTTTTCCTTAATTTTTGGGTTTTGTTTTTGGGTTTGTATTTGGCCCATGGACTTTTAGGGTTTCATTTTAATTTCTGCTTCTTATTTAACTGTTTTTGATATAATTTGGATGGTCAATCATCAATTTTATGAATTTCGATTTTCTCCCAAATTCTGTGTGTTAACCCAGATTTTGAAGCCAATCCCACGGTATTCGTAGAATCAACGTGGTTTTGAAGAGATTGTCCTGGCTATTCTTTTAGAATCAACAGGTTCATTCTTGGTTATCTTTGTGTTGTTTTTTTGCGCTGCATCAGATATCCATTATCTCCGATAGAGATAGTAGATTCACTTCAAGATTCTGGCAGTCACTACAAAGTTCCCTGGGGACTAGGCTAGACATGAGTACGGCCTACCACCCACAAACAGACGGGCAAAGTGAGAGAACGATACAAACTTTGGAAGATATGTTGAGAGCCTGTGTGATTGACTTTGGAAAGGCATGGGATATCCATTTACCCCTTGTCGAATTTTCATACAACAATAGTTATCATACAAGCATAAAGGCTGCTCCGTTTGAAGCCCTCTATGGTCGAAAGTGCATGTCCCCTCTGTGTTGGACTGAAGTTGGCGACACCTAGTTAGCTAAAGGACGAGTTCCTGAAAGCACTCTCACCGGTCCGGAAATCGTACGGGAAACAACAGAGAAGATCATTCAAATTCGTGAACGGTTGAAAGCCTCTAGAGACCGACAGAAAAGCTACGTTGACCAAAGGAGGAAACCTTTGGAATTCCAGGTAGGAGACCGTATTTTATTGAAGGTCTCACCGTGGAAGGGTTAATACGCTTCGGAAAGCGTGGGAAACTAAATCCAAGATACGTAGGGCCTTTCAAGATTCTTGCCAGAATCGGCCATGTGGCTTACAAGCTTAATCTACAGCGTGAACTTAGTAACATACATCCAACCTTCCATGTCTCGAACTTGAAAAAGTATATGTCCGATGAGACTCTTGTTATTCGACTCGACGAGATCAAGATCAACGAGAGCCTCAACTTTGTGGAAGAACCGGTAGAAATCATGGATCGAGAGGTCAAACAAACGAAACAAAGTCGCATACCCATCGTGAAGGTTCGCTGGAACGCCAAGCGAGGACCTGAATTCACATGGGAACGCGAAGATCAGATGAAACAAAAGTACCCTCATCTTTTTCTCTGATTCACTAGTATCTTTACTACTATAAATTTCGGGACGAAATTCGCTCTAACGGGGGGATGATGTGACAACCCGATATTTCGACTTTATGTAATGACCTAAAAAGTCAAGTATTGTAACTACCTTTGAAATAATGAAATTAACTTCAAAAGTGAAATATGTAAAAGTCTTTATAAGAATATCTATTATGTTAGATATTGTGTCAAGGTTTACAGAAATACTAAGAACACTAAAATCCGAGTTACAACGAAGAAGTTATGACCATTCTAAGATTTCCGACAAAACCGGCAACACCGATTAAATGAAAAACGTGAAGTTTCCATACAATAAAATTTAGACTTAAGTATCTAAATGAAAGTTATAGATAACATTAAACCGTGAGCGTACACAAAAAGAACGTCCAAATCTGACTTCGTATGAGGAAGTTATGATTTTTCCAAGATCCGAACACAGCAGTAGACAGCTAAAAACTCGAAATGGAGCTCGAGAGACTTTTGACCAAAACAACCTAAATGAGAATCTAAGGTCTCAACATTAGTAGCGCAACGGCGAAAAGTCTGACGAAAACGGACATCGGATGAAGAAGTTATGGATTTTATACGGACTTTTCGTGTCCCGGCCCGTTAAAAATAAATAATTAAAAATAAATTCAAAATTTGCCGATGAAGTCTAAACGAGAGTTGTAGATCATAGTTTTAGCTACGCGTGCATATAAAGAACGTCGAAAACGGAGCTCGTACGCAAAAGTTATGGATTTTACAAGTTCGGGGTCCAAAATTCGAGGCTGTCAAGTTTGCCACGACGTGGCACTGGTTGGCCGCGACCCGACAAGTGACTGAGGGCGTCCCATTAATGGAAGAGGATAGAATTGCTCCCCACGACATGGCACACCCTTGCCACGACGTGGCACTCAAAAATACCCCCTATAAATAAAACTCTTGGGGTGCCGGGTTTAGGTGCTCCATTCTTCCCTCTCTCATGCTGAAACTCTGCGGTTAAGCTCCCGAAGCCCCGGTTTTCACACTCAAGTTCTGAAGGAAGGTTCTACTCTCCCGATATTCCCGAGATTTCCGAGATTCCCGAGAATCCCGAGAAAATCGACTTTCACAAGCCGAAGTTCTGCTCGATTTTCATCTTGTTTTCCCCAATCAATCAATCAAGTGAGTTCATACCCTTATAATCCACACTTTTTAATGTTTTATAAATACTTTTATATGCTTTTAAAAGGGGAAATACAAGTAAAACACACGATTATTATCGTGTGTTATATAAAGTTTCATTATACACTTTTTATCAATGGAATCATATGTGATTTATAACTATTATAGGGAAACATTCGCATGCAAAATATATCATGATTACCTCATATCTTTTGTAATGAAAAATGTTGATATATATGTATAAATCAAACACTCTTCTTATACTATAAGTATAGGTGTCCATCTTAGACATTATAAAAATTTCACTTTTCATAACGAGTGAGTATTTTACTAAGGATTTCTATGCAAACGAGACACATTTTTAGAAAACTATAATAGGTATAGTTTTACGAGAACATTACGAACTTTTACATACTAGAAACACTATTTCAAGAAGTTTACTTTCATATACAAGAACAAACGAACATTTTCACACGTAAATCTGTTTTATACTAAGTTTTGTGAGACATTAACTTCACGTACGTTCGAGTACGCATTTCAAGTCCTGTATTATATACCAGAATCCCTTGGAGGGGGAGCATGGTGTTTGTGTATATATCTATACGGGCTTGACAACCCTTGCCCTGACTGTTAGCTACAGTCCACCATTTGGGGTGACAAACGTTAGAACATTCCAACGCCTGAAGAACATTGTGTATAGGCATTTCTAGTCAATAGCATGGTTATAAAACTCACATGGAGTATTAAAAACACATTGATTTATGGGGTTTTTCAGACGTATTGGAAATTTTATACGTACATACACTTTCTAGAAACAAACATTGGTCTTGAAAGAAGGCTACATTTATGCTAGTAGAAAATATAGGATTTTCTAGGAACGAACAAACAAGAACAAAACATTTCATTTCATACAAACATTGTCATTTAATACGTATGAAACTCACCAGCTTAAATGTTGATCTACTCTTTCAAAACTACTTGTATGTCCCAGGGATTCAGTCATTACAGGTAACAAACAGCTTTTGAAGAAGGGACACTGCGGCGCCAGTTTAATTTCATATTTTGACATCATATTGTAATTGGTTTTGAACATGTACCTTTTAACAATGTAAACTTTCAATTATATATATGATGGTTGTATTGCTTTCTTTACTATGTATTCATTTGTTACGTTACCACATGAAGTCATCCGCCCCCGAACGTTTCCGCCGTTCCGGTTTGGGGGTGTGACAATGTCACAGTCCACAAACATGCAAAAGTTACTGGTGACTCTACTACAAGTGAGAATCCCAGAAGTAAAATCACCAATTATTTGAGATTCAGGATGATCTCGAAGGATTCAATGATTTGCATTATCATTCACATTATTTAGGACATAATCTCCCTAATTTGAAGAGTTGGATGGCTCAGCTTCTTTAGAGATGACAGCCTGATCTTTGGTGTCAGACTGAGAATTGATAGTTGAATCAATGTTAGGAATAAAAAGCTCAACGGAATTTGATAATAACTTAGGGTCAGGGTCTGTTTAGCTTGAAGTAAGTTCACTTAAAATGGAAGAAGGATGATCTATCCTATCATGAATGAACGAGTCTTCAATGAACGTGAAACGAGTAGTCTCCTCAATAGTTTTCTTTAAAAGATTGAACACCTTGAAGCCCTTAGACACACTAGAGTATCCCAAAAACACTCCATCAAATTTAGCTTCAAAATTTGAATGTTGATCCCTCTGATTCAGATTATAACACACACATCCAAACACATGAAAATAGGAGATGTCAGGTTTTCTCCCTTTAAGTAGCTCATAGGTAGTTTTCCCATGACACTTCACAATGATGGAACGGTTTTGAGTGTAACATGTTATGTTCACAGCTTCATCCCAGAAAGATAAAGGAAGACCAACCTCAACAACCATCGCCCAACTTCAATGAGTGTCTGATTTTGTCTTTCAAATATGTCATTTTGTTAAGGGGTTCTAACATCAGATAAATTTTGAGATATTCCTGAATTTAAGCAAAAATCTTCCAAGGTGGAATACCTTAAATTAGTTCCATGATCACTATGTAATTGCTTGACTTTATGGTCATAAAGAACTTCCCATTGCTTAATGAGAGAGATGATATCATCAGCAGCATGGCCTTTCTTTCTCAAGAAAATCACCCATGTAAATATTGAAAAATCATTCATGAGGACAATAGTGAACTTCTTCCCGGATCTTGACTTTATTGGGACAGGTCCAAATTAATAGGTTCATATGAAGGAGACGAAAGGTTTGGTGATGGAGGAATAGGAATTTGGCTTGAAGTATGACTTGGTTTTCTTTCCCTTTTCACACGCTAAACTTACTTTGTCCTTTATGAATTGCATCTGAGGAATTCCTCTCACAAGATGATTCCCAGAGATCTTTGAGATCTTCTTGAAGTTCAAGTGAGATAGTCTTTTGTGCCACAACCAGTTTAGATGCGATTCAACACGAGATAAGAAGCAGCGACGAAGAGAGTTTTCAGTAGAAAACGTGTCCAAAACATAAATGTCATTTTGTATGTTTCAGTCGGCACAATCACATTCTTTTGATTAATCACTTTTCCTTCCTTCTTGTTAAAATAGACTTCATAATCAGCGTGACATAATTGGTTGATAGATATGAGATTGTGTTGAATACCTTTGACGTATGACATATTCTTTAATAAAATAGAGTTGCCTTTGATAGTTCCAAACCCTTTTGTAGCTCCCTTTCCATTATGTCCGTATGTAATAGTTGGACCATCCTTTTTTACAATGTCTTCCAGAAGAGACTTGGACCATGTCATATGCCTTGGGAAACGACCATCTAAATACCAAATATGTTTTGTACCCTAAAAAAACTAAAATAGACAATTAGTATACACTGAACCATCTTGCAGTGGGTCACTTAAGAGAAAATAGGTAACAAGCATCAGGGAGACAATTTACCAAGTTTCCCTTTTTGATCCATTTCTTATTTCGAGTCATGATGTTATCAGCACAAATACAGCCTTTTTCAAGCTTACACTTGCTGACTTTGTGAGAAGCATCACCACAACGATAACAAATCATGGTTCCATAAATCTTTCTTTTAACATTAAACCTTCGATTTCTTTTGACAACAGAACTTGAGAGATATTGATAATTTGATTTGAATACTCTTGTTTTAGTTTTGTACTAAGGAGTTTCATCAATGGTGTACTCATATGACAAATAAATTTGTATCAAATTTGAATTAGTAACTAATCCCAACATGGAAGTACTGAAAAAACTCATATAAGCAAAAAAATCTCAAATATCCGTGGTCATGAAACATATAATTACTTGTCATGGGACTCAGATGACATGGAAGAATCATTTAAAGTAGAGAGCTCTGATTGACCTCCAGATTCAGTTTTGCTAACAAAGCACTAAGGAAACATGGTGATAATTTCATTTACATAGTGAACTTCACCATTGGAGATGGAAATTTTCAACAAGTTCTTAGTGGAGGGCAACACATACTCATGATGAGGTGGTTGATGAGAAGGGTCAAAAGCAAATACACGAGATATACACTTGGTATTTCCATTTGAGTCAGTAGTACAATGTATATCAATCAAAGTTTGATTTGTGTAATAGGTACTAACAAATCTAGTTTTAAAATCTTTCTCAAGATTATCACCATTATAAATAGTTTGTTTAGTCTTGACCTTTTTTATTAGAGAAATGGCACCCTCAATATCACCACCAAGGATTTTCTCACGTTGATCGTGAATTTGATCATTAATAATCCCCATGACATTATGGTGAGAAGAGACCCAGTTATTTAAAATAAGTTGAATGCTTCTTGCATGATTGACAGCCTTTTCCTTTTCAACGTGAAGAAAATTATTGTTCAATGAGATACATGAGTTTTCCTTATTTAATAGAGAAAGAGAGTTTTCAGAAAGAGAGAGTTTTTATTTAAGTATTTTTAATTCAATTTTGATAGAATATTTTTCTTTATTAGAGATAGAGAGATCAGGACACAAATGATCAAACATGTCATATTTTTCATCCGAAGGGTAGTAAACAAAGTTTTTTTTACCTAATACATTGAGGATGAATCCCACTCCTGAGACTTAGAGTCTGCACCTTTAAAAGCTCAACATCAAAAGTATTGACATCGTCCCCTTGGACTTCAGTATGAGACTCATTGATTTGAGACATGAGACACTTAACTTTTGTAACTTCATCATCAAAACCCCTTTCTCTTTTGAAATTGGTTGATAAGGTGTTCGTCATGTCTTGTGTAGTTGAGAAAATTTGAACCAATCGATAGAAATGATATGGAAGAGAGTTTCCAATAGCAATCCTTGCCATCACGTCAATATTTAAAAATCTTTTTATCTTACTTATTGTACCCATGCACAGACTTCTGTTTTAGGCCATTGAAAGATGCGTTGTTGTTGGAAGATCGATGCATAGAGGCAATAGGACCTTTGTTAATGACATCAATCATGTCATAGTCCATGATCTAAAGAACATCCATAGCCTTTGATTTCCATGGAGCAAAGTTGTGTTCATCGAAAGGAGGAATCCTGCTAACAACAGGCGACTTAGGATTATAAAAGGAAGACATGGTAACTTGAATGTATTGTAAACCCGCTCGAATACCAATTGAAGGTTTGTATCGATCGGATACACTCAAGTATAAACAATAAAGAATAAACAAAGAACAAAGAACAAGATGATCACAAAGATACTTTCACTAATAAAGAGGGTTCTCACACAAAGAACTTGTCACAAAGACGACACAAAGCTCTATTAGGGTTTAATCCTAATAGTACTATATATACGATTACACAAAATAAAGATCCCACTATTTTGGGGATGTAACTAATCTATATACAAGTATGATCCTAATCATTAAGATTACAGATCATATATGTATTATACATATACAAAATATAACTACCTAATATACATATGATCACTAAGATCATTTGGTTCACGTTGACGCTGATTAAACTGATGTTGGCGGTCGCGCTGGTGGTCAGCGAGTAGTATGTTTGACTCGTTAGATCATATAGTGTGACCTTACACTAACAGCTCTCACACCATCTCATATTTTTTTTATGTTGATGATGCCATCTTCATTTGAGAATGGGACAACATCTACATCAAAAATATCGCCCTTATTGCAAAGAGTTTTCATGTCTCATCTGGCCTAAAAATAGTTTCCCTAAATCCTAGGCATTTGGTACATGTTCCTTAGATGGCGAGTTAAAAGTATAGGCTAAAATCCTTTCTATTCAAATATTTAGGAGTCTTTGTGGGTGCCACCATATCCTTAAAGAAACGATGAAATCTGATTGTTAAAAGATTCCAATTAAAACTGTCAATGTGGAAGTCCAAATCCATCTCATTTGGGGGTCGATTGACCATTATCAAGGATATCCTTGAAAGCCTTCCCATTTATTATTTTTCTCTGTTTAAATCTCCTCCAGGTACTATCGTCGGTCTTGCGAGGCTCCTACGTGAGTTTCTTTGGGGCGGTTGTGAAGTTGAAGATCCATTGGGAGGCTTGACACACTGTCTTAGCACTTCAATGCAAGGGTGGATTACGTGTCAACTCCCTAAAATGCAAAATCATGCCCTCCTAGCTAAGTAGTGGTGGCGACTCAAGTAAAAAAAAACAAAAAAAAAAACACTCTTTGTGGTGTCTTGTGATATACAATATCTGTAATACAGCTAACATGCCTATCAATGGCCCTGTTAAGAGATCCGATATAGGGATTTGGAGCGACATAGCCAAACATATCGCTAGTCTTGGTTAGATTAATATTTTGCCTAAGTATTTGTTCTACCTAAAAACCGATTATGGGTGTTATGGCTTATTCAGGAAAGATGCATTGCATGGAACAACTACCCTTCGGTCTAGCTTCCCTCCTAGTTCGCCCTCGAGACTTCCAACTTATGAAAAGTCTCTAATCGTTGTTCTTCCCATGGTACTACATGGTGTTGGAAATCTACGCTCAGTAGACTGAAAGAAATTATGGGACTTAGTGAATTAAATAGTCTAGTCACCTATTTCTTCTTTTCTACGGGTCACAAATAAATTATGTTATAAAATTACCGTTGACGGTCGATTCAGATTTGAGATCATGAGAAAATTCTTGGACTAAAAAATCCATGCTTATTCAGGCCTATCGATTTCTTTGATTACATTGGTGTCCAATAAAATTTTATGCTTTATTTGGAGAGCAAGACTTGATAGAATCCATGTAGAATAAACTTTAGATTATTGCGGTGTAACTGTTTAATGCCCAAATTGCCTCTTGTACTACCCAAAACTAGAAATAGTATATTATCTCCTATTTCACTACATATTCATATCATTGGCTCGTGACTATATTCTTAAATGGTGTGGTTTTCCTACCAACAATTCTTTGAAGTGGTAAACTTTTTAGAAATTATTTAGAGCAGTAAGCCGATAAACTTTATTGATTGTGCTACAAGCTATGGTAACTGCCACAGGAAAATGAAACTGGTAATATTTGTATTCTGATGCCTTATATGGTGTGTTTTAATAGAAAGAAACAACAAGGTCTTCAAAAATATCGTCTCCTACAGTTGTTGATAATGTAATTTGGTTGTTATTCATCTGGTGTAAACGTAAGGGCAGGGTACATGTTAAAAGCAGGCCCGACCTTGACATTTTGAACGCCCTGTGCGAAAATCAACAAAAATAAAACCAAACATCGATTATTATCATCTTCATTTTGGTTCATTAAGTTTTATTATTTGAAATATCAAATTTATAAACATAATATACAAGGTAACAAAAATAAAACCAAACATCGATAAGAAGTATTTTTGTTATAAAATGATGAACTGTTGTAATCTATGTTAATACACCACGAATTCTTCAAGCACACTTGAAACTCTTTAATTAAAAAAAAAAAAGTAAAACTTAAGAAATTTTCGAGTATACCCGATAATTACCCGACCCGACCTCAAACCCGAATACCCGAAACTCGAATTACAATATAGGTCGGGTATCGGATATTTTTTTTTCTAAGGAAATGTCCGTTCTACCCGAAACCCGAAAATTTTACCCGTTCGACACTCCTAAAGGAATCGTTACCGGATCAAAAACGAGACTATAAGAATTGAGAAGGAATCAAAATTTAGAAACGTTGTTTGAATCTTGGTCTCACACTCTTCATTTGTCGCTCAATTAGAAATTGGAAATGTGAGGCCTTAGCTGCATATTTCATTATATTAGGTTGGTGTGTGTGATACGATACTCACCATACTTTTTAAGTGTCATGTCATTTTTTATCACACACCACAAAATTGATCGGTGTCATACCACACCTCCACACCCACCACATCACACATTTTTATACATGAAGTACAACATTTGAAGGAATTCTTTTTTTTTCTCGTGCGGAAAATACATACCACAGACCAACTTTACCGCATTTTTTGTTTGCCCCTCGGTTCAGTGCTTAACGCATACCATTGTATACCGCAGTACGACCATACGACCATCTGCAAACCCCAAGACCGTCACCGGTTAAAAGCTAGACTCAATGGTGTTTTCTCCGGCATTCTCTAACTGCACCTTGTTTGTGTTGCTCACCTCCTCTTTTAACTCCTTGACAAGGATCCCTTTCAAAAAATAATAAATAATAAATAAATAAATAAAATAAAAGAGAGAGGTATCAGTGTAATTATTTAAGGACAAGGTGAGAAGGTCCATGTGTTTTATATTTAATATATTGCAAATTTACGAGTGAGTCGTGACAGTATCCTACCCTTCTTCCAAAATTTGTACCGTTTGTCATTAATGCATTAGAATTAGTTATATTTTTTCTGTTTTGACTTTTTTATAATCCATTTATTGTGTTTACACTTTGATGTAATTAATTTGGATATTTAAAGACCCGTGGAACGGTGGAAACATCTTAGAAATTCTTTCACAACCAAAAGAAAAGTACTTAATAATCTATAATATTATTCTTTCAAAATGTAAAATGAATTCCACTTGTTTATCCACATTATTGCTCTTAGTTCACATCGTTTATTTTTATAGTCGGTTTTGTATCGAACATTTATATAACTTGGCGATATTTTGGATATCTCAAAATACTATTAATTTAATTTATTTTTTAAGTTTTTCTATTGATAAGTTAAAAACTAATTAATAAACTAGTTTTTAAAAAATCTATTTTTATTAGCATTTCAACGTGGTTATGGAAAAATTCGCATAGTTATGAAGTTTTTCCTTAAATTCCATAATTTCCATTTACACTTATATATATAGTGAAAAGTATCAATATTCTGATATATTGATTTATTTGTCCATTCCAACCTTAACACTTTAATAAAATTTAAACATCAATCAAATCACTCAAAAACCTTTTCAAACTCTCCAACCAAGCTAAAAGAACACATAAACCTAACACCACCGTTGCTACCTACCACCACCATCACCATCACCATCACCTCCGTCTCCTACCAACATCAGTGCCTCTTATCATTGCTACTTACCATCGCCAAATCGCCTCTACCTCTTTCTCTTCGATGCTCTAACACGGAGAGTCATTGCCGCCTCCACTCTGTTGTTACTACGATGATACACCACCAACTCGCCTCCATCTCCTTCTCTCTAATCTTTGCTAAACACCATCGTATTTTTGCATTAGATATGATCTGTTTTTTCATTTTTCAAGTTAGATCTAGTTTGTGTGAGTAGTGTATTTCACGGTCGTCAACGGTGGTTTCACCACCTCATTAGATGTGTTCCACCACCACCTTCTCCTCCTCCCCTCCTTGTTCTATATTTCATTGAGCTTGTCTTTAGTGATGATGTTTAGATAAAGAACTTTTGGAAAGAAGAAGCATACAAGATGTTTAATGAAAAGTCTCAATAACATCTGTAAGTTTTAAAGTTGTTAATGAATAGCTGAATTGTTGTGTTAAATTGTGAATAAAAATCATAAACTAATGTAGTAAACTCTGAATTATAAACAAATTAGTATATTAAAATGTGAATATTATATATATGGACACTCCACTCTAACCTAATTAATCTTAGGTTATAGGCCATTATTATTTGACTAACTTTTTATCTAATCGTTTGACTAACTATTATTTCTTACTTTATTATAATATAATCATTAAATAAACTTTATTGTTTAATTGTTATATTATTATTGTTAACCTTATTATTTAATCACTATATTAACATTACTAACTTTATTATTATTTTTCAAACTTATTTTCTATAAGATAAATAAGACAACGATATAAATTTTTTAATAAGATAATAATATAAATAGTACTACAAGAAAAATTTATTCTAAACAATCCCTCATCAATTTTTTTTTAATTTCAAATATTATATAGCAAAAGTTTGAGAAAAAATAAGTAACAACTAATCATTTATAGTCATAAAAGATCTTTCAGTAGGTTTTAGATGCTTATAAAATTCTATCCGCGACTTATACATAATTTGTTATTCGGTTGCTGATGGGGCTTTGTAGCGGATCCACAATGTCGCAATGGGGGGCATTGGGTACTCTCCTTCCAATTGTACAATCACATAATGATTGGTGTACACAAGTGCAAATGTAAGGATCTGATGATTTTGAAACTCTCTAGGACCTCTCTAAAGAGGAAAAAAAGTTATGGGGCCTTCAGTGATCAAAAATTGAACGATCACACCAAACCTTTTAGCTATCAAGATGCTTGTCTCAGGCATAAGCATCCAATGTTTTGTTGGTGCTGACTTAGTCTTCATAAAGAAAGACAATGAAGTTACTACTTCATCGCATCCAACAAAAACTCTAGCGTAGTCGTCGTGTGAACTCAATAACTCATCTAACAATTGTTGGCGAATGTAAAGCCACTGATCTTCACCATATCCAAGACAAACGGCTACCGATCGAAAACCATAATTTCCATCACAAAATACATTTTGTATAAGTGTGATGTATAAATAAAATATAGATGTAATTTCCTCTAACAATGAATTATCTTCCACTGGTGGTTCCTCGTTCAAGTCAATCTTGTATGAATATTGGTCTATCGGATCTATGAGCATTGCCCTATTGGTTCCTCATTTAAGTCTATGTCATATGAACATTGGCCTATTGGTTCCTCATACGAACCCATGAAGAATGAACTATGTTTGGCCGGTTCATCGTTCAAGTCCGTGAATGATGAATTTGTTGGATAAGGTGTCTAAGTCCATAACTTATTTGGTATATACTTGACCCGACCCGGCATGGTCCATTTGGGTTGCATTTCATCCAAACTATTTATGGATAATTTTATGAGAGTTATACACATATGTTTATTAATATATTGTAAGTTATAATATATTAATATGAAGTTATTTAATTAGTGTTAGTCTTAAATTAATTATGAATTAATTTAGAGATTAAAAGGAAGACTAATTAGATTGTGGGCTATTGGTTTTATATAGTGTGGGCTAACACTCATTTGTTAATGGGCTAGGCTTATATGGAAGTCCATGGATGATCCATTGAGCTTTTAACCCATGGATCCTTGGAAAGGAAAAGACATGGGTTATTAGGGTTTCACCCTAATCATGTACACTATATAAGCATGCTTATGTTGCATGAAATGGCCCCAAAAAAGAGCAACTAGTGAACTAGTGTGTGTGTGTGCTTGTGTGTGGCCGAAAATACAAGTGTGTATTCTCTCTCAAAGTTTTCCAAGAGTTTGTGGTGTTTTGTGATTCCATTTGAGGCATTCACACTATTGGTGCTTGGCCCTCAAACTCCTAGGAATTGAACTCATCATTAAAAGGTATGTAATCTCATCTAATTCTTTTATGTTTAAAAGTACCCCATGCCATGTTAGATAGGTTATGAACCTTGGAAATTTATTATTTTGCATGTATTTAGACAAACATAGATCCAAGGTTTATTAGGGTTGCATGCACACTTAGGAAGTGTTAGATTGCTCAAAACCCAACAGTGGTATCAGAGCCTAGGCTTGCTTGTTTGATACTTGATGCAAAATAGAGTAAAAAGTTGAAATTGTTGCTGTCTGGTTGATGGACTCGCCGAGTTCAAGGCAAAATTCATCCTACTCGGCGAGTAGGTTCGTGCACTCGGCGAGTAGAATGATCAGAGTGCAGAATTTCGACTTTTGCTGCTGGAAATGGACTAGAAACATTACCCTAAACTGTTTTGGTGTTTTAAAACTTGTTTTAGTTGGTGTAATGGTTGTTCTAATCCATTTACAATAGCATATATCAAAATTCCATGTTTTTATGAGTTCATATAATTCTTGAAATTTTGATGATCATGTTCATGTTCTTATGAATTTAGAAGATGATAGGAATTATTTGTTGAATTGTTTAGAATTAATTCTTGGTCATTTATGTGTTTTAATGGAGTCCATAATTTGTCCTCAAGTTATGGATATCCAAAGGTCACTTTTATTTAACACACACTTAAAACACATAAGTTACATGAAAATGAAGAGTCTTCATTTTTATGAACCTTTAATTCATAAGTTATGAAATGAAAAGTCTTGGATGGTTACAAAAGATGAAGAGTCTTGTCCTTAAGTTATGGAGGTTCAAGAGTCACTTCATTAATAAATATATAAATAAAGTGTAACCTTAATTAATTCCATAAGTTATAAAATAAAGAAAAGTAATTCTTTTATTAGTTTAAAGTCTTCCATAACTTGTCCTCAAGTTATGCAACTTGAAGAGTTTTTTGGATTAAAACTACTTTAAACACATAAATCATGGAATTAATTAGTTTTGAATAGTTTCAAAACTTGCCCTCAAGTTTTGGAATTTGGAAAAGTTTCACACACTTTAATAAACTTTAATTCCAACACTTAGAATTTTAAAAGTTAAAATTCAACCCTTATACTATTTATAACATTAATGGTTAATTATTATATATATGTATAAGAACAAGTCGTTTTACCGTTAGTAGGTCTCATTCACGAAACCGGTCTATAAGGTGGGTATAAGGTTGTTGCCTATAAAATGGCGACTTAATGGGTGTCCACTCTTACCCACCGCTTGCTTGACTGGTGGAGGGTCGTTAGCCGAACGGGTAGGACAATGAATTTAAATTCTCATTAAAAGTATAATGAATATTATAAAGTAACTAAGTATTTTTTATTTAATTCCCAATCTTAGTTACTTTAGGAAAAATGTGAATTTGGTGCTAGCCCATGGAATTCACACTTTGTACCTTACCAAGTCGTTGGTGGAGCGTGTGTGGTTAACCGGCACACTAACTTGGACTAGTAAGGATCACGAAGGGTGACTTAATGTTTGTCATAGATCAATGGAGCGTGTGTGGTTAACCGGCACATTGATTGGGTGATAATATTAAGGGTACCAAGTGAATTGGTATGGTTATTCACACCTTGTTTTGTGATCCTCGACATCCCAGTCACAAAATTTGAGAGGGCACACTCGAGATTGAAACATGCCATTGAAAAAGTTCAATGAATCTCAAAAGATCTAGGAATTTCAAATCCAATTAAAACCTAATAAATTGTTTCGTTTTTTCATGGTGGAAATTGGTGAATCGTCATTCGCTTACCTTCAAATATTTTATAGCTTGGATTACGGCATCCCTCTTCCAAATTATAAAATATTGTGTTGGGTCCTAGCCTTAATATTTCATATTGGGTGTTATATTAGGGACTTTGAATCAACTAACTTGATTTTCTCCCATTATAGATGTCTGGTTCAGACAACTATGATCTTCCCAAATCTCTTGAAGATGGTGTCCCTCAACATCATGCTTCACTTCCTCCACCTCCTACAATTATTCTCCCTCACCCACAAGTTCTTGAAAAGTTTAAAGTCACTCAATCCCTATTGGCAAGCATAGTCTATGTGTGCTCACATCTTGGAGATAAAGTCACATATTGACAAGCCGGGAGAGTTGGGTGTCAAAGTCTCGTGAAGGTTGGATGTTCAATCACTTTCTTAGTAACATAGTGAGTCTCTTTGGGACTACTTTGAGACAGACTATGACATGACCCTTAATGATGTTATCTATTTGCTTGGTGTTGTGAAATCAGCAATGATTTGGAACACTAGTAAAGCAAATTTGATTAAAAGAACAACTTCCCAAGTCTTAAATGGACATTGACAATGGTAGCATTTGATATCTAGAAAAGCAATTCTCTTCCCAATGGAAAGGGATCGGCCATAGTCAACTCGGTTGACCAAATGGTAAAGAGAAAGGCTAAGTCTGAGATAGTCTCATGTGCCATTACCAAAGGGTCCATGTGTTTTGTTGCCAAAGGAAGGGGCATTGGTTGCGAAGCTGCCCTATTCACCTGAAAGGTCATAAGGTTGATCAAGTCAAGAGGTTTGACTCTACTTCGGGTAAAGTCCACTGTCTAACTCTATTAAGTTTCTACTTGGAGATTCTTATTACATAATGTGAATGGGTCACATGTTGATGGTTTTAAGAATCAAAGAAAAGATAGGAAGCTTAAAGTAAGTATATGTTGATTCTGATTGCGAAGGTGGGTTTCGATCGCATGGTTCGGTAATCAGAATTTTGAGCTGTTGCTTAAGAGCTATAATATATTGCTTATGTGTTTCCAGTAATAGCAATATTGGAAAGTGTATTTGATTCCTTCATTTGTGGTAGTGTCTGAATTTACCGAATGAAGAAAGTTTTTCATCACCCAAGTTTCAATTGGACAGAAACTTGGAATCATACAAGTTGTATTGTATGATGAATGAGAATTTTCATCTTTGAAAATTAAGACTAATTCTTTGATCACATGTATATGTGAGTCAATTGAAGGACTAAGGAATTAGGTATATTGGGTGTGCGCTGGTCAAGGTCCACCACAAAGATTGATTTGTCATGATTTACTAAAGATTAGTAAATATGATTATACTTATGAGGTTAAGTATAATTCTGTAACATTGGAAAGGTTACAATGTATGACAGAACAAATGAGAAGAATAAAATTAGGCAGAAATATAAAAGTTTCTCAAATCTGAAAGGATGGGAGAGTACTTTAGTATCATATTTCATGATCATCTTAATGATTATGAAACCATATCACAAATTTATACTCTAAGGACGTCTTAGTGCATTGTTATGGCTAAAAAGAGAGGTCATGAATTGTTGGATTGGTTAAAATCAAGAAGATGAGTCATACTTCGTTCCAAAACAATTCTTAGAGTCACACTCCTCCAAGATTGTAACCTTGAGTGACATAAAGGAAGATTTATTAACACTAGTCAAATGTAAGAGTAAAATGTTTTCTACTCTTGTACATTTGAGATTGGTAAGTTGTGATGTCGTGGATGAGACAAAGACCAACTAAGACCAATTGTGTAAAGTGTTAGTCTTGATAAGAATCCGCACTATCCCTTGAATATTTGTTTTGTCAAGGAATGGTTCTTGACTGGGGAAACTTATATGTCAAGGGGACAGTGGGAGCCTTAAAGATCCTGAAAAAGTTTCAAGATTTAATCAAGAGTAAAACCTGTAATTTATCACTAGCACACGACTTAAGGTTTGCAACCTATCGTGTTGACATAATTCTTATTTCTGTACCTACTTCAAATAAGTTGGATTTGCATGTGAGTTATCAGAGTTCAACTTGGAAGCATTGGTGGGCCTTGTGCTACCAAGGTGACAAGAAACTAAAACTGAACAAGTTTAATCCATGTAAGGCTGAATTTGTCACTAACCTTATCATGTGATTATGGTTTTGACAAATTCACATGGATAGGAACTCATACACTATAAAATCTAAGTGTCATAAGGTTTCTCTCCGATTCATGAAAATGATGGTGAGGAAACGCTTTCACTAAGTAGATTTTAAGTAGATAGCAATTGTGTTATTTGCATTTTCAAAAATCGTTAGTGGAGCGCGTGTGGTTAACCGGCACACTAACATGGACTTATGAGAAATGGCAAATGCCTAAGCAATTGAGACTATGATTACGGTATCCCTTTTCATAGTTCTGAAAATTGTTTAGACACACATGTGAGCTATCTAAGAAAGGGTGTATGAATCTAAATTTCAGAAGTCCAACAGATTTCTGGAAATATGTCAGAGCTAGTGGGAGCATAAGTGTTATGCTGATAATCATCATGTTAGTGGGAGCATGATTATTACGTTTAGTGTTGCAAGTTAGCAATGTTAATTATAGAAAACAAAGTTTCAATTCGTGAAGTTGCAGGGGTTGAAAAGTTGTTTTGCTATAATTAAGGGAGAGGAAATTATACTTCGTTTCAATTCTAAAGCTTAGATTGAGATTTTAATCGTCTTTAGTCAAGGACATGTATATGAATTTTATGTCTAAATGGTTCGAATTAAGGAAATTCTATATATATTGCGTTCTCAAAATTCAATTATGACTACGGCATCCCTCTTCATAGTTAACTTTTGAAAACATGGCAAATAAAAAATATTGTAGCAAAAGACTGGTCTAGTATCATGTCTTTATGTCAAACATCATGAATCATGTCCCATATGCTTCAGATATAGGATTGATTGCATGTGCTATAATATTCATCTTTTCTAAATTTTCCAAATGCTCAGGGCATTTAGAGGGGAAAAGTCTAGAACTGGATATGACTAAAGTGATTAAGCAATTGTCGAGGACAATCTGAGGTTCGCCAAAGATTGGTTGCCCAGGGACAGTTGGAAGTATGATGTAAGTTGTCGGAAAGGACCATATTGACATATTCTGAAAAGAAATAACTCTTGTTCGGAAGTGATAGTCAAAATGGGACTATGGAAATGTCTCCATAGGTGGAAGTTATTCAATCTATGTAAGATTAGAAAACCTTAATGCAAGAAGGATGTTCAAAGCAATGTACTTTGAATATGAGACTTCCGTTCCATAGAAGTTGACCTTCTTTGGAATACCCTGTAATGATAGGTGACAAGGTTTTGGTGACTTTATGCATAATCATTACAAGAGGAACATTACATAAAAGTTTAAAATCTAACAGTTTTTTGGTAAATGATAGGAATCGGGAATTCTCATATTTACAATAAGGATTTGGGATTGTGAAATGAGTATCAATGGAATCATGTTCAATTGATCTACATTACAATGTAAGGATCATAGACAAACATAGTGTGCATACTTGGAGTATGGCATAACTATTGTTTAGAAAAACAAAGTGTACATGCTAGGAGCATGGGACGACTATTGTTTTTATTCAAGTCTTAAGTTGATTGTTTGAAACATTATACAATAAATAATGTGTAATCAATATGGTGATAAATAAAAGGTGGTTCTATTTATATTCAAAAGGGTTCTGAGACCATATTGGATTCGATTATTATTGTGTTTTACTTTGCATGTTTTGACTTCCAAAATAGCTAGGTTATTCTTTCCGAATGACTAAGTTATTTAAACACTCCACAGTCGTTCATATGTTGGAAGTAGGTATGAATCAAGACTGTCATGAATCGAGTTTGTAGATGGCTAAATGGGTTTAGTCATAGCAATGGTTGCTGCAACATTCATGAGTGCTCATAAGTTATGAGTATTGGATTAAACCCACACTCACTTGTATCACTTCATGGAATTTATCTCGAGTGATCGTGAGACGGTAATATCATATAAATCTTCAAACCTAGAGATATGAGTTGTTACCTATGAGTTGGTTGTGCATTGATTGAACGTAAACGCATCAGTAACTTGATGTTATAAAACGTGCCTTTGTGTACAATTCAACAAGTAGTAGAACAAGCATATGAGTCGAAGTTTATCTGTTCCTTCTAGAAATAGAAGCGATATCTGGGCCCCTCGATGATTTTGTTGTGACCTATGTACCAGCTGGTCAGAACTAAAATTGATGTGTTTGATTAAGTTCTTTGTCAAACAAATCAAAAATCGGGAAACAAACTGCTGGACAATAAGTACGACGTTGTTCCATGTATTTGTCCGGCTGATATCATGAGAACAGAGGATTATACGATCACTTATCTAAAATGGCGCTTCATAGTTCAACAGAGTTTTCTTCATAGTTCAATGGAGTTTTCGAGAGCTACGATTGCTGGTTGGTTCCTAAAGTAACATACGCAAATATAGTTATTAGACTTATCCAAGTGGGAGTCTGTTGGATAAGGTGTCTAAGTCCATAACTTATTTGGTATATACTTGACCCAACCCGGCATGGTCCATTTGGGTTGCATTTCATCCAAACTATTTATGGATAATTTTATGAGAGTTATACACATATGTTTATTAATATATTGTAAGTTATAATATATTAATATGAAGTTATTTAATTAGTGTTAGTCTTAAATTAATTATGAATTAATTTAGAGATTAAAAGGAAGACTAATTAGATTGTGGGCTATTGGTTTTATATAGTGTGGGCTAACACTCATTTGTTAATGGGCTAGGCTTATATGGAAGTCCATGGATGATCCATTGAGCTTTTAACCCATGGATCCTTGGAAAGGAAAAGACATGGGTTATTAGGGTTTCACCCTAATCATGTACACTATATAAGCATGCTTATGTTGCATGAAATGGCCCCAAAAAAGAGCAACTAGTGAACTAGTGTGTGTGTGTGTGTGCTTGTGTGTGGCCGAAAATACAAGTGTGTATTCTCTCTCAAAGTTTTCCAAGAGTTTGTGGTGTTTTGTGATTCCATTTGAGGCATTCACACTATTGGTGCTTGGCCCTCAAACTCCTAGGAATTGAACTCATCATTAAAAGGTATGTAATCTCATCTAATTCTTTTATGTTTAAAAGTACCCCATGCCATGTTAGATAGGTTATGAACCTTGGAAATTTATTATTTTGCATGTATTTAGACAAACATAGATCCAAGGTTTATTAGGGTTGCATGCACACTTAGGAAGTGTTAGATTGCTCAAAACCCAACAGTGGTATCAGAGCCTAGGCTTGCTTGTTTGATACTTGATGCAAAATAGAGTAAAAAGTTGAAATTGTTGCTGTCTGGTTGATGGACTCGCCGAGTTCAAGGCAAAATTCATCCTACTCGGCGAGTAGGTTCGTGCACTCGGCGAGTAGAATGATCAGAGTGAATAATTTCGACTTTTGCTGCTGGAAATGGACTAAAAACATTACCCTAAACTGTTTTGGTGTTTTAAAACTTGTTTTAGTTGGTGTAATGGTTGTTCTAATCCATTTACAATAGCATATATCAAAATTCCATGTTTTTATGAGTTCATATAATTCTTGAAATTTTGATGATCATGTTCATGTTCTTTTGAATTTAGAAGATGATAGGAATTATTTGTTGAATTGTTTAGAATTAATTCTTGGTCATTTATGTGTTTTAATGGAGTCCATAATTTGTCCTCAAGTTATGGATATCCAAAGGTCACTTTTATTTAACACACACTTAAAACACATAAGTTACATGAAAATGAAGAGTCTTCATTTTTATGAACCTTTAATTCATAAGTTATGAAATGAAAAGTCTTGGATGGTTACAAAAGATGAAGAGTCTTGTCCTTAAGTTATGGAGGTTCAAGAGTCACTTCATTAATAAATATATAAATAAAGTGTAACCTTAATTAATTCCATAAGTTATAAAATAAAGAAAAGTAATTCTTTTATTAGTTTAAAGTCTTCCATAACTTGTCCTCAAGTTATGCAACTTGAAGAGTTTTTTGGATTAAAACTACTTTAAACACATAAATCATGGAATTAATTAGTTTTGAATAGTTTCAAAACTTGCCCTCAAGTTTTGGAATTTGCAAAAAGTTTCACACACTTTAATAAACTTTAATTCCAACACTTAGAATTTTAAAAGTTAAAATTCAACCCTTATACTATTTATAACATTAATGGTTAATTATTATATATATGTATAAGAACAAGTCGTTTTACCGTTAGTAGGCCTCATTCACGAAACCGGTCTATAAGGTGGGTATAAGGTTGTTGCCTATAAAATGGCGACTTAATGGGTGTCCACTCTTACCCACCGCTTGCTTGACTGGTGGAGGGTCGTTAGCCGAACGGGTAGGACAATGAATTTAAATTCTCATTAAAAGTATAATGAATATTATAAAGTAACTAAGTATTTTTTATTTAATTCCCAATCTTAGTTACTTTAGGAAAAATGTGAATTTGGTGCTAGCCCATGGAATTCACACTTTGTACCTTACCAAGTCGTTGGTGGAGCGTGTGTGGTTAACCGGCACACTAACTTGGACTAGTAAGGATCACGAAGGGTGACTTAATGTTTGTCATAGATCAATGGAGCGTGTGTGGTTAACCGGCACATTGATTGGGTGATAATATTAAGGGTACCAAGTGAATTGGTATGGTTATTCACACCTTGTTTTGTGATCCTCGACATCCCAGTCACAAAATTTGAGAGGGCACACTCGAGATTGAAACATGCCATTGAAAAAGTTCAATGAATCTCAAAAGATCTAGGAATTTCAAATCCAATTAAAACCTAATAAATTGTTTCGTTTTTTCATGGTGGAAATTGGTGAATCGTCATTCGCTTACCTTCAAATATTTTATAGCTTGGATTACGGCATCCCTCTTCCAAATTATAAAATATTGTGTTGGGTCCTAGCCTTAATATTTCATATTGGGTGTTATATTAGGGACTTTGAATCAACTAACTTGATTTTCTCCCATTATAGATGTCTGGTTCAGACAACTATGATCTTCCCAAATCTCTTGAAGATGGTGTCCCTCAACATCATGCTTCACTTCCTCCACCTCCTACAATTATTCTCCCTCACCCACAAGTTCTTGAAAAGTTTAAAGTCACTCAATCCCTATTGGCAAGCATAGTCTATGTGTGCTCACATCTTGGAGATAAAGTCACATATTGACAAGCCGGGAGAGTTGGGTGTCAAAGTCTCGTGAAGGTTGGATGTTCAATCACTTTCTTAGTAACATACTGAGTCTCTTTGGGACTACTTTGAGACAGACTATGACATGACCCTTAATGATGTTATCTATTTGCTTGGTGTTGTGAAATCAGCAATGATTTGGAACACTAGTAAAGCAAATTTGATTAAAAGAACAACTTCCCAAGTCTTAAATGGACATTGACAATGGTAGCATTTGATATCTAGAAAAGCAATTCTCTTCCCAATGGAAAGGGATCGGCCATAGTCAACTCGGTTGACCAAATGGTAAAGAGAAAGGCTAAGTCTGAGATAGTCTCATGTGCCATTACCAAAGGGTCCATGTGTTTTGTTGCCAAAGGAAGGGGCATTGGTTGCGAAGCTGCCCTATTCACCTGAAAGGTCATAAGGTTGATCAAGTCAAGAGGTTTGACTCTACTTCGGGTAAAGTCCACTGTCTAACTCTATTAAGTTTCTACTTGGAGATTCTTATTACATAATGTGAATGGGTCACATGTTGATGGTTTTAAGAATCAAAGAAAAGATAGGAAGCTTAAAGTAAGTATATGTTGATTCTGATTGCGAAGGTGGGTTTCGATCGCATGGTTCGGTAATCAGAATTTTGAGCTGTTGCTTAAGAGCTATAATATATTGCTTATGTGTTTCCAGTAATAGCAATATTGGAAAGTGTATTTGATTCCTTCATTTGTGGTAGTGTCTGAATTTACCGAATGAAGAAAGTTTTTCATCACCCAAGTTTCAATTGGACAGAAACTTGGAATCATACAAGTTGTATTGTATGATGAATGAGAATTTTCATCTTTGAAAATTAAGACTAATTCTTTGATCACATGTATATGTGAGTCAATTGAAGGACTAAGGAATTAGGTATATTGGGTGTGCGCTGGTCAAGGTCCACCACAAAGATTGATTTGTCATGATTTACTAAAGATTAGTAAATATGATTATACTTATGAGGTTAAGTATAATTCTGTAACATTGGAAAGGTTACAATGTATGACAGAACAAATGAGAAGAATAAAATTAGGCAGAAATATAAAAGTTTCTCAAATCTGAAAGGATGGGAGAGTACTTTAGTATCATATTTCATGATCATCTTAATGATTATGAAACCATATCACAAATTTATACTCTAAGGACGTCTTAGTGCATTGTTATGGCTAAAAAGAGAGGTCATGAATTGTTGGATTGGTTAAAATCAAGAAGATGAGTCATACTTCGTTCCAAAACAATTCTTAGAGTCACACTCCTCCAAGATTGTAACCTTGAGTGACATAAAGGAAGATTTATTAACACTAGTCAAATGTAAGAGTAAAATGTTTTCTACTCTTGTACATTTGAGATTGGTAAGTTGTGATGTCGTGGATGAGACAAAGACCAACTAAGACCAATTGTGTAAAGTGTTAGTCTTGATAAGAATCCGCACTATCCCTTGAATATTTGTTTTGTCAAGGAATGGTTCTTGACTGGGGAAACTTATATGTCAAGGGGACAGTGGGAGCCTTAAAGATCCTGAAAAAGTTTCAAGATTTAATCAAGAGTAAAACCTGTAATTTATCACTAGCACACGACTTAAGGTTTGCAACCTATCGTGTTGACATAATTCTTATTTCTGTACCTACTTCAAATAAGTTGGATTTGCATGTGAGTTATCAGAGTTCAACTTGGAAGCATTGGTGGGCCTTGTGCTACCAAGGTGACAAGAAACTAAAACTGAACAAGTTTAATCCATGTAAGGCTGAATTTGTCACTAACCTTATCATGTGATTATGGTTTTGACAAATTCACATGGATAGGAACTCATACACTATAAAATCTAAGTGTCATAAGGTTTCTCTCCGATTCATGAAAATGATGGTGAGGAAACGCTTTCACTAAGTAGATTTTAAGTAGATAGCAATTGTGTTATTTGCATTTTCAAAAATCGTTAGTGGAGCGCGTGTGGTTAACCGGCACACTAACATGGACTTATGAGAAATGGCAAATGCCTAAGCAATTGAGACTATGATTACGGTATCCCTTTTCATAGTTCTGAAAATTGTTTAGACACACATGTGAGCTATCTAAGAAAGGGTGTATGAATCTAAATTTCAGAAGTCCAACAGATTTCTGGAAATATGTCAGAGCTAGTGGGAGCATAAGTGTTATGCTGATAATCATCATGTTAGTGGGAGCATGATTATTACGTTTAGTGTTGCAAGTTAGCAATGTTAATTATAGAAAACAAAGTTTCAATTCGTGAAGTTGCAGGGGTTGAAAAGTTGTTTTGCTATAATTAAGGGAGAGGAAATTATACTTCGTTTCAATTCTAAAGCTTAGATTGAGATTTTAATCGTCTTTAGTCAAGGACATGTATATGAATTTTATGTCTAAATGGTTCGAATTAAGGAAATTCTATATATATTGCGTTCTCAAAATTCAATTATGACTACGGCATCCCTCTTCATAGTTAACTTTTGAAAACATGGCAAATAAAAAATATTGTAGCAAAAGACTGGTCTAGTATCATGTCTTTATGTCAAACATCATGAATCATGTCCCATATGCTTCAGATATAGGATTGATTGCATGTGCTATAATATTCATCTTTTCTAAATTTTCCAAATGCTCAGGGCATTTAGAGGGGAAAAGTCTAGAACTGGATATGACTAAAGTGATTAAGCAATTGTCGAGGACAATCTGAGGTTCGCCAAAGATTGGTTGCCCAGGGACAGTTGGAAGTATGATGTAAGTTGTCGGAAAGGACCATATTGACATATTCTGAAAAGAAATAACTCTTGTTCGGAAGTGATAGTCAAAATGGGACTATGGAAATGTCTCCATAGGTGGAAGTTATTCAATCTATGTAAGATTAGAAAACCTTAATGCAAGAAGGATGTTCAAAGCAATGTACTTTGAATATGAGACTTCCGTTCCATAGAAGTTGACCTTCTTTGGAATACCCTGTAATGATAGGTGACAAGGTTTTGGTGACTTTATGCATAATCATTACAAGAGGAACATTACATAAAAGTTTAAAATCTAACAGTTTTTTGGTAAATGATAGGAATCGGGAATTCTCATATTTACAATAAGGATTTGGGATTGTGAAATGAGTATCAATGGAATCATGTTCAATTGATCTACATTACAATGTAAGGATCATAGACAAACATAGTGTGCATACTTGGAGTATGGCATAACTATTGTTTAGAAAAACAAAGTGTACATGCTAGGAGCATGGGACGACTGTTGTTTTTATTCAAGTCTTAAGTTGATTGTTTGAAACATTATACAATAAATAATGTGTAATCAATATGGTGATAAATAAAAGGTGGTTCTATTTATATTCAAAAGGGTTCTGAGACCATATTGGATTCGATTATTATTGTGTTTTACTTTGCATGTTTTGACTTCCAAAATAGCTAGGTTATTCTTTCCGAATGACTAAGTTATTTAAACACTCCACAGTCGTTCATATGTTGGAAGTAGGTATGAATCAAGACTGTCATGAATCGAGTTTGTAGATGGCTAAATGGGTTTAGTCATAGCAATGGTTGCTGCAACATTCATGAGTGCTCATAAGTTATGAGTATTGGATTAAACCCACACTCACTTGTATCACTTCATGGAATTTATCTCGAGTGATCGTGAGACGGTAATATCATATAAATCTTCAAACCTAGAGATATGAGTTGTTACCTATGAGTTGGTTGTGCATTGATTGAACGTAAACGCATCAGTAACTTGATGTTATAAAACGTGCCTTTGTGTACAATTCAACAAGTAGTAGAACAAGCATATGAGTCGAAGTTTATCTGTTCCTTCTAGAAATAGAAGCGATATCTGGGCCCCTCGATGATTTTGTTGTGACCTATGTACCAGCTGGTCAGAACTAAAATTGATGTGTTTGATTAAGTTCTTTGTCAAACAAATCAAAAATCGGGAAACAAACTGCTGGACAATAAGTACGACGTTGTTCCATGTATTTGTCCGGCTGATATCATGAGAACAGAGGATTATACGATCACTTATCTAAAATGGCGCTTCATAGTTCAACAGAGTTTTCTTCATAGTTCAATGGAGTTTTCGAGAGCTACGATTGCTGGTTGGTTCCTAAAGTAACATACGCAAATATAGTTATTAGACTTATCCAAGTGGGAGTCTGTTGGATAAGGTGTCTAAGTCCATAACTTATTTGGTATATACTTGACCCGACCCGGCATGGTCCATTTGGGTTGCATTTCATCCAAACTATTTATGGATAATTTTATGAGAGTTATACACATATGTTTATTAATATATTGTAAGTTATAATATATTAATATGAAGTTATTTAATTAGTGTTAGTCTTAAATTAATTATGAATTAATTTAGAGATTAAAAGGAAGACTAATTAGATTGTGGGCTATTGGTTTTATATAGTGTGGGCTAACACTCATTTGTTAATGGGCTAGGCTTATATGGAAGTCCATGGATGATCCATTGAGCTTTTAACCCATGGATCCTTGGAAAGGAAAAGACATGGGTTATTAGGGTTTCACCCTAATCATGTACACTATATAAGCATGCTTATGTTGCATGAAATGGCCCCAAAAAAGAGCAACTAGTGAACTAGTGTGTGTGTGTGTGCTTGTGTGTGGCCGAAAATACAAGTGTGTATTCTCTCTCAAAGTTTTCCAAGAGTTTGTGGTGTTTTGTGATTCCATTTGAGGCATTCACACTATTGGTGCTTGGCCCTCAAACTCCTAGGAATTGAACTCATCATTAAAAGGTATGTAATCTCATCTAATTCTTTTATGTTTAAAAGTACCCCATGCCATGTTAGATAGGTTATGAACCTTGGAAAATTATTATTTTGCATGTATTTAGACAAACATAGATCCAAGGTTTATTAGGGTTGCATGCACACTTAGGAAGTGTTAGATTGCTCAAAACCCAACAGTGGTATCAGAGCCTAGGCTTGCTTGTTTGATACTTGATGCAAAATAGAGTAAAAAGTTGAAATTGTTGCTGTCTGGTTGATGGACTCGCCGAGTTCAAGGCAAAATTCATCCTACTCGGCGAGTAGGTTCGTGCACTCGGCGAGTAGAATGATCAGAGTGCATAATTTCGACTTTTGCTGCTGGAAATGGACTAAAAACATTACCCTAAACTGTTTTGGTGTTTTAAAACTTGTTTTAGTTGGTGTAATGGTTGTTCTAATCCATTTACAATAGCATATATCAAAATTCCATGTTTTTATGAGTTCATATAATTCTTGAAATTTTGATGATCATGTTCATGTTCTTTTGAATTTAGAAGATGATAGGAATTATTTGTTGAATTGTTTAGAATTAATTCTTGGTCATTTATGTGTTTTAATGGAGTCCATAATTTGTCCTCAAGTTATGGATATCCAAAGGTCACTTTTATTTAACACACACTTAAAACACATAAGTTACATGAAAATGAAGAGTCTTCATTTTTATGAACCTTTAATTCATAAGTTATGAAATGAAAAGTCTTGGATGGTTACAAAAGATGAAGAGTCTTGTCCTTAAGTTATGGAGGTTCAAGAGTCACTTCATTAATAAATATATAAATAAAGTGTAACCTTAATTAATTCCATAAGTTATAAAATAAAGAAAAGTAATTCTTTTATTAGTTTAAAGTCTTCCATAACTTGTCCTCAAGTTATGCAACTTGAAGAGTTTTTTGGATTAAAACTACTTTAAACACATAAATCATGGAATTAATTAGTTTTGAATAGTTTCAAAACTTGCCCTCAAGTTTTGGAATTTGGAAAAGTTTCACACACTTTAATAAACTTTAATTCCAACACTTAGAATTTTAAAAGTTAAAATTCAACCCTTATACTATTTATAACATTAATGGTTAATTATTATATATATGTATAAGAACAAGTCGTTTTACCGTTAGTAGGCCTCATTCACGAAACCGGTCTATAAGGTGGGTATAAGGTTGTTGCCTATAAAATGGCGACTTAATGGGTGTCCACTCTTACCCACCGCTTGCTTGACTGGTGGAGGGTCGTTAGCCGAACGGGTAGGACAATGAATTTAAATTCTCATTAAAAGTATAATGAATATTATAAAGTAACTAAGTATTTTTTATTTAATTCCCAATCTTAGTTACTTTAGGAAAAATGTGAATTTGGTGCTAGCCCATGGAATTCACACTTTGTACCTTACCAAGTCGTTGGTGGAGCGTGTGTGGTTAACCGGCACACTAACTTGGACTAGTAAGGATCACGAAGGGTGACTTAATGTTTGTCATAGATCAATGGAGCGTGTGTGGTTAACCGGCACATTGATTGGGTGATAATATTAAGGGTACCAAGTGAATTGGTATGGTTATTCACACCTTGTTTTGTGATCCTCGACATCCCAGTCACAAAATTTGAGAGGGCACACTCGAGATTGAAACATGCCATTGAAAAAGTTCAATGAATCTCAAAAGATCTAGGAATTTCAAATCCAATTAAAACCTAATAAATTGTTTCGTTTTTTCATGGTGGAAATTGGTGAATCGTCATTCGCTTACCTTCAAATATTTTATAGCTTGGATTACGGCATCCCTCTTCCAAATTATAAAATATTGTGTTGGGTCCTAGCCTTAATATTTCATATTGGGTGTTATATTAGGGACTTTGAATCAACTAACTTGATTTTCTCCCATTATAGATGTCTGGTTCAGACAACTATGATCTTCCCAAATCTCTTGAAGATGGTGTCCCTCAACATCATGCTTCACTTCCTCCACCTCCTACAATTATTCTCCCTCACCCACAAGTTCTTGAAAAGTTTAAAGTCACTCAATCCCTATTGGCAAGCATAGTCTATGTGTGCTCACATCTTGGAGATAAAGTCACATATTGACAAGCCGGGAGAGTTGGGTGTCAAAGTCTCGTGAAGGTTGGATGTTCAATCACTTTCTTAGTAACATACTGAGTCTCTTTGGGACTACTTTGAGACAGACTATGACATGACCCTTAATGATGTTATCTATTTGCTTGGTGTTGTGAAATCAGCAATGATTTGGAACACTAGTAAAGCAAATTTGATTAAAAGAACAACTTCCCAAGTCTTAAATGGACATTGACAATGGTAGCATTTGATATCTAGAAAAGCAATTCTCTTCCCAATGGAAAGGGATCGGCCATAGTCAACTCGGTTGACCAAATGGTAAAGAGAAAGGCTAAGTCTGAGATAGTCTCATGTGCCATTACCAAAGGGTCCATGTGTTTTGTTGCCAAAGGAAGGGGCATTGGTTGCGAAGCTGCCCTATTCACCTGAAAGGTCATAAGGTTGATCAAGTCAAGAGGTTTGACTCTACTTCGGGTAAAGTCCACTGTCTAACTCTATTAAGTTTCTACTTGGAGATTCTTATTACATAATGTGAATGGGTCACATGTTGATGGTTTTAAGAATCAAAGAAAAGATAGGAAGCTTAAAGTAAGTATATGTTGATTCTGATTGCGAAGGTGGGTTTCGATCGCATGGTTCGGTAATCAGAATTTTGAGCTGTTGCTTAAGAGCTATAATATATTGCTTATGTGTTTCCAGTAATAGCAATATTGGAAAGTGTATTTGATTCCTTCATTTGTGGTAGTGTCTGAATTTACCGAATGAAGAAAGTTTTTCATCACCCAAGTTTCAATTGGACAGAAACTTGGAATCATACAAGTTGTATTGTATGATGAATGAGAATTTTCATCTTTGAAAATTAAGACTAATTCTTTGATCACATGTATATGTGAGTCAATTGAAGGACTAAGGAATTAGGTATATTGGGTGTGCGCTGGTCAAGGTCCACCACAAAGATTGATTTGTCATGATTTACTAAAGATTAGTAAATATGATTATACTTATGAGGTTAAGTATAATTCTGTAACATTGGAAAGGTTACAATGTATGACAGAACAAATGAGAAGAATAAAATTAGGCAGAAATATAAAAGTTTCTCAAATCTGAAAGGATGGGAGAGTACTTTAGTATCATATTTCATGATCATCTTAATGATTATGAAACCATATCACAAATTTATACTCTAAGGACGTCTTAGTGCATTGTTATGGCTAAAAAGAGAGGTCATGAATTGTTGGATTGGTTAAAATCAAGAAGATGAGTCATACTTCGTTCCAAAACAATTCTTAGAGTCACACTCCTCCAAGATTGTAACCTTGAGTGACATAAAGGAAGATTTATTAACACTAGTCAAATGTAAGAGTAAAATGTTTTCTACTCTTGTACATTTGAGATTGGTAAGTTGTGATGTCGTGGATGAGACAAAGACCAACTAAGACCAATTGTGTAAAGTGTTAGTCTTGATAAGAATCCGCACTATCCCTTGAATATTTGTTTTGTCAAGGAATGGTTCTTGACTGGGGAAACTTATATGTCAAGGGGACAGTGGGAGCCTTAAAGATCCTGAAAAAGTTTCAAGATTTAATCAAGAGTAAAACCTGTAATTTATCACTAGCACACGACTTAAGGTTTGCAACCTATCGTGTTGACATAATTCTTATTTCTGTACCTACTTCAAATAAGTTGGATTTGCATGTGAGTTATCAGAGTTCAACTTGGAAGCATTGGTGGGCCTTGTGCTACCAAGGTGACAAGAAACTAAAACTGAACAAGTTTAATCCATGTAAGGCTGAATTTGTCACTAACCTTATCATGTGATTATGGTTTTGACAAATTCACATGGATAGGAACTCATACACTATAAAATCTAAGTGTCATAAGGTTTCTCTCCGATTCATGAAAATGATGGTGAGGAAACGCTTTCACTAAGTAGATTTTAAGTAGATAGCAATTGTGTTATTTGCATTTTCAAAAATCGTTAGTGGAGCGCGTGTGGTTAACCGGCACACTAACATGGACTTATGAGAAATGGCAAATGCCTAAGCAATTGAGACTATGATTACGGTATCCCTTTTCATAGTTCTGAATATTGTTTAGACACACATGTGAGCTATCTAAGAAAGGGTGTATGAATCTAAATTTCAGAAGTCCAACAGATTTCTGGAAATATGTCAGAGCTAGTGGGAGCATAAGTGTTATGCTGATAATCATCATGTTAGTGGGAGCATGATTATTACGTTTAGTGTTGCAAGTTAGCAATGTTAATTATAGAAAACAAAGTTTCAATTCGTGAAGTTGCAGGGGTTGAAAAGTTGTTTTGCTATAATTAAGGGAGAGGAAATTATACTTCGTTTCAATTCTAAAGCTTAGATTGAGATTTTAATCGTCTTTAGTCAAGGACATGTATATGAATTTTATGTCTAAATGGTTCGAATTAAGGAAATTCTATATATATTGCGTTCTCAAAATTCAATTATGACTACGGCATCCCTCTTCATAGTTAACTTTTGAAAACATGGCAAATAAAAAATATTGTAGCAAAAGACTGGTCTAGTATCATGTCTTTATGTCAAACATCATGAATCATGTCCCATATGCTTCAGATATAGGATTGATTGCATGTGCTATAATATTCATCTTTTCTAAATTTTCCAAATGCTCAGGGCATTTAGAGGGGAAAAGTCTAGAACTGGATATGACTAAAGTGATTAAGCAATTGTCGAGGACAATCTGAGGTTCGCCAAAGATTGGTTGCCCAGGGACAGTTGGAAGTATGATGTAAGTTGTCGGAAAGGACCATATTGACATATTCTGAAAAGAAATAACTCTTGTTCGGAAGTGATAGTCAAAATGGGACTATGGAAATGTCTCCATAGGTGGAAGTTATTCAATCTATGTAAGATTAGAAAACCTTAATGCAAGAAGGATGTTCAAAGCAATGTACTTTGAATATGAGACTTCCGTTCCATAGAAGTTGACCTTCTTTGGAATACCCTGTAATGATAGGTGACAAGGTTTTGGTGACTTTATGCATAATCATTACAAGAGGAACATTACATAAAAGTTTAAAATCTAACAGTTTTTTGGTAAATGATAGGAATCGGGAATTCTCATATTTACAATAAGGATTTGGGATTGTGAAATGAGTATCAATGGAATCATGTTCAATTGATCTACATTACAATGTAAGGATCATAGACAAACATAGTGTGCATACTTGGAGTATGGCATAACTATTGTTTAGAAAAACAAAGTGTACATGCTAGGAGCATGGGACGACTGTTGTTTTTATTCAAGTCTTAAGTTGATTGTTTGAAACATTATACAATAAATAATGTGTAATCAATATGGTGATAAATAAAAGGTGGTTCTATTTATATTCAAAAGGGTTCTGAGACCATATTGGATTCGATTATTATTGTGTTTTACTTTGCATGTTTTGACTTCCAAAATAGCTAGGTTATTCTTTCCGAATGACTAAGTTATTTAAACACTCCACAGTCGTTCATATGTTGGAAGTAGGTATGAATCAAGACTGTCATGAATCGAGTTTGTAGATGGCTAAATGGGTTTAGTCATAGCAATGGTTGCTGCAACATTCATGAGTGCTCATAAGTTATGAGTATTGGATTAAACCCACACTCACTTGTATCACTTCATGGAATTTATCTCGAGTGATCGTGAGACGGTAATATCATATAAATCTTCAAACCTAGAGATATGAGTTGTTACCTATGAGTTGGTTGTGCATTGATTGAACGTAAACGCATCAGTAACTTGATGTTATAAAACGTGCCTTTGTGTACAATTCAACAAGTAGTAGAACAAGCATATGAGTCGAAGTTTATCTGTTCCTTCTAGAAATAGAAGCGATATCTGGGCCCCTCGATGATTTTGTTGTGACCTATGTACCAGCTGGTCAGAACTAAAATTGATGTGTTTGATTAAGTTCTTTGTCAAACAAATCAAAAATCGGGAAACAAACTGCTGGACAATAAGTACGACGTTGTTCCATGTATTTGTCCGACTGATATCATGAGAACAGAGGATTATACGATCACTTATCTAAAATGGCGCTTCATAGTTCAACAGAGTTTTCTTCATAGTTCAATGGAGTTTTCGAGAGCTACGATTGCTGGTTGGTTCCTAAAGTAACATACGCAAATATAGTTATTAGACTTATCCAAGTAGGAGTCTGTTGGATAAGGTGTCTAAGTCCATAACTTATTTGGTATATACTTGACCCGACCCAGCATGGTCCATTTGGGTTGCATTTCATCCAAACTATTTATGGATAATTTTATGAGAGTTATACACATATGTTTATTAATATATTGTAAGTTATAATATATTAATATGAAGTTATTTAATTAGTGTTAGTCTTAAATTAATTATGAATTAATTTAGAGATTAAAAGGAAGACTAATTAGATTGTGGGCTATTGGTTTTATATAGTGTGGGCTAACACTCATTTGTTAATGGGCTAGGCTTATATGGAAGTCCATGGATGATCCATGGAGCTTTTAACCCATGGATCCTTGGAAAGGAAAAGACATGGGTTATTAGGGTTTCACCCTAATCATGTACACTATATAAGCATGCTTATGTTGCATGAAATGGCCCCAAAAAAGAGCAACTAGTGAACTAGTGTGTGTGTGTGCTTGTGTGTGGCCGAAAATACAAGTGTGTATTCTCTCTCAAAGTTTTCCAAGAGTTTGTGGTGTTTTGTGATTCCATTTGAGGCATTCACACTATTGGTGCTTGGCCCTCAAACTCCTAGGAATTGAACTCATCATCAAAAGGTATGTAATCTCATCTAATTCTTTTATGTTTAAAAGTACCCCATGCCATGTTAGATAGGTTATGAACCTTGGAAAATTATTATTTTGCATGTATTTAGACAAACATAGATCCAAGGTTTATTAGGGTTGCATGTGATGGGTTTTGGTCATAAGACATCCTATGTGCTCATACAAACCCTAATGCTTGGATCTAGGTTTCTCTATTGTACATGCTTTGAATCCAAGACTATAAACCCTAATTCTAGCATATGGAAATCAATATTAACATATAATTAGGTTTAAGATATTACCTTGATTGTTATGTAGCAATAACAATCCCAATTCCTCCTTTGAATTGACTTTGGAAGGCTTAGAGTCACAAGTGTCACTCCTCTAATGGTTCACAAACACCATAAGCAAGAGGATGAAGAGGAGAGAGGATGAAGGCTGCCCAAAACGTGTTCTAACCCTAGAATAAAGCTTCTCCACGTTTTTGGGTCATAAGGGTCTTATATATAATAAGGCTATTAGGGTTATCTAACAAGAAAACCCTAATTTCGTTGCTTAAACCCTAAGCAACCCATAGACTCCTTTAATCAAGCCCATGGACGATTTCCTTATGGGTTTCGCCATAGAATTCGTCCTCCCCTTGATTCAAGGCAATCCATGGCCCAAATTGCAATTATCTTATAATTACAATTCCAGTCCCTTAAGTTTAATTAATCTCTTTTAGTCACAAAACTAATTACTAATTAATTCTTGACTAATATTAATTAAACAATATGATTTCTCCTTTAATATATTATTCTCATAATATATTAATAAATCATATTTACTCCTTTCTTTCCATAATTCATCCTATCAAGTTGCTTCGGTGAAGGCAACCCAAAAGGACCATGCACCATCGGGTCAAGTACATACCAAAATAGTTATGGACTTAGACACTAATCCAACAGTCTCTCACTTGGATAAGTCTAACAACTATTCTGCGTATGACTTCAGATCCTGATCTGCAATCGTAGCTTTCCAAAGCCGCTGTCAACTCTGATCATATCAGATACGCGTGTCCTTAGATAAGGGATCATATATTCCTCCATTCTAGATATCATATGAGATATGATTTCAAATCATTCTCTTTGTACTATATCTCGATTTCCGATTTATGACGACTGACTAATTGAACAAATCAAATTAGCCCTAGCCCGGCCGAGCATTTACGTTTGTCATCACTAAACCATCGAGGGGCCCAAAGATATCGCTTTTATCCTACTTTGGATAAAAGGAATGGATAAACTTTGATACAATGTTTGCTTGCACTCACTCACCGAATCACACACAACAATATGTTTTATAACACCAAGTTACTAGTGCGTTTACATATTATCAATGTGCAACCGATTCGCAAGATACAACTCACACATCTCGGTTTCAAGAATATAAGATGTTATCGTCTCACCAATCACTTGTAATACAATTCATGGAGTGATCCAAGTGAGCGTGGGTTTGATCCAATGCTCAAATCATATTCGTAAGCACTCATGAACGTTGCAGAAAACATTTGCTTATGTCTAATGTTCTTTAGACAATCCACACACCACTTCACGACAGTCTTCATTCATATCTACTTCCAACATATGACCGACTGTAATCGTTTGAATAATTCAATTATTCTTAATAAATTCAATTATTCTGGAAGTCAAAACATGCAAATGTGAAACACAAGAATAATACTAATCCCATATGGCCTCAAACCTTTGAGTATAAATAAAACGCCTTTTATTTATCACCATATTGATTACTCATTATTTGTCGTTTCGGGTAATCAACTTCTTACTTGAATTCCAACACTTGTCCCATGCTCCTAGCATACACACAATGTTTACCTATGGTTCTTAATTTTTGAAATAGATCTCATTGAATACATTTCCAATCCTTCTCATTTCACAACTCCAAATCCGTTTTTCATAAGTCAAAGAATATCAAATTCTTGCTACTTATAGAATATGCTAGATTCTAACATTCTATGCAACTATCCTTTCGTAATATTACTGCACCAAAGTCACAAAGACTATTGTCAATGATATTACAAAGTCCTCTATCGGAGATTGTTACAAGACAATTCCATAGAAGTGATGTCTCTCACTCAAAGTACATTCTTTGAACATCCTTTTGCATAGAAGTTTCTAATCTAGTCATATATTTCTCAATATTCAATTCCCAATATGGACACACTTCCATATGTTCCATATGACAACTCATTTTTAATAGAATCTTATCTATTCATAATGATGTTGATACGGTCCATCCAATATGGAAACATTTCCATATTTTCCAATACTATACTTCCAACTACTCACAAGCGACTAATCCTCGTCGAACTTTGGATTGTCCTTTGATAGTTGTTTAATTATTTTAGTCAAAACCGATTCTAGTCCCTTTTCCCTCTAAATGTGCTCGACATTTGGAAAATTTTAGAATGGTCAAACATTAAAGCATTTGCAATCGATCCTGTACCCGAAGCGTATGGGACACGACGCATAATGTTTTGTTTGCTATGTTCTTAAAATTCGAATTGTGAAGAGGGATGCCGTAATCATAATCGAAATTTTAAGAACACACTTTGTACCTTTGACTAAATTTTATTAACATTTCTCAACCTAAACCTTTAGATTTGAAATGAAGCATAATATTCTCTCCCTTAATTATAGCAAAACAACTCTTCAACTATTGCGACTTTGCAAAGTATGACTCTTGTTTTCTATAATTAATATTGCTAACCTTGCAATACTTTCCTTAATAATCATACAATCATAACTTTTATACTCCCACTATCATGATGATTATTATAAAACATAACACTTATGCTCCCACTAGCTTCGACATGTATTCATAAACATCTTAACTTTCAGAAAACCAATGCTTATTGAATTTCTTAAGTTCATGTTCCTAATACTTAGTGCTTTGATAATCTTTTATCAAGGTTTCTTGAACTTATACACATCTGCCTTCGATAGTTCATATGTGTGTCTAAACACTTAAGACTAATTGCCAAACCTCACAATTCAAATTATGGAAAGGGATACCGTAACCATAATTGAATTCAAGA
Organism: Lactuca sativa; assembly: GCF_002870075.4. NCBI lineage: Eukaryota > Viridiplantae > Streptophyta > Magnoliopsida > Asterales > Asteraceae > Lactuca > Lactuca sativa. The sequence goes on from NC_056627.2 coordinate 260,399,835, forward strand.
ATGCAATTTTACAATCACTATCTTCTTAAAATCTCTCTTAGTGAAAGCATTTCCTCACAATCATTTTCATGAAGGAGGAAATCTTATGACACTTAGATTTGAGTGGTGTATGTGTTCCTATCCATGTGAATTTGTTAAAACCAAAGCTTACGACAAATTCAAACTCATATGGACCGAACTTTCTTAATCTTGATTTCTTGCCTTATGGTAGCACAGCTGCCCACCATGTCTTCCAAGTAGTTAAGAAGCTCACCCTTTCCTATCAATGTACCTTTCATTGATTAGGGTGCTTTGCCTTTTATGCGTTCAAAATGAGAACTCATAGAACTCACATGCATAATTAACTCGATTGGATTGGCACATAAACAAAATAATGTCAACACGATAGGTTGTAAACCTCAACTCGTGTGCTAGTGATGACCGTTAAGGTTTATTTGATTTGTTCTTGAAACCTTTCAAGACCATTAAGGCTCCCACTGACTCCTTGACATATAAGATTCTTTTGTCAATACATTTCTTGACAAACAAATATTCAAGAGTTAGTGTAGCTTTTATCAAAACTCTTCATAAATTGGTCCTAGTTGGTTTTTGTCTTATCGAAGACATCACAACTTTCCACATTTTATGAATGTTTCAAACCTTCTTAAGACTTTTCACTCAATGTCACAATCTTAACTTTAAGACTTGTTATTGGAACGAAGTATGATTGACTTATTGATTTAACCATTTCTTCAATTCTTTGATTCCTCTTCTTGGACATACAATTGTACTAAGACTCACTTAGAGGATCAATTGAGATATGGTTCTTAATCATTAAGACCTATCATCAAGCATAAAAGGTACTCTCCCTTCATCTTAGAATGGAGTAACTTTTATCTTTCTGCCTACTTGATTCTTCTTATTCGTTCTGCTATTGATCTAAACCCTTTAATCAATTCAGAATTACACCTAATCTTGTAAGTATAATCATATTTACTAAACCTTTAGTAAATCATGACGAATATCTTTGTTACTCTTATGGTGAACTTGATCAACACACAACTTTGTGTACTCGATCTCCTAGTCCTTCACTTGACACTTTGTCAATGAGTTAGTCTAATTATCAAATATGAAATTTCTCGTTCATCGTGCAACCAAGTTGCATGATTCCAAATTTTTGTCCAATTGAAACTTGGGCGATGAGAAACTCTCCCTATTTGGTAAATTCTCGACTTTCCATAAGATCCAAATCCATTATTGCTAATAATAGAAACATTTTAACATCAATTTTTCATACACGCCATTGCAAGGATAAATAAATAAAATTTAAAATCAAAATTTATTTTATTGCGGAAAAATTTGTCCTTACAATGCAACTCATTACATCTTTCTTAGCAATCTAATTCTAACTCTAAGTAGTAGCTCAAGAATCTAATCTTCGAGAAATGCGATCGAAATCCATTCCTTCACGGTTAGATTCTGCTCACTTCTTCCCTTAAGCTTCCTTTCTTTTCTTCGATCCTACAAAACATGAATTGTAATCTTATCACATTATGTATTAAGAATCTAGAATAGAAGCTTAAAAGAGTTAGTTAATGGATTTTACCTATCTTAGAGCCATACGTTTTGACTCTCCCGTCTCTTAGATCTCTTAGGTAAATGGGGCAGCTTCGTCTCCAATGCCCCTTCTCTTGGCAATAAAAGCAAATCGACTCTTTTGGAACAGGACATGGAATTATTTCAGACATCGCCTTTCTCTTATGATCAAACTTTTCGATCATAGCATGTCTTTCGTTGCCATTGTCTATATCCATAGAGGTCTCGAAGGCAGATTCACCAATCAACTTTGCTTTTCTATTGCGCCAAATCATTGCAGATTCAGCAGCAATAAGCATATAGGTGAGATCTATAAGGGTCACGTCGTAGTTCATCATATAGTACTCTCTTACGAACTCACTATATGAGTTGGGAAGTGATTGAAGAACCCAATCAACAACCATTTCCTCACAGACAACGGATCCCGACATTCTTAACCTATCAATGTGTGACTTCATCCCTAGGACGTGTGCACACACGGACTTTCCTTCTTTATGTTTACTTGCCAAAAGGGCTTGAGTGATCTTGAACTTTTCAAGCCTTTGAACTTGTGGGTTAGGGAGAATAATTGGAGGAGGTAGAGGAAGTGAAGCATGATTTCTTGTTCCTCGATCGAATCGTGGAATATCATCTTCATGTGGAATGCTTGTTCCACGGGATTTGAGAAGACCATAGTTGTCAAACTTTGACATCTACAATACGGGAGAAAACGAATTCAAGTTAGTTGATTGATTGAGTCCTTAGTAAATCACCCAAATGAGATACTAAGGCTAGGACCCAACACAATATTCTACAACTCGGGAGAGGGATGCCGTAACCCTAATTGCAGAATATTTGAAGGTAAGTGAATGACGATTCACTAATTTCCACCATGAAAAACGAAAAAGAAATTTAATTTTTAAATCTATGAAAACTCCTAGATCCTTTGAGATTCATTGAACTTTCAGTGGCATGTTTAAATCTCGATATGCCCCTCTTGTTTGTGACTGGGATGCCGAGGATCACAAAGCGGGTGTGAATAACCATGCAAACTTACATGGTGCCCTCACATGTTACAGTCACCTATTCGATGTGCCGGTAAACCATACACGCTCCACCGAACTATGACAAACATTGAGTCACCCTTTGCTACCTTTGCTTAGAACCAATTAGTGTGCCGGTAAACCACACACGCTCCACTAACGTCTTCGCAAGGGCACAAAGTGTAATTTCATGGAATTGCATCAATTCACTTTTGCCTAAGTAACTAAGATTGGGAATTTTATGAAAACATTTAGTTACTTTAGTAATTCATTATACTTATAATGGAAGGTTTCGTCCTATCCTACCCGTTCGGCTAACGACCCTCCACTAGTCAAGAGTGTAGTCGGTAAGAGTGGATACCCATTCAATCGCCATTTTATAGGCAATTTCCTTAAACACCCCTTATAGACTAGCTTCGTGAATGAGGCTTACTAACGGTAAGACTGACTTTTACTCATACATATATATAATGTTAGACCTTTAATGTTATATATAGTATAGGGTGTATTTTAACACTTTTAAAATACTATGTGGTCTAATTTAACAATTATACTTTTAATTCAATTAAATTGTAAACCTAAACTTTTATGAATTTATTAAATCTCTTTTAATTATACACCTTAATTAATTAATAAACCATAAGGGTGTGATTTGAACTTTTTCAAAACCATACTAGAGTTTTAGAATTTAACATTCTTAATTAAACTTTTAATCAACTTTTAAATTCCAAAACTTGAGGGCAAGTTTTGAAACATTTCAACACATTAGGGTTTAGAATTTAAATATACATCAAAATTAAACTATTTAATCAAAATTTAAATCCCAAAACTTGAGGGCAAGTTTTGAAACCTTTTTCAAAACATTAGGGTTTCAACTATTTAAATTTCAAAACTACAAAACTTTTGGGGTTCAAATTTAAACTATAAAACCTAAAGGGCCAAATATGAAACTTTTCACAACAACAAGGATCAATTAACAAATAATTCAAATTAACATTTAATCACATAATTATCCATATTTGATGATTTCTTGCAAAATAATTTATCAATTTACTTAAAATAATTAATCATTTATCTTATAAGGAAACAATTATCTTATTAATTGATAAATATCTTCAATTAGATTAAAAATATAGTCACATATATCATATAATCGGATTAATATTATTCTAACATGATAAGGTAATTATCCCAATGCAAAAACAGCAAGAAATCCCGAGATAAGCACTGTCTGACGCACCGACTCGTCGAGTCATCCTCTGGAACTCGCCGAGTAGGGCTGACTCGCCGAGTCAGGTCGAACAGTGAGGCCAAAACACGATTTTCAGTTACTTCAAGCATCAATACAATAGAAACCAATCAAGGCTCTGATACCACTGATGGGTTTTGATCATAAGACATCCTATGTGCTCATACAAACCCTAATGCTTGGATCTAGGTTTCTCTATTGTACATGCTTTGAATCCAAGACTATAAACCCTAATTCTAGCATATGGAAATCAATATTAACATATAATTAGGTTTAAGATATTACCTTGATTGTTATGTAGCAATAACAATCCCAATTCCTCCTTTGAATTGACTTTGGAAGGCTTAGAGTCACAAGTGTCACTCCTCTAATGGTTCACAAACACCATAAGCAAGAGGATGAAGAGGAGAGAGAATGGAGGCTGCCCAAAACGTGTTCTAACCCTAGAATAAAGCTTCTCCACGTTTTTGGGTCATAAGGGTCTTATATATAGTAAGGCTATTAGCGTTATCTAACAAGGAAACCCTAATTTGGTTGCTTAAACCCTAAGCAACCCATAGACTCCTTTAATCAAGCCCATGGACGATTTTTTTATGGGTTTCCCCATATAATTCGTCCTCCCCTTGATTCAAGGCAATCCATGGCCCAAATTGCAATTATCTTATAATTACAATTCCAGTCCCTTAAGTTTAATTAATCTCTTTTAGTCACAAAACTAATTACTAATTAATTCTTGACTAATATTAATTAAACAATATGATTTCTCCTTTAATATATTATTCTCATAATATATTAATAAATCATATTTAATCCTTTCTCTCCATAATTCATCCTATCAAGTTGCTTCGGTGAAGGCAACCCAAAAGGACCATGCACCATCGGGTCAAGTACATACCAAAATAGTTATGGACTTAGACACTAATCCAACAGCATGCACACTTAGGAAGTGTTAGATTGCTCAAAACCCAACAGAATTATACCTTGGTTGCTCTTTATTTAAGTTTGAACAACTGTATATATGAGGAACTTGACTTTGATGTTGGACACGCTTTACTTTTGGGCGTCCGCGGTTATTTTACTTAACCAAATGTGCATTGATCAAATTTGTTGATGGATCTGTTATCTCCTCCATCCTTCTTAGATAATTGTATTTGATATGATCTGGTTGATTGTAGTATATTTCTTTAAACCTTTGCATACGATGATCAACATTAAAATCACCATATTCCACAGATATAGAAGGCTTCAAATCAAGCTTTCTCCAAAAAGCATCAATCGAATCTAATGGGTAGGCGAACCTATAGTCAAATAAAGAAAATATCATAAAGTGGTTATAAGTATAAACATGTCAATTTAATCGAATAGATTAAACATACCTGTATCGACATACATTGCAAGTTCGTGAGCACATGGTAATCCAAAACATGTCCGCAATTGACATCCACAATTCTCAGGAGTTGGTACAAATATTTTTGACTGATGAAGCTCTTCCAAGATTTTATCCATAGCATGCACTGAAACACGTTTTCGCAGTACTTCGAATATCTTATCCTTTTCGCAATACTTCGAATATCCAATCCTTAAACCTTGGCATATAAGTGATTGCGCAACGTGTGAAAGTTTCTTTGATAGCGATTTCTTGTGATTGTACAACTTTTTCAATAACATGTATGAATTTATCAAAATCACATTTCGCAGACTCCAGGTGTTTTTTCAGCTTGTCGTGTTGGCTCCCGAATCTATTTGTTGTTGAATTTCCAAAATTGGCATGCTTATTAGTCCACAATGATACAAATCTTTCAGCATACTTCCCCAACAAAATAGTATAAAGATAATCAAAAACATCTAAAATGTGAAGAAAAAAGAAATTAGTTTGAATGAATTAATAATAATTGTTAAAGAAATTAAGGCTTTAACAAATATATGAATAATACATGCATGTTTGGACAATAATGTTTGAAGGCCTGCATAATTTTGCATGTATGCATTTAGAGTTGGAGATTCTACTAACTTCTTCCACTTTAGATGAAAAGAATCACACTTCTTTTGTGGTTTGAATCGTTGTCTGCAATGCTTTGTTATATAGTTGAACATATGCCACCTACAAAGTAAATGATTACTTTGTGGAAAAACATCTCTGCATGCTTTCATTAATGTCAAATCTCTATCAGCAACGATAACATGAGGGCAAAAAGAATCGTTAATCGTCAATTTCAAACAAGTCAATGCCCATGTATAGTTGCTCGTTTTTTCATTATGCATGAATGCAAAGGCTATGGAAAACGTCTTGTTTGTAGAAGTAACACCAACAATTTTTAGAAAAGGAAGAATATACTTGTTTGTCTTATATGTAGCATCCATCAACACCACATATGGAAATGCTTGCCACATCTTTATTGATGTTGGATGAATAAAAAATAGCTCTTCTAACTCGTTAGTAATCGTGTTTACACGATACTGTAAGTTGTACCCTTTAGTTTGCAAAATGTGCATAACATTCTGTATCGGGGTTCTACCTTCTCGTCGAGATCTCCCCAACTTCTGGACAAAATTATATATAGTTCTCAATGAAGACACATTATTTTGATTTTACGCTTTTAGTGTTGGCAAAATATTTCGCGGTTTCACATCAAACTCTGTCAAATCTTGCACCAAACGAGCTTCTTTATCCGACAAACACATTGCAAAAGAATAACCCTCCATGTACATTGATGGTCCGTGATTGTGTTCGTCACGTACGACCCTTAACTTCCAACTATCGTGTGCCTTCAAATACTTTCCTACCAATTCGAATGAACAATTAATTTTTTTTTTTGCGCATCTTTATTTCTAGCTATACCACCACAATCACAACTAAATACTATTTTAGAAATGAATTCCTTAGTTATTGCCTTTGATCGTTTAATGACAACAACGTAACCCTGTGAACGTGTGACATTTTGCACCTAACTAATTAAATCTCCACGAGATCTAAAGACCTAACAATTGAGAAAAAAAACTCATCTTAAAAAATATCAATAAAATACATCATTTAATTACACATAAGTAAATAATAAGATTAGAGATATACTTGGTCGGTTGAAAATTTTGAAATATTCTCGATTTTTTTCCTGCAAAAATTAAAAAAATACAAATTAAAATTGTTGATTAATAATCAAAATATTATTTAAAAAAATTATATTATTAATAACCTATTTTTTTTTAAAAAAAAATAGCTTATTAGAATTTAATAAAATTTTCAAGTACAATAGAAAAATTCTGAATATTAGGAACCCAAAGTTTTAGTCCAAATTCAGCCCAAGAACCTAATATATATATATATATATATATATATATATATATATATATATATATATATATATATATATATATATATATATATAAACCCTAATTTTCTCACAAATCAATTTCTATATGACGTATCCCTCTTCCACATGATTCATCTCGCCAGATTTTTGATTTTGCCGGATTTTCGATTTGGCTGGCCATCAAGTCACTACCGCATTGGCGCCAACAAGCAAGCTGGAGAACCCTAGTTTTATCACAAATCAGTTTCTATGTGGCACGTTCCTTTCTCACTTTCGACGGAGCATTGCCGCCAGCAAGCCGGAGAACTCAAATGAAGATACGACGATGAATGGCAGCCTCCGGCGAAAGACGACTCCGGGTGACTATATTACCACCACCATCATCGGATGGCAGACTCCAACGAACAACGACTCCGGCGAACAACATATAAATGAAGATACAAAGTTGGAAAGACAGAACTTACCGTTTTCCAACGAACAACTAACTCCAACGACTATTTTTCGACGAACATATTTTGTTTTCCGGCAACCTGTATTAAGTTTACTGATTTTTTTTTGTATTAAGTTTACTCTATTAAGTTTGTATTAAGTTTATTTATTAAATAAACAAACTTATAGACAAAATAAATTAAATTAGTTTTGGTTTTTTGTGTTTTCATTCATATTCATTGGAAAATAGTCCAAAAAAAAATAAAGTCAAAAAGCCAATAAATATTAGTCAAACATTCCAATGAAAAAAGAAATCAAAAAAACCTACCCTGGAATGTTTGAGAATGGAGTGTCAAAATAAGAAGACTTTTTTTTCAAAAACAATGTTATTTTTCCTAAATGCGTTATTTGTCATTTTTAAAATTTTTGCCATTTCCGAAAAAACATCAATGCATGTGTGCATATCACAACGTGAATATATATATATATATATATATATATATATATATATATATATATATATATATATATATATATATATATATATATATATATATATATATATATATATATATATATATCACAAATTCACAATAGGTACATATTTTAGAATTTTTTTATTGAATCTTTATCGATAGATGAGTGTTTCACCTAGTATGTGGCCTTTTTAAACACGTTAAAGGTAAGTATATTTTCGCATATTACAAATCTGCCGCTTATACGCTTTAGCGTATCGGGATGACAGGACGACAAAACATATAATATTCATATATGAATAATTACTTGAAAATATGCATATACTCGCATCGGTATGCAGGAAGGTTTTGCGGAAAAATAATTATGTGGCCCAGTGGTGGTTTATATTCACATATGATTGATTAAGTTCCTACATCATGCCGATATGCGGGAGAGTTTTGCATCAAAAAAAAAATATATGACCCAAATTTGCTCTCGCGTTCTCAATTATATAAATGTTATCATTTAAATCTAAGTGTGTGTATGTGTGTGTGCGTGTGTGTGTGTGTGTATATATATATATATATATATATATATATATATATATATATATATATATATATATATATATATATATATATTGCTTTCATGACCCCAAAGTGTGATCGCCTTTCTTTTAGGCAACTGGCTGGGTCGGGTCGGTCCTCAGGATTAAAATATATTCTCAAATGCCTTGGAAGAGCCAGATAAAAAACGCCATTTGCGTTTTTATAAGTATTTTTTATTTCTAAATAAATATATATACATATATAACATAATAAAAAAAATTAACCCCCCAAAAATTTGGGCCTTGTGCAGCTGCCCACTCTGTCCCTCTCTTCGCGCCCCTATGTTGGTTGGGTACCTCATTTAGATTCAGAAAACTCTTTCAAAAACTTTTTTTATAGACCGTGGGTGTGTTTGACAAAATACTTAGATGTTAGGTTTTATTATATAATAGGCGAATGATCGCACGTTGCGTAGAAAAACATATATAGTTGAAGTCTTTACAAATATATGTTTTTTTTTAAATATAGCAATAACGTTGTTGTTAAATTTTATATAATAATTTGTATACTAAATTGATATAATATATTAATTATATTGGTTATATTGAATTTTATATATATATATATATATATATATATATATATATATATATATATATATATATATATATATATATATATAACACCCAAATTTTGGAAGACCAAGAAAGGAAAGGAAACCCTAATTTTAAGGGACGACTCGGCGAGTCCAAGGAGGAAATCGGCGAGTCCGAGTGGGATCCGGGTCGAGGAGTAAGTGACCGACTCGGCGAGTCGGCTAAGGAGACTCGGCGAGTCTGGTCTGTGCAAGGAAAACCCTAAATTCGGGACTTAGAGCCTATTTAAACGTCTCATTCTCTTCCCTAGGGTTCCTTTACTGCCTCTCTAACCCAGAACACCAAACCCTAGCCGCCATATCCATTGATTGAGCCAATTGTTGCCTTGAAGAGTGCATTAAAGCTTGGAGAAGGAAGAAGGATCTTGGAGGTGCAAGAAGGGGCTATAGATCTTGGAGGTGCAAGAAGGGGCTATAGATCTGGGATTTGGTAGATATTTCTGAGCATTTGGAGGTAATAAACTAGTTCTTGGACTCTTTTGCACCTAGATCTATGGGTGAGTTTTGGGGCTTTTTAGCCATAATGGTATCCATTTGAGTTAGAAGCCAGATCTGAAGTTGTTACTTCGGATCTAAGCATATTATGGTCTTGAGAAGCATAAAGTATCTGTCCTTGAGTTGATTATGGAGCCTCTTTGCCTTAAACCCTAGTTTATGGTGTATTTTGCCTAGATCTCCTTCTCTACACGTAAAGTTTGCAACTTTATGTGAGGAATAGGCGTGGGAAGGGTAGATCTATAGTTTGGAGTCCATGCATAACTCAAAAGTCCTCTGCATGTATGAAGATCTGAATGGACTCGGCGAGTCCTTTGAGTGGACTCGGCGAGTAGCATGAAGATTTGGAGGAACTCGACGAGTGGGATGAACAACTCGTCAAGTCAGATGGAATTGGGCAGGAACTCGGCGAGTTGGAAGAACAACTCGTCGAGTCTGTTGAAGGTTGTCTTGGACTCGGCGAGTTTGTTCTTGGACTCGGCGAGTCAGGCCGCGAAACCCCAAACCCTTCGAGTTGAGACTCGAATCAGTGAGTCGAGTGGAGACTCGGTGAGTTGGACAGGTCAGGACTCAGAAATCGGTAGGATCGGCGAGTCATGGAATGACTTAGTGAGTCGAGTCACGAATGGAAGGACTCTGAACATATGAACTCGGCGAGTCAGTAGGGTGACTCGGCGAGTAGGGTTGACCCGGAAGGTTGAATTTGACCAGGACTTTGTCTTTGACCAGAGTTGACTTGGTTATTTTTTGGGGGTCAGTTAGACTCAGTGTTGCAGTGATATTGGTAGCTCGGGGATCGAGTGGAGCTGGAGTTCAGAGAGTTGCCGGGCAGCGGCTAGTGGGATCATCATCAAGTTCAGCCAGTGCAGGTGAGTTTCCCTTTTGTGTGAATGGGTCTACGGCCACAATGTTGGCCCATGTAGTTATGAGTAGAAGACCCAAGGGTTAGCCCTAGGCACAGTATGCTAGTATGATATTCAGGACAAGGTCCAATGATAGCAGGCGGGTGCCCAAGGAATGGTTTATGTGATACTTTATACTTGTTGTCTGTGTGATACTTGTATATGCCTGGTAGGGAGGTGAGTGTGGGCGAGGTCCCGTAACTCACCAATAACAGAGTGTGGGTGGTGTTCCACATCTCATTAGCAGCAGATCAAGGGCGAGGCCCAAGTTAGGGAAGAAGTGAGGGTGGGTTGGGCTCGTACCTCACTATCAGTAGGAGTATGGACGGGGTTCCATGACTCCTCAGTAGCAGGACAAGGTCGAGGCCTTAGGACAAGATTCGTTAGTATGTGTTTAGCTTATGTGATGTGATATGTTTATGTGCTATTATAGGTTAGCGGGCGAGGCCCTGTGACATGCGAGGCCTAAGTGAAACAGATTTGTATCCGAGCGGGGCTCGAAGCCAGGCGAGGCCTGGAGCGGCGAGGACGTTGTATCGGGCGAGGCCCGAGGTAGGGGGCGAGGCCCAGGATAGCGGGCGTGGCCCAGTATGTGCAACATGTGGTTATGCATGGTATGTGGTAGGGTGGGGAACTCACTAAGCTTCGTGCTTACGGTTTTCAGTTTTGGTTTCAGGTACTTCCGGTAGCGGAGGGAAGAGCTCGGGGTGATCGCATGGCACACACCATAGATTAGACAACCTGGGAATGTTTTACTCTGATAACGAACATGTGTCTTGGAAATTAATACTCTGATTATGTTTGGATTGATGATTTCGCTTTAAGTAATGCTTTATTAAAAGAAAATTTTTAGTCTTGAATTTTGGGACGTTACAAGTTGGTATCAGAGCCTTGGTTTGAGGTATTCGGGCATGCTCTCGGGTGTGCCTGAACTCAAACTAAGGGGTCGGATAAAGAGTTTTCAAAAATGAGAAGACAGTTTTTTAAAAAGGAAGTTTTTAGAATGAAACTGTTTTAGAAAAGCAAAAGAATTCAGAAAGAAAAGAACTTTGAAAAGAGAAAAGGGGTGTGGTGCATGCAATCAACCGAGCTCAAGTAAGTACCCCAAAATACCCATACAAGTGTATGTTACGATTATCAGATAATTGAACAGCATGCTAGATTAGGACTAAGGATCTAGGGATGATGTCTTATGTGCCTGTTATATGTGCTTTTGAGCTGCATGATAGTGCTGATTAGACAGTAGTAAGATAGCATGTTTAGGTTATGCCTGAGTTTATGAGTTTGTGTTGCATGCTAGTTTAGATTTTTGCTATGTGGATATGATTGCTTGAGTATGTTGTGGTTAGATTTTCCCTTGTCTGAATGCTGCTTGCTTTGTGCATTGTGGGATTCTGAGTGATGGGAGTTAGCCATTAGGCGAATACGTCACGTCACATGTGATCAGGGTTGAATAATCTCAGAGTACTGGATTTGGCCCTATTGCGCAGCTCTTGCTTGAGTCCAACCGTTGTAGGGACGAGTCTTTTACTTGAAGGATTATCTGAGCCTCGTCACATGTGATGGTATCCAGGTGATGGCCAATTGGCATCACAAGGATACCATCAGCAGCTGAGGACTAGTTTGAGTCGAGTAAGAGTTTTCCCTAGGGTAAGCCTAGGATGAGATAGTGCTGGGAGCAGTAGTAATGGATACGAGACCTGGTGAAGTCGAAGCAATTCCTGAGGAAAGTACGGATAGATATGGAAGGTAGTATGGGCCCGTACTACTGAAAGCAGAGGATCCGTACTCGATTTGGGGAAAGCCAAGACAAGACCGGGAACCTGGTAGGGTGTGTGGTCTCGCATCAGTGATCAATGTTCTGATAGTGGTTGTGGTAGATTTTCAGCATGGTGATGTTGCGAGAGAGACTAACGGGCGGATCAGGCATTGGAGAGGGATCAGGCTCGGGTTCAGGGGCCGAGCAGCTTGAGGAGCGAATGAGGGAGTTGATATCAGCTGAGGTTACGCGCAGCATACTAGACCAGACTCCTGTGATCTTTGGCACGGTCAAGGAGGGTATACTGGAGATTTTGGATGAGAGGTTGGGAGCCTTCCGTACCGAGATGATGGCTTTGATGGGAGCGCGTACCTTGACATTTCAAGAGTTCAGGGCTTGCGGGGCACTAGATTATCATGGGGCTAGGGACCCCATCGCTAGCAGCAGATGGTTGGCTGATGTTGCCAACGCGTTCCGTTCGAGCCGGTGTCCTGAGGAGGACAAGGTCAGACTCGCTTCCTGTCTTCTGAAGGACAGAGCGAGGGATTGGTGGGAGGAGATTGGTCATGCTCTGGGGGATGATGTCGCGTTGGACGCGATGACTTGGAGCGATTTCTCGGCCAGGTTCAGGGCGGAGTTTTCGCCAATTATTGAGGTGCAGCAGTTGGCACGGGAGTTTCAGGATTTGACGCAGAACACTGAGACTGTGGCGGAGATCACCACCAAGTTCAGGGAGAGGGCTCTTCTTGTACCGCAGTATGTCGCGGATGAGGAGATGAAGAAGGCCCGATATCACGAGATGTTGAGGGCCGACATCAGGGAGTTCGTGAGTAGGTCCAGCTATAAGATGCTGGAAGATATGATTTATCGGGACAGGGAGAGGGAAATTGATTTGGAGCAGATCCGGAAGAGGAAGCCAGATGAGGTTCAGGTAGTCGTAAGTTCGGGCAAAAGGCCCAAGGGATCGGATTCGAGATCGATGGATTATCAGGACCGCTGCCGATGCGGGAAGTGTGGCAGGGCGCACGAGGGGGCATGCAGGAGTGGTAACGGTGGTGAGTCTGGCTGCTTCAAGTGCGGTCGGACTGGTCATTTTAGCAGGGATTGTACTGCTACCACGACACAGGGATCAGACTTGATATGTTTTCACTGCAATCAGCGGGGCCACAAGAAGGCCCAGTGCCCCAGTTTGTTTTCAGCAGGATGGGTGATGGCACCTGCCCCTGAAACTTTGTGTTGGATTAGTGTCTAAGTCCATAACTAATTTGGTATGTACTTGACCCGATGGTGCATGGTCCTTTTGGGTTGCCTTCACCAAAGCAACTTGATAGGATGAATTATGGAGAGAAAGGATTAAATATGATTTATTAATATATTATGAGGATAATATATTAAAGGAGAAATCATATTGTTTAAATTAATATTAGTCAAGAATTAATTGGTAATTAGTTTTGTGACTAAAAGAGATTAATTAAACTTAAGGGACTGGAATTGTAATTATAAGATAATTGCAATTTGGGCTATGGATTGCCTTATATTAAGGAGTGGACGAATTCTATGGGAAAGCCCATGAGGAAATCGTCCAAGGCCTTAAGGAAAGGAATCTATGGGTTGCTTAGGGCTTAAGCATCCAATTTAGGGTTTCCTTGTTAGATAACCCTAATAGCCTCCTATATATAGATCCCTTACGACCCAAAAACGTGGCTAAGCTTTATTCTAGGATTAGAACACGTTTTGGGCAGCCTCCATCCTCTCTCCTCTTCATCCTCTTGCTTATGGTGTTTGTGAACCATTAGAGGAGTGACATTTGTGATTCTAAGCTTTCTAAAGTCAATACAAGGAGATTTGGGATTGTTATTGCTACATAACAATCAAGGTAATATCTTAAACCCATTCTTATGCTAATATGATTACTTGTATGCTAGAATTAGGGTTTATAGTTTTGGATAACTTTCATGTACAATAGACAAACCTAGATCCAAGCATTAGGGTTTGTATGAGCACATAGGATGTTCTTATAGCCAAAACTCATTAGTGGTATCAGAGCCTAGATTGGTTTCTATTGTATTGATGCCTTGTATGTTGAAAAAAATTCGATTTCTGTGGTTCTGCATCATGGACTCGGCGAGTCCCACTGTGGACTCGGCGAGTTGCCCCTACTCGGCGAGTCCATGGGGGTACTCGGCGAGTTCGAGCGTCAGATGGAGCTATTTTCGGGATTTCTTGCTGTTTATCTTTGAGATACTTGCCTTTATCATATTAGATCAATATAAATCCGATTTTTTGATATATTTGAGTATATCCTTGATCTAATTGAAGATATTTATCAATTAATAAAATATTTGTTTCCTTATGTGATAATTGATTAATTATTTTGATTAAATTGGTAAATTGTTTTGCAAGAAATCATTAAATAAATCAAATATGGATAATTATGTGATTAAATGTTAATTAAGATTATTTGTTATTTGATCCTTGTTTTTATGAAAAGTTTCATATTTTCCCCTTTAGGTTTTATAGTTTAATTTGAACCCAAAAGTTTTGTTGTTTTGAAATTTAAATTGTTGAAACCCTAATGTTTTGAAAAAGGTTTCAAAACTTGCCCTCAAGTTTTGGAATTTAAAAGTTGATTAAAAGTTTAATTAGGAATGTTAAATTCTAAGACCCTAGTATTGTTTTCAAAAAGTTCAAATCACACCCTTATGGTTTTATTAATTAATTAAGGAGTATAATTAAAAGAGGTTAAATAAATCCATAATAGTTTTGGTTTACAATTTAATTGAATTAAAAGTATAATTGTTAAATTAGACCACCTAGTATTTTCAAAGTGTAAAATACACCCTATAATATATATAACATTAAAAGTCTAACATTATATATATGTATGAGTAAAAGTCAGTCTTACCGTTAGTAGGCCTCATTCACGAAGCTGGTCTATAAGGGGTGTTAAAGGAAATTGCCTATAAAATGGCGATTGAATGGGTATCCACTCTTACCGACTACACTCTTGACTAGTGGAGGGTCGTTAGCCGAATGGGTAGGATAGGACGAAACCTTCCATTATAAATATAATGAAATACAAAAGTAACTATATGTTTTACAAATTCCCAATCTTAGTTACTTAGGCAAAGTGAATTGATGCAATTCCATGAAATTACACTTTGTGCCCTTGCGAAGACGTTAGTGGAGCGTGTGTGGTTTATCGGCACACTAAATGGTTCTAAGCAAAGGTAGCAAAGGGTGACTCAATGTTTGTCATAGTTCGGTGGAGCGTGTGTGGTTTACCGGCACATCGAATAGGTGACTGTAACATGTGAGGGCACCATGTAAGTTTGCATGGTTATTCACACCCGCTTTGTGATCATCGGCATCCTAGTCACAAACAAGAGGGGCATATCAAGATTAAAACATGCCATTGAAATGTTCAATGAATCTCAAAGGATCTAGGAGTTTTCATAGATTCAAAACTTAATTTCTTTTTCGTTTTTCATGGTGGAAATTAGTGAATCGTCATTCACTTACCTTCAAATGTTCTGCAATTTGGGTTACGACATCCCTCTCCCGAGTTGTAGAATATTGTGTTGGGTCCTAGCCTTAGTATCTCATTTGGGTGATTTACTAAGGACTCAATCAATCAACTAACTTGAATTTGTTTCTCCCGTTTTGTAGATGTCTAAGTTCGACAACTATGGTCTTCCCAAATCCCGTGGAACAAGCATTCCACATGAAGATGGTATTCCACGATTCGATCGAGGAACAAGAAATCATGCTTCACTTCCTCCACCTCCTCCAATTGTTCTCCCTAACCCACAAGATCGAAGAATTGAAAGGTTCAATATCACTAAAGCCCTATTGGAAATGAAACACGAAGATGGTAAACCCGTGTGTGCCCACGTTCTAGGAATGAAATCACACATTGATATGTTGATAATGTTGGGTGTGTCATTCCCAGATGAGTTGGCTATGAATTGGGTTTGGCAGTCACTTCCTGATTCATATAATGAGTTCAAAAGACAGTATTATATGATGGATCATGATGACAACCTCATTGACCTAACTTACATGCTTATTGTTGCTGAATCAGAAATGATTTGGCGAAGCAACGGAGCGTATTTGTTGGGAAAGTCAACCGACCATGCTTCCGAGGACGTTCTAGGAGAACCGACCTGCGTTTGCTGCCAAAAGAAAGGTCGTTGGATACAAGTCTGCCCAAAGAGCCTGAAGAGTCCAGAAGATGGGAGAGTCAAAGTGTATGGCTGCGCTTCAGGTAAAATCCACTATCTAACTCCGTTAAGTTCCTATTCATTGATTCTTAATACATGATGTGATAAGATTGCATTTGAATGTTTTGCAGGATCGGTGAAAAGAAAGGAAGCTTGGTGAAAGAGCAAGATGAATCTAATCACAAGGAATGGATCTTGATCGCATGGACTTGTAGATTAGATTTTGAGCTTAGATAGTTATGATAGAGTTGTTAGAAATTTTCCTTTTGAAATAAATAATTTTCAATGGATTTTGCATTGTAAGGACAAATGTTTTCCGCTTCTTTTATAAATAAAATAAATTTTCGTTTGACTTATTTATTTGTTTATTTCCTTGCAATGAAATCGTTATGAAAATTGGTGTTTGCATATTTCTACAACAAATGGACATGATTCTTATTTATGGTGTTTATGGAAATGTCAAGAATTTACCAAATAGGGAGAGTTTCTCATCGCCCAAGTTTCAATTGGACAGAAATTTGGAATCACGCAACTTGGTTGCATGATGAATGAGAAATTTCATATTTGGAAATTAGACTAATTCATTGACAAAGTGTCAAGTGAAGGACTAGGAGATCGAGCACACAAAGGTGTGTGTTGATCAAGTTCACCATAAGAGTAAAAAGATATTCGTCATGGTTTACTAAAAGTTTAGTGAATATGATTATACTCATAAGATTAAGTGTAATTTTGAATTGATTGAAAAAGTTTAAATCAATAGCAAAACGAATAAGAAGAATCAAGTAGGCAGAAAGATAAAAGTTTCTCCATTCTAAGAAGAAGGGAGAGTACCTTTTATGCTTTATGATAGGTCTTAATGATTAAGAACCATATCTCAATTGATCCTCTAAGTGATTCTTAGTACAATTGTATGTCTAAGAAGAGGAATCAAGAATTGAAGAAATGGTTAAATCAAAAAGTCAATCATACTTCATTCCAATAACAAGTCTTAAAGTTAAGATTGTGGCAATAAGTGATAAGTATTGAGAAGTTTTTTTTTTTTAACATTCATCAAATGTGGAAAGTTGTGATGTCTTGGATAAGAGAAAGACCAACTAGGACCATTTTATGAAGTGTTATGTTTTGATAAAAACTACACTAACTCTTGAATATTTGGTTGTCAAGAAATGTTTATTGACAAGAGAATCTTATATGTCAAGGAGTAAGTGGGAGTCTTGATGGTCTTGAAAGGTTGCAAGAACAAATCAAATAAACCTTATCGATCATCACTAGCACACGAGTTGAGGTTTACAACCTATCGTGTTGACACTATTTTGTTTTCTATGCCATTCCAATTAAGTTAATTGTGCATATGAGTCCTATGAGTTCTCGTTTGAATGCATAAAAGGCAAGGACCTTGATCAATGGGAAGTACTTTGATAGGCAAAGGTGAACCGCTTAACTACTTGGAAGACATGGTGGGCAGCTATGCTACCATAAGGCAAGAAATCAAGATTAAGAAAGTTCGGTCCATATGAGTTTGAATTTGTCGTAAACTTTGGTTTTAACAAATTCACATGGATAGGAACACATACACTGTTTAAATCTAAGTGTCATAAGATTTCCTCCTTCATGAAAATGATTGTAAGGAAATGCTTTCACTAAGAAAGATTTTAAAAAGATAGTGATTGTAAAATTGCATTCTCAAATTCGATTATGGTTACTGTATCCCTTTCCATGATTTGAGTTGTGAGGTTTGGCAATTAGTCTTAATTGTTTAGACACACATATGAACTATCTAAGGCAAAGGTGTATAAGTTCAAGAAGCCTTGATAAAAGATTATCAAAGCACTAAGTATTAGAAACATGGACATAAGAAATTCAATAGGTACTGTTTTTCTGAAAGTTAAGATGTTTATGAATACATGTCGAAGCTAGTGGGAGCATAAGTGTTATGTTTTATAATAATCATCATGATAGTGGGAGCATAAATGTTATGATTGTATGATTATTAAGGAAAGTATTGCAAGTTGGCAATATTAATTATAGAAAATAAGAGTCATTCTTTGCAAAGTTGTAAGGATGGAATAGTTGTTTTGCTATAATTAAGGGAGAGAATATTATGCTTCATTTCAAGTCTAAAGGCTTAGGTTGTGGAATGTTAATAAATTTAGTCAAAAGTACATAGTGTGTTCTTAAAATTTCGATTATGATTACGGCATTCCTCTTCACAATTTGAATTTTGAGAACATAGCAAATAAAACATTATGGCAGAAGATTGATAAAGTATCAAATCTTTATGTAAGACATTATGCATCGTGTCCTATACGCTTCGGGTACATGATCGATTGCAAATGCTATAATATTTGAACATTCAAATTTTCCAAATGTCTAGCGCATTTAGAGGGAAAAGGACAAGAATCGGTTTTGACTAAGATAATTAAACAACTATCAAAGGACAATACAAAGTTCGCCGAGGATTAGTCGCTTGTGAGTAGTTGGAAGCATGATATTGGATGGACCATATCGACATTATTATGAATAGATAAGACTCTATTAAGAATGAGTTGTCATATGGAAAATACGGAAACGTGTCCATATTGGGAATTGAAACGTGTCCATATTGGGAATTGAATATTGAAAAATCTATGTCTAGATTAGAAACTTTTATGCAAAAGGATGTTCAAAGGAATGTACTTTGAGTGAGAGACAACACATCTATGGAATTGTCTTGTAACAATCTCCGATATAGGACTTTGTAATTTCATTGGGAATAGTCTTTGTGACTTTGGTGCAGTGATATTACAAAAGGATCGTTGCATAAAATGTTAGAATCTAGCATATTCTATAAGTGGCAAGAATTGATATTCTTACATTTATAAAATGGATTAGGGGTTGTGAAATGAGAATTAAATGTGTTCAATTTGATCTATTTCACAAAGTAAGAACCACAGGTAAACATTGTGTGCATGCTAAGAAGCATGGGACAAGTATAATAATTCAAGTAAGAAGTTGATTACCCGAAACGACAAATAATGAGTAATCGATATGGTGATAAATAAAAGGTGTTTTATTTATGCTCAAAGGGTTGAGGCCACATGGGATTAGTATTATTCTTGTGTTTCACTTTGCATGTTTTGACTTCCTGAATAATTTAATTGATTAAGAACAGTCAAATTATTCGAACGGGTCACAGTCGTTCATATGTTGGAAGTAGGTATGAATGAAGACTGTCGTGAATTGGTGTGTGGATTGTCTAAAAGAGTATTAGACATAAGCAAATGTTTGCTGCAACGTTCATGAGTGCTTATGAATATGAATTTGAGCATTGGATCAAACCCACGCTCACTTGGATCACTCCATGGATTGTATCACGAGTGATTGGTGAGACGATAACATCTTATATTCTTGAAACCGAGATGTTTGAGTTGTATCTTGCAAATCGGTTGCACATTGATAATATGTAAACGCACTAGTAACTTGGTGTCATAAAACATATTATTGTGTTTGATTTGGTGAGTGAGTGCAAGCGAGCATTGAATCAAAGTTTATCCGTTCCTTTTATCCAAAGTACGATAAAAGCGATATCTTTGGGCCCCTCGATGATTTAGTGATGACAAACATAAATGCTTGGCCAGGCCAGGGCTAATTTGATTTGTTCAATTAGTCAGTCGTCATAAATCAGAAGTCGGGAAATAGTACAAAGAGAATGATTTGAAATCATATCTCATACGATATCTAGAATGGAGGAATATATGATCCCTTATCTAAAGGACACGCGTATCTGATAGGATCAGAGTTGACAGCGGCTTTGGAAAGCTACGATTGCAGATCAGGATCTGAAGTCATACGCATAATAGTTATTAGACTTATCCAAGTGGGAGACTGTTGGATTAGTGTCTAAGTCCATAACTATTTTGGTATGTACTTGACCCGATGGTGCATGGTCCTTTTGGGTTGCCTTCACCAAAGCAACTTGATAGGATGAATTATGGAGAGAAAGGATTAAATATGATTTATTAATATATTATGAGGATAATATATTAAAGGAGAAATCATATTGTTTAAATTAATATTAGTCAAGAATTAATTGGTAATTAGTTTTGTGACTAAAAGAGATTAATTAAACTTAAGGGACTGGAATTATAATTATAAGATAATTGCAATTTGGGCTATGGATTGCCTTATATTAAGGAGTGGACGAATTCTATGGGAAAGCCCATGAGGAAATTGTACAAGGCCTTAAGAAAGGAATCTATGGGTTGCTTAGGGCTTAAGCATCCAATTTAGGGTTTCCTTGTTAGATAACCCTAATAGCCTCCTATATATAGATCCCTTATGACCCAAAAACGTGGCTAAGCTTTATTCTAGGGTTAGAACACGTTTTGGGCAGCCTCCATCCTCTCTCCTCTTCATCCTCTAGCTTATGGTGTTTGTGAACCATTAGAGGAGTGACATTTGTGACTCCAAGCTTTCTAAAGTCAATACAAGGAGATTTGGGATTGTTATTGCTACATAACAATCAAGTTAATATCTTAAACCCATTCTTATGCTAATATGATTACTTGTATGCTAGAATTAGGGTTTATAGTCTTGGATAACTTGCATGTACAATAGAGAAACCTTGATCCAAGCATTAGGGTTTGTATGAGCACATAGGATATTCTTATAGCCAAAAACCATCACTTTGAGGATCACAGACGGCCGTCAGGGCCGTGCAGAGGCGCCTGCGGTAGGAGGCAGGGATTTTCAGATGACTACCTTGGAGGCGCGTGCAACATCGGACGTTGCAGGTATGCGATTTCCGTTTTCAGTTCTTTTATTTGTGCATGATTATATTGTTATGGTTCTGCATCATTATCAGTATGAGTATTTTATTTTGTGCAGTTTGATCGTGATCGAGTTATATGCCATCTGCATACCTTGGATATTTGAATGATAGTTAAGGGATGTGCTCTATTGGGGAAGGTTGCTTAGGATGTAGTAACTGTAGCATGCTTGGGAGGAACTTGGTATGCCACGCTAGTTCGAAGCCGTAAAATTTTGGAAATGGATGGGTTAGATCCCTAGCTATGGTAAGCTTGGGGTTCCTCAGCAGGTTGATTATGGAATGGCAGCGAGGATTGGGATTTCTATTCGAGTATTTGAGCAGCAAGGGTTAAGCAGGATCGAAGTGGGGGAGAATCCTCCGAGCGTGCAAATGTAAGAGCACGCAGATCCATAATGAGTGCGCAGCCTCCGAGAAGGAAAAGGAGTGGTACAACATTGATGGATTGAGAAGTTCAGGGTTGGGAGCTTGATAAACTTCCCCCTCAGCCAGTGCGTGTATTGGTGATGGTTAGTGTGTGGTTGGGAATTCAGGTTGGAGGATCGCCTGTAGGGCTCGAGTGAGTCAAAAGGAAGATCTTGAGAACTGATAGCATGGTGTGTTTTCGCATTAGCAGTCAGTGGTGGAAAGTGTTGTAAGACTACGGGGCAACCGTAGCATTCACCAACAGTCAGTGGTGGAAAGTGTTGTAAGACTACGGGGCAGCCGTAGCATTCACTAGCAGACGGTGGTAGAAGGTGATGTAAGACTGCGGGAAAGCCGTAGCATTCCATAGTAGCTTCATTGGCGGAGTTGGGGCGAGGCCCTTATCTCCTAGTGATCAGATAGGGATCAGGAATGGGTAGTGGATGAGAATGATAGGGAGCTTGCCTGTATAGCCCTAGAGAGGTGAGACCTTGGGAGAGGCCGCTCCAGGATATAGTTGGGTGAGACCCGTGGGCGAGGCTCGTATGAGAATAGCAGTATAGGTGAGACCTGAGAGCAGGGTTGCTCAGTAGTATGGTCGGGTGAGACCCTTGGGCGAGGCCCGAGTGAGAATGGCTAGGCAAGTGGGACTAGAGGGATATAGGCGGATGAGACCCGTGGGTGAGGCCCGTGAGTATTAGCAGCACAGGTGGGACCTGGTAGGGACCTTAGTGTCAAGATAGGGGATCAGGGATCCCAGGATTGTAGTGCCTGAATGGCAGAATAGATTGAGCAGTTATAGGTGGTCGAAGTTTTCCGAAGTCGCTGGGAGCGACTAGTAGTTGTGATTGGGACAGTGATCGGTGGGAGCCGGTAATCCAGATATTGATAGGTTAGTAGGGACCAGGGTGGTCTCAGTTCATCTGGAAGTCAGATGAGGAATAACAGAATTTCCAATCAGTAGCAGTGCGGGTATGCAGCGTGTGGTGGAATTCAGTTAGTTGATCGTAGGGTGCTCGACACCAAATTATAGTAGAAAGAAATTCCCAATGGATACTGGTGATAATGACCCGAACTGGAGGTAGCGGGAGTAATGGATTGGTGAAGATAGGATCTTCACAGTGACATAGGAAATAGTTGGTTATGGAGCATTGTCTTAGGGAGGCAAGGAAACCGCGTAAGGAAAGAAGGGGTGATCCCCTATGGGTTCAGTGTAGTACTTGGTGAGTACCAGAAGGATTGTCGGTTGAGTAAGTTGTGTTTCTAGAATGTTCAGGGTCAGGGTTGACCCGAGATTATTATCCATAAGGATTAATGTTACTCAGAATGACCGGGCGAAAGACCAGCGAAGGTAGGCAGCTGGTGATGGATCATTTAGTGGAACATTGGAGGCAGATCGCAGGCGGCTGGCCATAGCAAACTTCGAGGATGAAGTTTAGTTAAAGTGGGGGAGAGTTGTAACACCCAAAGTCTGGAAGGCCAAGAAAGGAAAGGAAACCCTAATTCTAAGGAGACTCGGCGAGTCTGGTCTGTGCAAGGAAAACCCTAAATTTGGGACTTGGAGCCTATTTAAACATCTCATTCTCTTCCCTAGGGTTCCTTTACTGTCTCACTAACCCAGAACACCAAACCCTAGCCGCCATATCCATTGATTGAGCCAATTGTTGCCTTGAAGAGTGCATTAAAGCTTGGAGAAGGAAGAAGGATCTTGGAGGTGCAAGAAGGGGCTATAGATCTGGGATTTGGAAGATATTTATGAGCAATTGGAGGTAATAAACTAGTTCTTGGACTCTTTTGCACCTAGATCTATGTGTGAGTTTTGGGGCTTTCAGCCATAATGGTATCCATTTGAGTTAGAAGCCAGATCTGAAGTTGCTACTTCGGATCTAAGCATATTATGGTCTTGAGAAGCATAAAGTATCTGTCCTTGAGTTGATGATGGAGCCTCTTTGTCTTAAACCCTAGTTTATGGTGTATTTTGCCTAGATCTCCTTCTCTACACGTAAAGTTTGCAACTTTACGTGAGGAATGGGCTTGGGAAGGGTAGATCTACAGTTTGGAGTCCATGCATGACTCAAAAGTCCTCTGCATGTATGAAGATCTGAATGGACTCGGCAAGTCCTTTGAGTGGACTCGGCGAGTAGCATGAAGATTTGGAGGAACTCGACCAGTGGGATGAAAAACTCATCGAGTCGGATGGAGTTGGGCAGGAACTCGGCGAGTCTGTTGAAGGTTGTCTTGGACTCGGCGAGTTTGTTCTTGGACTCGGCGAGTCTGTTCTTGGACTCGGCGAGTCAGGTCGCGAAACCCCAAACCCTTCGAGTTGAGACTCAGTGAGTTGGACAGGCCAGGACTCGGAAATCGGTAGGCTCGGCGAGTCATGGACCGACTCGGTGAGTCGAGTCGCGAATGGAAGGACTCTGAACATATGAACTCGGCGAGTCAGTAGGGTGACTCGGCGAATAGGGTTGAACTGGAAAGTTGAATTTGACCAGGACTTTGTCTTTGACCAGAGTTGACTTGGTTGTCTTTCGGGGGTCAGTTAGACTCAGTGTTGCAGTGATATTGGTAGCTCGGGGAGCGAGTGGAGCAGGAGTTCAGAGAGTTGCTGGGCAGTGGCTAGTGGGATCATCAGCAAGTTCAACCAATGTAGGTGAGTTTCCCTTTTGTGCGAATGGGTCTACGGCCACAATGCTGGCCCATGTAGTTATGAGTAGAAGACCCGGGGGTTAGCCCTCGGCACAGTATGCTAGTATGATATTCAGGACGAGGTCCAATGATAGCGGGCGGGTGCCCAAGGATTGGTTTATGTGATAGTTTATACTTGTTTTCTGTGTGATACTTGTATGTGCCTGGTAGGGAGGTGAGTGTGGGCGAGGTCCCGTAACTCACCAATAACAGAGTGTGGATGGTGTTCCACATCTCATTAGCAGCAGATCAGGGGCGAGGCCCAAGTTAGGGAAGGAGTGAGGGTGGGCTGGGCCCGTACCTCACTATCAGTAGGAGTATGGACGGGGTCCCATGACTCATCAGTAGCAGGACAAGGGCGAGGCCCAGAGACTGGCGAGGCCATAGGACAAGATTCGTTAGTATGTGTTTAGCTTATGTGATGTGATATGTTTATGTGCTATTATATGTTAGCGGGAGAGGCCCTGTGACATGCGAGGCCTAAGTGAAACAGATCTGTATCCTAGCGGGGCTCGAAGCC
The DNA here is from genome assembly GCF_002870075.4 of Lactuca sativa. Lineage (NCBI taxonomy): Eukaryota > Viridiplantae > Streptophyta > Magnoliopsida > Asterales > Asteraceae > Lactuca > Lactuca sativa. Next base: position 260,424,876 of record NC_056627.2, read on the forward strand.
AGGCGGGGCCTGGAGCGGCGAGGCCGTTGTATCGGGCGAGGTCCGAGGTAGGGGCGAGGCCCAGGATAGCAGGCGTCGCCCAGTATGTGCAGTGTGTGGTTATGCATGGTATGTGGTAGGGTGGGGAACTCACGAAGCTTCGTGCTTACGGTTTTCAGTTTTGGTTTCAGGTACTTCCGGTAGCGGAGGGAAGAGCTCGGGGTGATCGCATGGCACACACCATAGATTAGACAGCCTGTGAATGTTTTACTCTGATAACAAACATGTGTCTTGGAAATTAATACTCTGATTATGTTTGGATTGATAATTTCACTTTAAGTAATGCTTTATTAAAAGAAAATTTTTAGTCTTGAATTTTGGGACGTTACAATATATATATATATATATATATATATATATATATATATATATATATATATATATATATATATATATAGAGAGAGAGAGAGAGAGAGAGAGGGGGGGCTAGGTTCAAATGTGGATTGACATCTTTTGTGTGGATAATGCTTTTCTGTGAGAATTACAAAGAAAATATGTTGTTTGATAATATGAATACGTTCAATCTTATATAATTATTTTAATTATTAAGCATTTTCACTAATTAAATCGTCTATAAGGTTATTATACATTTTTTTTAATTATTCTCATTCTGTTAAAATGTTATCAGGATGTTTATTGAGTCGTATTCTGTAAGAATTAAAATAAATAAAAAACGATAAATGAGAAAAAAAATGAATTATAATTGATGAGAATCCATTAAAATAACAATAGTTCTATGAGATTGAACGTATTCACATTACTAAACAACATATTCTCTTAGTAATTTTCATAAAATAGCATTATCCACACGTCCACACAATAGTTGTCCATCCACATTATAACCTAACCCTATATATATATATATATATATATATATATATATATATATATATATATATATATATATATATATGAGAAAAGTGAATATACCCTTAAGGGTATATAACTTTATGTACCCTAATCCCTAAAACTAGGTAGTTTTGTTAAATTATATCATTTCTTTCTTAATTCTTTCCTTATTTTTCTGGTTACACGATTCCTTCCCATTATTTTAACTTGTTTGAACAGACTACTTCCAGTATCATGGTAGTATCGACGTACTAAAGAAATAAAAGCAAGTTCAAACATATGGAGGTGCTCTGATTCAACAGAATTCAATAAAAGCCATCGGTTGTGGCTCAAAGTGTTCTACGCAATCAATCTTACCCCTTATTGGTCACGATTTGGAATCAGAATGTGAAAAACGAGGATTCCTAACTAGAACATGGTTCGATTTTTATAGTAAGTTGTAATCTTCAAAAATAATCCATGGTTGTAGGAATTTAAGTTGACCAATCTGCAAAACATAAAAAGCTATCAGGTTAGTTAGGGAAAAAAATTTACATCAGGTTAGTTAGGGAAAAAAATCATGATTGTTCAAGATCCTTCGATTTTGGTAGTATTCAGACATAGATTGTGGATTATAACACCACATTGAGCGAAGGTTTTCTGATATTAGGTTGCTTTTGGATACCATGTGCAAAATCTTCTTTATTTTCAAATATATTAGAAGAAGCCTACCAGGTGTTCGATAAAACGCCATCTCATATATTTTAACATTTTTGTTTCATTTTTGATGCGAATCAAGTTGTGTATTTTCCTCTCTATTTGAAATTCTCCAACCCCACTCTCTCACCATATCATCTACATTCTACAAGGTAAATGTAATTACTCTTTATTCATTGTTTGATGTATAATTGTGTAGAGTATGATAATCAAGATTTCTCAAAAAAAATTGACTGTGTTTTGATTTCAAATATATGTTTGTTGGCTTAATGTGAGAAATAGAAACCTAGTTTGTTGATTTCCTACATTTGATTGTTGGGTTTGCCGATATCAGGTTGGTATGTAGTAACTCACACACATAATTTTTAAAACTAATAGTTAACCATTTGGTTTCTGACTATGTGTGATTAAATTATCAGGTCTCCAGATAGTCCAATTACAGAGATAGTGTCCTTGTAAAACTGTTCAGAAAGTAAGTTGGCACTTTGAATAGTGTCATTAAACTTGGAGAACATTTTCTGTTTCTGAAATGGAAGCACTTGTGGAAGCATTAGACTGAACTGATATAGATAGTTGGGACTCCAGATAAAGTCTAATTGGAGTTGGAACTTGGAAGAGGAATAAGGGGGTTTTTAGGTTTTAACATGTTGATTCTTCATTTGGTTCATATAAATCTTTTGTACATTGTAATTCTATTTGTAATTTGATGCATTTTGTAATCTTATTAATTGAATTGATTCATGACAACTCTTTTTTGTTGTTTCATTTTAATTATTGTTCCGTTTCTATTACTTTGAGTAAGCCTACAATTATAGCAATCAACATTTTTTTGCAAATGATAGGACACATTGGTCAATTGTGGGGAAAGGGGCCTCTAAAAAATAGCATCATACTTTTTTTTTTCACAAAATAACATCATATTTTCGTTTTCCCCTTTCCCAAAGATGGTATGTAATCTTCAAAACCTAAGGATAGGGAAGTTAAAGGCACATAAGCAATACGACCAAAAGCAAAGAATCGTAATTCCTAATTTTGATTTAAAATGATAAGTACATTGCCATTTCAGATAAATATGAAAAATGGGTTGCTATTTCAGCTTACTCCAAAAAAATAATACTTTTGTTCTATATATTTTCTATCAAAGTATATATGGTCCATTAACTATACAACAACACAAACTTTTGCTAGAGTTCCTACATTTTCTATCAACGTATCCCTGTCAAGTATGCAACCACTATTTTAACAAAGATAACCCCAAGAAGCATTTTTAACATGTTCTCCATGTTCGACATAATTTTAGACCTGAGGTAGACCCCACACGCCTAACCCCATTATAATATCAATTGGAGCACTAAACCCAAACATATATCTCCAATCTGAAAGTTGCCTACAAAGTATCCCAAGTATACAAAGCATAAACACCAAGTTAACCCTTTCAAAATTGGTTAGATGTTTTTTATGTGATTTTTGTATGTAAAACAAGTAATGGAGTGCAATTTTAAATACCAATATTCCAAGAACTATGAATAGTTGAACAAATAGATAAGTAAAACAATCATAGATTGTTTTTCACCACAAGGTTGAATTGAACAGCAAATAGATTGCATGTTGTGCCACTAAGCTCAGATGACTATAGAACAATTAAGATAAGTATCAAAATTAATTGTGGCGATATGGAAATAATTAATATGTTGTGTATGCTATTGAATTTTCTTATTGAAGAACTAAAAAAGTTGTATGTAAATGATGAGATAAATACCTATAAAGAGAGGGTGGCACCAAACTTGCAATAAAAGTTAAATGAGGGTGCATTTGTTCAGACTCAGGACTTTATGGGAAAGTATCATTTCCATGTCTTTCTCCATAAAGTCATTCTCTTTCTATGATTTAGATTTCCTTTTCTATATGTGGTTCCAGATGACCAAAAATGATAGTTTTAAAGATATAAATGAAAAATCATATTTGAAGTTGAAAAGTCCCATTAAAAAAGTTGGACAAGTTAATCATGTTAGAGAGTTTAGCAAAAATTCTTACAGGTAAGGAGTTTCCATGAAGAAATGATCATCAGTTAACTACAAAATTACCTACCTATGTTAAGTTTAAGCCCCTAAACTTAAAGTCATTATATGATATTGGATAATTAAAAGAAGCTAAAATACGACAAGATTACAAAATACCAAGAGAAATCCTCTTGATATGCTTCTTCTCCTGCTATTGAAGCTCTAACCCATTTTAATATAAAAAAAAAACACGATTTATCCAAATAAAAGAGATAAAAATCAATTTCGAAAGAGAATGTGGGTTATAGTTCAATCACAAATGAAAAAGAGTGTTATAAATATGAAATGACATTTCATCGAACACCTGGTTGGCTTCTTTTAACACAATTGCAAATGAAAAAGATTTTTGTCAAGTGGTTTTCCAAAAACAACTATCAGGAAACCTTAGCTCAAGGTTGTGTTTTAATTTGCAATCTACATCTAAATATTACCAAAAGAGAAGGATATTGAGCAATCGTGAATATTTTTTCTTAACTAACCTGATAGCTGTTTGTGTTTTGTTGATGAAAGGTATATTACAAGATGGGAAATTGTTGTCTGTCGCTGCGTCATAGTCGGCATGAGCATCAACTATCATAAAACTGCAACCAAATAACAACGCGGAATCAGTTTGTTTTGGATCGGTATTATCAGGGTTAATCAGGTGATGAGGTTTTCAGGAAATTGATGTGTCGAGGTCAAGAAGGAGAGTGCCAAAATCCAATTTTCATAGAGGGAGGGGGACGACCTTACGCATGACGATCACAAAGGCAAAATCAAAAAACTTGTGAAACTTATTTGCTCTTAAACGATGCAATCTCAAATCACTAATGAAACAACGTAGTTTAATTTTTTGGTACCTAAACTCATATACCCTCAAGGGTATATTCACTTTTCTCATATATATATATATATATATATATATATATATATATATATATATATATATATATATATATATTGTATAATCTCAATCGTTTGAATGACTTCTACCTGTGAGTTACACACGAATAAAATTAAATATAATATATGGTTTAATGTTATGTATAGTTGTTGTTATTGTGAATTATTTTTTTAAAATTTATTTGCTTAATGTTTTAATTTCTATCATTATAATTATTTAAAACATTAAACATTGTTTTTTATTTTAAAGGTAACAATATAATCATTTATATAGAGTTATTTTTAACTATTGTTATTGTAAGTTATTTTAAACTACTTATTTGAAAACTTTTGATGATTATAAAAATATATATAAGAAATATTTTAGTTATATTAAGATTACAATTTAGTTTTTGCATTTATCACTTTTAACTATTTACAAAATATTCTTTAGTTTTTAAGTGGAATAGAAATTTATTTTTAACTTGACATTGTAATGTTATATTTAAATTAACAATTTAAGTATTTTGTCAAAACTGTTCAAAAGTTGTTGCTTTAAATTGATAATGGTTTATATACAAGAACATATTAAATCTAATAAATTAAGTATAATATGTTAAAAGCTAAAGACATAACTTTATAAGTAGAAATAAATATATTATTTTAAAATTGAAATTTAGTATATATTTATGATTACACTTTAGGTTTGATATTTGTTTAACCTTATTAAATCAACTTATAATCATTATTAGAAAGACACTATAATTAATCACTTTTAACTATTTACAAAATATTCTTTGGGTTGTTTAAGTTAAACTAAAATTTATATTTAAGTTGACCATGTAATGTTATATTGAAATTAATAATTTAAGTATTTTATACAAATTGTTCAAAAATTGTATCTTTAAAATGATAATGGTTTACATCCAACAATATATTAAAACTAATAAATTAAGTATAATATGTTAAAAGTTAAAAAACATAATTTTATAAGTAGAAGTAAATATATTATTTTAATATTAAAATTTAATTTATATAGGATTACATTTTAGGTTTGATATTTATTTAACCTTATTAACCAACTTATAATTATTATTAGAAAAAATTGAGAAGTCATGACAGTTTCAAATTAATATGGTGAAAAAAAAATGTGTGGGAGTTTCAAATGAATGTGGTAAAAGAAAAAATGTTTACTTGATAATATAATATGATGATTGACCGGAAGAAATAGCCGATATTTTTTAAAACATGTAAAATTACATAAAATAATATTTTTGTAATATATAAAAGTAAAAACATAATTTTATAAAAAGTAATGAAGTCAATTTGCAAAAATATAATTCTTTTTTGTTAAATGCTATTTAAAATAGATTTTGAATTTGTAGATTTTTTTTAAACTACAAACCAGAACTTTCTCTTACAAACAATTTTCTTTTTCCATAAGTGTTTTTTCATCAAAACTAAAAAATAAAAGCTTTCAAAAGCTATTAAGCGAACACACCCTCCTACAAGTATTACGATTTTAGACCAGGAATATGCATAATTATGAAAGAAGCATAAATAATGTGGTTTTTGAAAATGGGTTTTGGGAAAATGACCCAATTTACAGGAACCCATGCTTAAAAGGGCCTTGCGTTCTTGCAACTTACAAGTTATAATTACAACTTTTAAAAGTATAAACTAGTGCATGTGCATCATTGCAATTTGCCAATTTGGCTTTCCGAATATTAAAGCGCTAGTTGCCAGACCGAACATAATGAACAGTTTAATAGTAAAAATTGAATAAAGTGGAAGTATTAGATATTTAATGGATTAAATTCGATTATAACTAGATGTTATATTGTCACTTGCGGGTTATGAAGTTTAAGGGGAAAAAATGTTTCTTTTTACTTTTGAAGTTTAAAATATTGTTGTATTGAACATTTTTCTAAAGTTTAATATATTATAGAAAAAAATATAATTGAGTAAATTAGAGTAATTATTAGTGGGTCAACATGATAGATTATTCTAAGTTTGGGCATAATTTGTGTTTTGGGCCAACATGATAGATTATTTATTAATCGGGTCTACGTCGTGAATTAATATTATTCAAGTTTTGGGTTCATTATATTACTGTGGGCTCATATTATAGAATTGGGCCTATTGGTAGGTTTATGCCCCATTTCAGAATAATTCATGGTGCCATTTTTCATATTTGAACTTGGGGTATATCCGTATATGATCTAAAACCAATTCTATTAGGGATTAAGAGGGTGTTTGATTGGCAGGAAATAATTGAAATTCGAGGGAAAATGATTTCAATACCTACGGATTCTTGTATTTGGTTCAACTTTAAGGAAGGAAAATGAATCCTAAATGAGAAAACATTCCTTGATATGAAGGAAAATACTCCCCTTCAACAAAATGATGGAAATAATTTCATACCATCAAGGAAAGTGAAACATTATTATTATACCCCTTTTATTTTAACAAAACCATTCTAAAAAAGAAAACCTTATCTCACGTATTCATCAAAACCAAACTGCAGTCGACACACACTTAACGCGTCTTCTCATTTGTTCGTCAAAATTGAATTGCAGCCGACAACACACTCAACTCGTCTTCTCCATCTCTTCGCTAGGTATGTGCATCACTATAGCTATCGATTTAAATCTCAATGTCTCTCACTCTCCCTCTCTGGCTCTCTCTCTCTCTCTCTCTCTCTCTCTCTCTCTCTCCCCCCCCCTCTTTCTCTCTTTCTCTGTAACATCCATAAAATTCATGAAAAATTTAAAGTTTTCAAACAGTTCCACAAACCATCATTGTTTACAAATTAGTTTTCAAAATATGTTTATTATCAGAGTTTTCACAAAATCATAAAACAACACACGAGAATGTGCACGATCACGCATATGCCTTTCATGCGATCACCTGAGTTGGAACATAACCCAAAACTGTAACCCAAAGCTTAGTGAGTTCCCCCAAAATACCAACACAACATGAAACCAGAATAATAACAATAAACAACATGCATACAAAGCTTTCAGTCTAACTGGAACGCCCCACCGGCGTGCAGTCTACCTAGTACGCTCACAAAACCTACAACACGACTGGCACGCCACAACGGACCTTCAGCCTATTTGGAATGTTCTCTGGGCCTTCGGCCTAACTGGTACGTCCCACTGGCCTTCAGTCTATCCTGGACGCCCTGGGTCTATTGGCCTTCAACACAAAGCAGTTCCGCCTCAACCCAACCACACATACACCGTGTCGGCACATATATATATATATATATATATATATATATATATATATATATATATATATATATATATATATATATATATATATATAATCATACACTTAACCAACCAATAACAAGGTTATCGATCATACAAATCACTAAGCATAGCATCATCCTATCTATCAGGATAAAGATCTAACAGATCACTATAGTACTCAATCATATAGTAATCAGGATAACAATCCAAAGGGTCGGCCTTGGTGCCTTTGACCCAAAAGTACAGTGAGGAAAACTAACCCCACACTAATGCATCATATTGAAAGTCTTCGACTGATGGCTCACAAAAATCTCCGCGCTATCATAACAAAATAATCATCCAATTAATAATTGGATTAAAACCAAGGCTAATAGTCCATCATTAGGGTAAAAGGCCACTTTACCCTTTCCGTAGTTGGGCTAAGACCCAAGCCTAAATCTTGATCCAAAAGGCCAAAAAATAAACAATCACTCAAGGCTCATAATCGGTCCGATTTTCCAAATTAGGCCCAAAATCCTACTTGGGCCTTACCCTAAGGTCTATCTCTTCACCTAGCCTAAAACACCAATACTCAGATGGTCCAATAAGCCCCCAAGCATCTAAGCCCAAAAAGGTTGCCCAAACTTCTAAACCCAATAGGTTGAGTATGCGTGGCATACCCAGTTGTACGCTCAGTGTACTCCGCCTAGACCAAGAAATGCGTCGTTGACCACCTACACCCAGCGTACGCCCTGGTACGCCTAGCGTACGTGGTGGCCATGTAAAACTTCGAATAAGAGCTTATTCATTCAGTCCAAACTTCCAATAACCAGATCCAAGTCCAAAAAGGTGCTCTTAACCATAAGGTTTCCACCTTTAAGGTTATGCATGTATCATTAAGACCCAAAACCAACTTCCTAGTTGGTCTTAAGCACTAAGGACCTCTACACTTTACATGCAAGCACTAAATAAGTCAAGAAAGCATTTTTATGACTTAACACAACTCAAATCTTATGAAAAGGTAGCTCCTTTGGTCTTAGAGTAGCATTAACTCATTAAGTCCAAGAAAATGGGACAAAACTCATAAACTCAATAGGGATAGATCTCTAAGAAATACAAGTAAAGTTCAAGACTTTATACCTTCTGGAGCTTCGCAAAGGGATGAAGATCTCAAATCTACAAGTTTGAATCCCACACCAAAGCTTCTCAAAGAATCCTTTCTTCTTTCTTCAACAGCAAGAACACACACACACACACTCAAGCTCAACACACACACACGTTAGGGCTTGCAATATCAACTCAGAGAGAGTGGAGGATGAAAGGGTGAGGGAAATGAGGATATAAGGGGGATTATATAGGGCTCAAACCTAAAAATTAGGGTTTTCAATGTCTAATGAGTATGCCCCGCATACATAGACGTACGTTAAGCGTACACACATACGCATGGTATACTCCCACTCCTTCCAAATTACGATTTTGCAATTAGGGTTTCTCAAGGATACCTCCTTCCATTACGGGGACTAAAATGACATAAATTAAAACTAATTTGAAAGTACCTGAATACTGGGGTGTTTCAACTCATCCCCACTAGAATTCACTTCGTCCTCGAAGTCTGCTGCAATGAAAAACTTGGGATAATGCTCTCGGAGCCCCTCCGGTGCTTCCACCGTACCTTTACCAAAGGTACTTCCTCATTATGCAAAACCTTTACCTTCATTTCCAGAATAGCTACCGGCCTCTCAACATAGTTCATGCGCTCATCGACCTGAATATCATCCAATGAAACCACCACATCCTCATCCAATACGCACTTCCGTAGCTGAGAAACATGGAAAGTGTTGTGAATATGAATGAACTCCTCAGGAAGATCCAATCTGTAAGCAACCTTGCCAACCCTGGCAATCACTCGAAACAGCCCAATATACCGGGGACCCAATTTTGCCCTTTTCCTGAAGCGTATCACACCTTTCCAAGTTGAGACCTTCAGTAACACCATGTCGTCAACCTGAAATCCCAACTCGGATCGGCACCGGTCGGTATAGCTCTTCTGCCGACTCTAAGCAGTCTGCAATCTCTTCCCGATCTGCTGAATCATCTCTGTGGTCTGAAGGACCACTTCGGCCTGCCTCATAACCCTGTGGCCCACCTCGCCCCAGCAAACCGGGGTACGACTTCTCCGCTCATACAAGAGCTTAAGAGGTGGAGCACCAATGTTGGAGTGATAACTGTTGTTGTAGGAGAACTCCTCAAGAGGTAGGGATGAGTCCTAGATCCCACCAAAATCGATAACATAAGCCCTCAACATATCCTCAAGGGTCTATATCATCCGTTCACTCTGGCCGTCGGTCTGTGGATGATAAGCAGTGTTGAAGTGCAACCTAGTGCCCAGTTCCTCATGGAACTTCTACCAAAAATGGGAGGTGAACTGAACATCACAGTCAGAAACAATGGAGACCGAAACCCCATGGCGATCAAGGATCTTGCGAATATACACATCGACCAAATTCCTGACAACCAGGACCTCTGAAACTGAAACCTGATACCCAACACGCGTATTCACCATATAAGCCAAGTAACACGCACACCCATGTTGAATATACTGTCGAGCCCTGGCTGCAGAACAAAACCTTGAACCCATCCTGGTTCCCTCTCCATAGATAACTAGTTCTCCCTCACTTGGGGTTCGAACTACCACGTGTTGGTCCTCACAATCCATCATAGCACTGAAACAGCTCAGCCAATCCATACCCACAATCACGTAAATATCCCCATGGGGATAGGGATCAAATCGATTAGATAAGTCACCCTGAATATCTCCAGAATAATACCCTTATACATTATTGATGAAGAAACCCCGTGTTCGTCGGTGATAGAAACTCACTACGGACACTATAACTCCCCAATGGGCATAGAAAACTCTCTACTGAACGATCAAGACACAAAGGACCAACTCGCATCCAAGTCAAATAACACTAAGTAGGAAAAGAGTTCACTAAGAACGTACCTAACAGAGGCACATAGATAAGCATAACATAAAGCATAATCAATAGAATAATGGATGGAAACATACCAGTCACAATATCTGGAGCTGCTCTAGCCTCTTCGTCAGTGAGCTGGAAAGCATGACCTTGAGCCCTCGGGGGCACCTCCTTTCTCTGCTGCCCATCAGTGATCCTCAGAGTAGCTGGCGCGGGGGATTGCACTGGCTTGGCGGCGAGCAATGGACAGTTGACCTTCACATGGCCAACCTTGTCACAATGATAAAAAAATCATGGTACTCAGAGTAGGGGCCAACTGGTGGCAATCCCTTGCATAGTGCCCATCCCTGCCATATTTGTGGCACACACCTCCTGATCGACAAACCCCGTCATGAACCTTACCACACTTCCTACAAGTACGGCCTTGCTGTCCCCAAGACCTAGAATCAGCGGCCTTGAACTGCTTCGGTGTTGGTTGAGAATGCTTCGGGGCTAGTCTCTACTTTCTCGTTTGAAGCTCTATCTTGATCTCACGCCCCCTGGCGGACTCCTGCATCTCCAACAAAGAATCATATCGTTGGGTGGAAACAAACTGTCTGATATCCATCTTGAGCATGCTCAAGTAACGGGTCATTTGAGCCTGCTCCGAAGCAAACTCAGGGCAAAAGATGGCCTTCTTATTAAACATCCTGGTGATCTACGTCACCAACTCTGACCCCTGCCTCAGATCTAAAAACTCCTAGGCAAACCTCTCGCAATCTACTCGCGGCACATATCGAGTACGGAACATATCCGTAAACTGCTCCTCGGATACCGAAGCCCTTTGCTCAGCAGAATACAATCCCGTAACAAGTATCCACCAATCCTTCGCTACGTACCTCAGGAGGTTCAGAACACACCTGACCTTCTGGTTAGTTGGGCAAGAGCAGGTGAAAAAGCATCCCTCAACATCTGATAGCCACCTCATGGCTACGATCAGGTCATAAACTCCATCAAAAGTCGGGGGCTTCGGATTGTCGAAGTCCCAATACTGAAAAACCCAACCCGATCCAACCCATGCAGCCGAAACGACTATGGTGGCTACAACAACAACAGTCTTAGACAAAGCATCATAACGCTCATCAAAGTACTTAATCATGGCAGTCTTAATAGACCCAAACATCTCTGGAAACTGAGCTCGGAAGTGAGCAACAAGCTGCTTCTTTAGGATCTTTGTGATCCTGTCACCATACTAAAAATAAACCAGGAGGATATCAGATAATACACATATCACATCATGGGAACCAACTCCCAACAAATCCCTAGGGGTTGTGACTTCCCTGTTATGCGTACGAGTCATGTGTTTTTAGTAGTACGGGCCCATACTACCTTCCACACCTACCCATGTTTGTCTCAGAGGATCATCACAACAACCCTAACAATACACAATGGCATAATCATGCACTCATTCCTCACTCCCTAGATGAAAGGCTAAACATCTTGAAACTGGCCGACTAACCCCACACAACTCATCCATGAAATTTCCACTAACCTTGCAGCACTCGTGTATGCTAGTCATACATAACATTGGACCCTATAGACAGTCGAATATCTGATCCTACCCTAAGCCCTTCATCAAACAAGAACAGGAAATAAGGCCAAACCAAACATTCTCAGGCAATAGAATCTTAGTTATGCATAACCATGATGCATACACTAAGCAAGTACAATAATGATGTCAATTCCATATAAGAAGACCCTTAGGCTATCGGGCATCATATAATCAGGCAATTCTATCATGCAAATTCTTGAAGATCCCTAGCTAATCATTAGCATGTTGTTTTAACATATCATAATATCAAATAACAGTGTGGTGTTTTGGGGTCTACTTACTAGCTCCGACAGATCGTATACATCGCATCCTCGATTATTTTGAAAACATTTTGAAAATCGTTTGAAAAATCTTTGTCCTTAGTTTGAGACTGGACTCACACGAGTGTTTCATCCAATTCACTCAAACCAAGGATTTGATAACAACTTGTAACATCCATAAAATTCATGAAAAATATAAAAATTTCAAACATTTCCACAAAACATCATTGTTTACAACTTAGTTTTAAACACATGTTTATTATTAGAGTTTTCCCAAAATCAGAAAACAAAACAGGAGGAGGTGCATGATTACGTCTTTGCCTTCCCATGATCATCTGAGGTACCTGAAACATAACCCAAAACTGTAAGCCCAAATCTTAGTGAGTTCCCCCAAAATACCAACACAACACGAAACTAGAATAATAACAATAAACAACATGCATACAGAGCCTTCAGTTTGACTGGAATGCCCCACCGGCCTGCAGTCTACCTGTTACGCTCACAGAAGCTACAACATGACTGGAACACCACAACGGGCCTTCAGCCTATCTGGAACATTCTCCGGGCCTTCGGCCTGACTGGTACGCCCTAGGTTTGTTGGCCTTCAACACAAAGCATGACCGCCTCAACCCAGCCACACATACACCGTGTCGAGACACACACACACACACACATATATATATATATATATATATATATGTGTGTGTGTGTGTGTGTATGTGTGTGTGTGTCTATATATATATATATATATATATATATATATATATATATATATATATATAATAGATAATCATACAATTAATTAGCCAATAACTACCAGACAGATCTTATAGATCACTAAGCATAGCATCATCCTATCTACTGGGATATAGATCACTACAATACTCAATCATATGGTAATTAGGATAACAATCCAAAGGGCTGACCTTGGTGCCTTCGACCTATAAGTATAGTGAGGAAAACTCACCTCACACTGCTGAATCACACTAAAAGTCTTCGGTTGATATCTCACAAAAATCCTCACACTATCATAACAAAATAATCATCCAATAATAATTGGATTAAAACCAAGGCTAATAGTCCATCATTAGGGTAAAAGGCCACTTTGCCCTTTCCTTAGTTGAGGGTAAGACCCAAGCCTAAATCTTGATCCAAAAGGCCCAAAAATAAACAATCACTTAAGGCCCATAATCAGCCCAATTTCCAAATTGGGCCTAAACTCCTACTTGGGCCTTACCCTAAGGTCCATCTCTTCACTTAGCCCAAAACACCAATACTCAAATGGTCCAAAAAGGGCCCAAGCATCTAAGCCCAAAGAGGTGACCTAAACTTAAAGCCCAGACTCCTAAACCCAATAGATTGAGTATGCGGGGCGTACGCAGTTGTACGCTCAACGTACTTCGCCTGGACCCATAAACGCGTCGTTGACCACCTACGCCCTGGTACGCCCAGTGTACGTGGTGGCCATGCAAAACTCCAAATAAGAGCTTATTTCATTCAGTCCAAACGTCCAATAACCATATCCAAGTCCAAAAAGGTGCTCTTAACCACAAAGTTTCCAGCTTTATGGTTATACATGCATCATTAACACCCAAAACCAACTTCCTAGTTGGTCTTAACTACTAAGGACCTCTATACTTTTCATGCAAGCACTAAATGAGTCAAGAAGGAATTTTAATGACTTAACACAACTCAAATCTTCTAAAAATGGTAGCGCCGTTGGTCTTAGAGTCGCATTTACTTATTAAGTCCAAGAAAAGGGACAAAACTTATATACTCCATATGGCTAGATCTCTAAGAAATACACATAAATTTTAAGACTTTATACATTATGGAGCTTCCCAAAGAGATGAAGATATCAGATCTACAAGCTTAAATCCCACACCAAATTTTCTCAAATAATCCTTTCTTCTTTCTTCAACACTAAGAACACACAGACACACTGAAGCTCATCACACACAACGGCTAGGGCTTCCAAGATCGACTCAAAGAGCGTGGAGGCTAAAAGGGTGAGGGAAATGAGGTTATAAGGGGGATTATATATGCCTCAACCCTAAAAATTAGGGTTTTCAATGTCTGATGAGTACGCCCCGCTTACATAGACGTACGCCCTGTGTACTAGGGTGTGCCCTAGTATGCTAAGCCTACACACGTACGCATGACATACTCCCACTCCTTCCAAATTACGATCTGCCATTAGGGTTTCTCGGGGCCACTTCCTTCCATTACAAGGACCAAAATGACATAAATTAAAACCATAAAGATGAATTGGAAAGTACCTGAATACCGGGGTGTTACACACATACACATACACACACACACACACACACACACTCTCTCTCTCTCTCTCTCCTCGTAAATTCTTGTGAAATAGATGGTGTTTATCTTCCTGAAAATTGATTGAACATTGTTTCTTGTTGTGAAAAATCCATATATGTGAAAATCGAGTATGTGAAAGTTGGAATTGTGCTAATTATCTTCCTGAAAATTAATTTCAGTGAAACTGAATTTGTTATTTATCAATTTTATGTTAAGTTCGATTCCATAAAATATTGTGTTACCGCTAAGGATCCGGTTTGAGAGGCGTACCTACAGGTACATCATATTATAATATTTTAATTTTTATAGTTTATAATGAAGCAACTTGTTAAGTGTGTCAAACCCAACAAATAAAGGGATACAAAATGACTCCAAAACACTGTTACTTTGCACTAAAAATGTAATACACGATAAGTAGGGTCGATCCACAGAAACACGGGACAAATGCTTATACCTTTTTGCGCAAGGTACAATATGATCACAAAAGAGGGGGATTTAAATGCAATGATTCAAATAAGAGCTAATTTAATGAGTAAGCAATTGATTAAGTGAAATAAGTTCAAGATTTGTAAGTACTCCAACTCTATGCAAGACAAATTAGCAATGTGATTCCATGGATGACAAGATATTTATTTAATTTTATCTAAGTTGGTACTTGAAAGTGTTAACAAGCTCTAACACTTCCCATTCACCATAATAATTAACCAAAACAAGCTCTTTGATTAATCCTAACCTTACTAACCTAATCTAAACAAGCTCTTAGAATTAGATTGAAAGGTTGCTTTAAACTTTATGTGAATGTTCCCAACAACACTCAATACTCCTCACAAGCTCGGGAGTGTAAAAGTGTGTGAAAAGATTTACACGAAATTCATTCAATAGAAATCAAATTAGTGCTTGTTACCTAGTCTAATTTACAAAACAATTACGGATTTTTCAATTAGATAAATTGAATGATCTAACCCTAATTCAAATGGTCAATAAGAATCACAATTAGAATCAAACATTCGATTGAGACAAAATCAAATTCACTAGATAGAAAATTGAAAGCAAACATCAAGCCATATGATTGAAATCACAACTAAGAAGTCAAGACATGAAGTTGGAGAAACTAGGGTTCTAGCTAATCAGGGCTAGAACAAGATCACAAATCTAGAAAATGAAATTAAAGTTCTTACAAAATGAAAGCAAATGTTCCCAAGTGTTAATCAACTTCAAAATCCTCAAGAAAATCGATTTCTCTGCTCTAAAAGTCGACCCCCCTCCCCTTAAAAAAATCGGTTCCTCCCTTTAAGAATGGTGAAAAACTGCTTTAAAACCCACATTTACATTACACGACCCACGTAAATTAACACTGTCATTTACACGGCTCGCGTAAACGCAAAAATATACTGCGCAGAAATCTACGTTTACACGACCCGCGCAAACGCAAGGCTTGCATTTATACGGCCGTGTAAATCTCTGTAAAGCCAAAATCTTCATTTATGTGATATCTTGCTCCTCGGTGCTCCGCAAGTCCCGAAATTTTGTCCGCAACTATTATTTACCTCCTCCAACAAGATCCTACCTCCAAAAGTCCCTGAAATATCACAAAAGTATGTGAATGAAATTACCTCATGAAAAATCCCGAAAAACATGCAAAATGCATGAATTTAAGCCTATATGCAATGTACTTTTATGAAATAAAGCTACAAAATGGGTACATGAAATGCACCTAACACAACTATATGGAAATATATATATTTTTTTTTATAAATTATCATGTTGATAAATAGGTTCATAAAGAAGTAATTCGATGGAAACACAAATCCTTTCCTGACTATGAAGATCTTTGCATTGTTTTTGGAAAAGACCGAGCTCAAGGAAATAGAGTTAGAGATTTCATTGAGATGTAAAAAGATGTGAACTTAGAAGAAGAAATGCAAGAGTCAGATGATGATTTCATTGAATATAAAGAAATTAGCCATAGTACAACTATGAAAAATGAGAAAACTTCACCAAGTGTTCGTTTCTAATAAGATGAAACGTCATACCAATGATGTGTTCCATAATGCAGTTGGTTTGGTTACCGAAAGTCTTAAAGAAATATCAAAGGACTTGAGTCAAGGTATTAAATTTTACATGAAGATCAACGAACTGAGTGAGAAGATCCCTCCGGAGATTTTGAATATGAATTCATTAAGTCAAGGTGAGAAGTTCAAACCTTTGACCAAGATAATAAATGATCCTAGAAACATACAAAACTTTTGGCAAATTGAAGAAGGCAATAGAAAGGTCTGAGTCAAATACATTTTGGAATGGTAGTATTATTAATTAGGATGTTTATTAGAATGTTAATTCATATTTTGGATTTTTTAAGTTCTTTTGGGATGTTTCCTAGGATGTTGCTTAGTATTTTAGATTTGTAAGTTTTTGGTATCTTAGATAGGGATGTATCGAAAAATTGTTATGCTTTTTGGGAACGTTATTAGAATGCGAAGTGGAATGACTTTAAGTTATAATGCTTACTAACATAATTTTCGTAATATGTTGACATGAATGCTCAATCAATAAATTAAAATTTTACTATTTTAATAATTTATATAATATATGTTTACGTGTAACTTAGAAAACAAAGTAAAATAAAGCAAAACAGACAAAAAGATAATTTTGTCATTTTACATGAATTCCAATTCCGTTTCCTACGAACCAAACAGAATCTGAAATTAATTCCAATTTCATTTCCTGCCAACCAAACAACACATGGAATTGGATTCAAATTCATGAAAAATTCCTTTCCAACTCCAATTCAAATTCCTTTAGCAACATTTTGGGAACCAAACAACACCTAAGATGTTAAAGAAAATCCCAGCTAGGGTACTGTAACATCCCAAAAATTATAAGGTAAAAAATTTATTTTTAGTTCAACCATAAACACCATTTAATAATTTCAATCATTTAAAGGTACATCAGACTAAAATATTTATCATAGTACAATTCCCAAAATCATAGAGTGTGGAAACATAGGTGGATACGTTGTGATCAAGCCAGACCATTCCCTCACGAACCGAGATTACCTCAAAAACATTTCAAACAAATACCGTAAGCACGAAGCTTAGTGAGTTCCCCAACATACCACATACCATATATATCTACTATCTCAAGGTTGTGTCGGGTCTATTTCACCCCTGAGTCCATTTCAACTCATGTGTCGGCCCAAGGCGGTACCGGGTCTATTTCACCCTCGATCCTATTTCATCCCCAAGTCTATCTCAACTCATATGTCGGCACTAGGCTATAGTGGGTCTATTTCACCCCACATACATATAGCAAATAGACATATAGACATACATACATACATACATACATACATACATACATACATACATACATACATACATACATACATACATACATACACACACATACATACATACATACATACATACATACATACATACATACATACATACATACATACATACATACATACATACATACAACAAGAGTCACAAAAGACTACAAACGCATACAATCCTAATGCCCTACGGTATAGTGAGCAAACTCACATCAGTCCACTGACAATCCAACAGATGATCAAGCTACTAGACCTAAGAATCCCCATGCTAACCAATCAAAAATAATCATGATTAATAATCAAGTCATAACCATAATCGAGACTGAATTCACTAATCCCGACTTCTAGGGTAAAAGACTATTTTTACCCTTCCCTTCAACTGGCCCAAAGACCAAGGCCTAAACTCAATAGCACTAAAAGCCCAATAACCTGCCCAAATACAAAAGACACCTAAAGGCCAATATAGACTCAATTCCATAAAGGCCCAACTAAAAGCCCAAAATGTAAACTATCCATCCTCACGTTGTGACCAGTCCTTGGTCACGTCGTGAGATCCTGTTCGATCCAATCCAACTCATCCCGACTCAGCTTAGTCAATTCATACATGAAAAGTCACCGGAGCTAACCTCACGTCATGAGAATCCTCCTCCCATGTCATGAGATGCAAGAAGCTAACCAGAAATGGGGTCATTCAATCCTCACATCATGAGACCCCAAGTCCAAGTCGTGAGAACAGTCTGAAGCCAAAAGTCCAACTTTTAAGTCCTTAATTTGTTAAGCCTTGTACCCAAATTTCCAGAGGGTCTTATAACTCCATTATGTACTGGAAAGTCGATGCTTTTGGGACATATATTTCCAATACACGTCTAAATCTCATTTGGGTCAAAAGTTAAAGAAACGACATCTAACTTTCATGCAAGGTTCCAGAACTCAACCATTCACTAGATCTGAACTCTATATCACTCTTAAGATCCTAATAACACATAAAGTTGCCAACTTTATGCTTTCTATTCATCAAACTTACACAACCAAGAAGAAAAGTGGCAAAAAACTTAGATCTATCTTCATTAAACAATAAAGGATGAATCTTTGATACTCATAATGGTTCAGAAACAATGTAAGATGATGAAGATGAAGATTCCTTGCAAGCCTCAACACAAGATCACCTTCTTCTTCTTTTCTCCTTCTTCCAAGCCAATAAAAGCTCCAAAATGAACAAAGATCAAGCAAGGATGAAGACTAGGGTTTTTCTAAGGTGCAAGAGGATTTGGGGCTGATAAGAAACCCTAAAATGAGTTTAGAGATGCTTAAATATGAAGGAAACCGTAAAATGATCGTGGGCTTGGACTGCATCAGCTTTCACGTCGTGAGCCTCTATGTCTCACGTCGTGATACTAGACCCGAACAAAGGTTTTCATTTAGCCTATTGTCACATCGTGAGGCTCCTTTCGTAACGCCCTGTGTAGAATCATTTCCTAATGCGGGGCGGTGACCCGAAGATCGGTTATGATCAAGCTTGGGGTCTTTGAGGGAATGAGATTCAGACCCATTTGGGTGTAGGTGATGTAAGTTGGATGATTTGGGAGTTCATTTTGTGTTTTGGAGCCAAGGGGTTTTTCAATAAAGTGTCAGTTCGGGCTTTTATGAAAATTGGATTTTTGTTAGGGAAGTTTTAAGGAAAGTATGAGTTGATTGAAGTGTAGAGCTTCTTGTTACCTCATCGTGGATATATGGATCGTCAGAAACGAACTTATAACAAAGAAAATTATGGCCTTCGGAAGATTGTAGGGTTCAAGGCTAAGGTCAGTATGCAGGGTGTACATTAGTGTACGTTGGGTGTACTAAGCAGTTGGATCATGACACTTAAGGGAAATATGCTAAGTGTAGTGGGAGTACGCCGGGCGTACTCCAGATTCATGCAAACCCTAAATGAGGATCTTCGACCCTATATAAGCTCATTATCTCTTCACCAAACCCTAATACCTTCATCCTCCATCACTTTTTAACCCTAGATTCGAACCCCAAGTGCATTTTGGTGATTTTGAGCTTGGAAGTGTTTTGTGAGTGTTTTGTGAAGAAGAAGAAGAGAATCACTTGGAGGAGTGGCTTGAGCTTATAGATATAGTAGTATCTTCCCATTTGCAAGCTCTCTAAGGTAAAAAGCTTATACCTTGATGTTCATTTTGTTTGGATCTGCTTTGTGGTGTTTCTTTGATATTATTGAGTCCCTTGAAGTAAAGGTGAGCTTTTGATCTACTCCAGTAGTAGTGGATGTTAGATCTAAGCTCCAATAAGGTCTCTTGTTCATAAAAATGGAAACTTTATGGGAGTTGTTGGTCCATGCAAGTATTAAGACCCTTATTAAGTTCCTTTCTAAGTGTTGAGTCCTAATTAAGGCATGTATATGAGTAAAGTTGGCAACTTTATTGGTTAAGACCTTGTCTAGGGGCCAGATCTATGTTTTGGACATCTTGGATTAACCCATTAAGAGCTAAATGTGGGTTTTGGACTTCGACGAGTACATTGGGCGTACGAGGAGGTACAGCCAGCGTAATGTTGGGGGTACACATCAGACGTTTGTACTTTGTGTATCATCGTCGTGCACGTAGGGCGTATGTCTCGAGTACGTAGGGCGTACTCCCTAGTTCAGCAAAAAATTGGGCCTTTTGAGTTTGGCCCTTGTTGGGGCATTGGGCTTTTGTTTTTGGGCCATGGTTAGGTTGAGGAATTTCTTGGTAATGGTCCCATGAGAGTTTTAGGCCCAATTTGGAAGTTGGGCCATATTCAGCTTGGGTTGCCATCTTGGGGCTTCGGTGTTTTTGGGTTGGACCTTGTTTTTGGGCCAAATGAGAAATGGATAATTTGGGTTTCGGTTGATTATTGATTGAGTTTTGTATTTATTGTTTGTTGACGCGAACTCATCCGGTTCTGCGACCTGAGCATCCATTATTTATCAGCGGATTGAGATGAGTTTCCTCACTGTGTTTAGTGGGTTGAAGGGACCAATTCCAGACCATGGCTTATATGTTAGGATGCTAGAATTTTGCGCGACTCTTGCATGTGTTATGGTATGCTTACCGGGCATGACCCGATGCCAGGTGGGGCCTAATGAGTATATTGTATGCTAGTTATTTGTATGTGTTTTTTGCTTACTGTGCAAGACTCGATGTTGGGTGGGGCTTGATAACTGTATGATATGCTATTGTCTTCGTGAATATCACATGTGTTTGTATGGTTATATGTTTATATGCTTAGATGTGTATCGGGCGAGGGCTGATGACTGACAGATCTGTATACCGAGCGGGGTGCGATGTCGGGCGGGGCTCGAAGAAGGGTGGGGGCCTAGTATGTGGTTATTAGTTATAGTATGTGGTATTTTGTGGAACTCACTAAGCTTCGTGCTTACGACTTTATGGTTATGATTTCAGGAACCATCGGTTTAAAAGGGAAGGGCCTGACTTGATCGCAACACATCCACCCATGTTTTCGCATTATGTTTTTTTGGATTGTACTCTGATAACCATTTTCTTATAAAATTACCTTTGAATAATTGGCTAGGAAGATATTGAATGTTGAATTAAGGATAATTAATGTTTTGATTGAATTAAAAATGAAATTTTTACCTCATAATTTTGGGTTGTTACAAGTTGGTATCAGAGCCTTGGTTTGAGGAATTTGGGCACACTCTTGGGTGTGACTGAACTCTAACTGAGGAATTGTTAATTTTTTATAAAAAGAAAATGAGTTCTAAAAAGATTTTTCTAAAAGAGAAGAAATTTCTTAAAGGATTTTTGTAAAGACACAGGGAGTGTGGTGCATGCAATCGGCCGAGCTCAAGTAAGTGATTCCCAGAATACCCATACATGTTTTTTATGATGATATGTTATGAGAATTGCATGCTAGGATGAGGCTAGGGATACTTTCAGGAATTGGATGATAGATCGGCCTTATATGTGATGCCTTGTGGCCTAGGAACCATTGGATTCTATGCTATATTAGGAATATGTATTGGTATCAATAATTGCTAAGTGTATGCTTTAAAAATTGTATGCGGTTAGGATCATATAGCCCTAGAATGATTGATTTGGCCTTATTTTCTGTTCCTCGTTTGGTTGTGGTCCTGGGGTAGAGTCTTTTATTCGACAGTCTATTTGATCATGTATTGTGTATAATTTGCATGCATAAGGTAATCGGTAGTGAGAATGGAAGTTCCTAGCATGAGTTGTAGTATGTGAGTTTGAATGTTCTTGTTCATCCAATGGATTAGAGTGCTACTACAAGAATATTGATTGCTTTGTGGAAATCTTAAGTGATGTGAGTTAATTATTAAGTGAATATGTTAAGTCACATGTGACAAAGGTTGAATAATCTCAGAGTGATGGATTTGAACCTATTGTGCGATTCTCGTTTGTGTCTAACCATTATTGGGATGCGTCTTTTACTTGAAGGATTATCTAAGCTTTGTTGCATGTGATTGTATTCATGAGGTAGTTAACTGACATTATGGGGAGTTCTACAGCAGTTGATGGCAGGGAGAGGTCAAGAACATAGGAAAGCCTAGGAAGTGCTTCAATAGGTTTAGTTGTGCTATTTAGCGATCTTTTAGAGTATCTGTTAAGGTGCAAAGTCATGCTTGGATGTAATGTTTTAGGCTTTCCTCTTTGTATGTGTAAATGGGTTGAGTCTTTCCTATAAATAGGAAGTGAGTGACTCCCATTAAGTAAGGAATCATTTGGAGTGTTAGACTAGAGAGAGAATTTGTATACAAGACCCATTTATATAATCTTTCTAGATCTAATAAGAGCTTACAAAGATTTATTTACTCCATGTGTTCTTGATTTTACATGATGATTCACTAGATCTTTCATATTCCGCACATGCCATCATAATCACCACAACAACAATTGGTATCAGAGCGGGTGTTCTTGATTTTCATCAAGAATTGATCCTTGATGGCTATTTTGATTTGGTGATTCTTATTGTTCATTGATCTTCGTGTTTAGAGAGTGTTTTTGTGTTCTAGAAGTCGAATTTTTCTTTGATTTGATCCATAATTCGACTTTCTCTCTCTAGAATACTTGTTTGTATCACTTTATCTCTCTAGAAAACCCATTCAAAATCACTTTCTCTCACTAGAATTTGGTTCATATTCACTTTCTCTCTCTAGAAAACTCAAGTTCATAACATTTGATTCAAAATAAAAGAAGCAATTATGGAGCAATGGTTGGTTCGGAATGAAAGTTTTCTATACGTATACACTTCTTTTGAATGCATTCTTTATCGAATGACTGTTGGATTGCAAAGTGAAGATGCACTTATGTCAAATGGAGAAAGGGATGGAAAGGGAGATTTCATTGGTTATCCAATTTATCAAAACAAAGATTTGTTTGATCGATTGATTACAACATATCAAGAAAGACGAAGAAATAAGAGGAATGGTGAAGTCATAAAAGGAATTCTTCTTGCTAATTGTAAACCGGGAAGAAATAGACTTGAATATTATGCAAATTGTCGTGAAGCTCAAGAACATGTTCTTGATGATGTTCATCGTGTTCATGATGTTCAAGGAAAAGAAGTTCAAAACAATGGAGTTCAATGTGATGTTCTTGATGTTCAAGAAAAAGGAGTTCAAGTTGATTCTCATGATGAAAAAGTTTTTTGCTCGATTGGAGTTCAAACCGATGATATTTTGTGTTATTGTGATTCGTTTGAAGGAATGATTCCTTATCGGAAGCCGGTGATCCAAGAAAATCACAAGTATCAAACTCCAAAAGATTTGATTCAAACTCAAAATGTTCATGTTGTTGAAAGTGGGTTTGTTCATGAAGTCAAGTCTTCAAGATGCAAAAAGATGAGAAAGAAAAAGAAGAAGAAGATGAATCGGAAGAATAAGCGGGTTTACTCACAAAAATCGTCATATGTTGTGAAGCCAAAATCCGTGAAGCAAATTTGGGTTCCAAAGCAACAATATCCAAAGGTTGCATTGAATTTGAAGTTAAAACCCAAAAGTGTTGGTGGTTCTTTTGAAGATGTTCTTGGATCGTTGAAGAACATGAAGAACACGAAGAACGAGTTGTACATCTCGCATGGTGGGTGGTCCAATGTTCGATTTGGAGATTTTCTCATTCCGACAAAAGAACCAAGATCTTCCAAATTTGATTCGTTTGTTGAAAACGGAACTCGATTCGTCAAAAAGGTATCTCAAATTCTCAAATGGATTCCAAAACGTCCATGATTTCGATTCGTATTTTGCGTTTTTCATTTTTGATCGGTTTGCCTCATTGGATCTAAACTGTTTCAACCCCATTCTTGATCCAATTATTTTTTTTTATCAAAACCAAAATCATATTCTCATGTTTCTTTTGCATTTCGAAATCAAAATTTGTTTTGTTTTGGTTCGAAACACTTACTATTCTGCTCATAGATCCAAATATTAAGCCCACATTAAAATCTCGATTACTGTTCATGTTAATTTCTCTTAGCCCAATCCAACAATCTAATAATTTTTGATGTTCATTACTAATCTTGAGCCCAAATCTTGATATTTCAATTTATCAATCCATTGAGCCCAACTTGATATCAGTTCATTGATCATTATCTTGGTATCGTTATCTCATATTCTCGGATTTCCGACTTTGATTCAACAAAGTCAAAATTGATAAAATCGGAATTTGATTTGCGTTGAGTTGGAATCAACGTTTACTTGCTAGTTCGTTGAGTTAGTTGAAGACGAAAGCAATCTTGGAACTGAAATCTGTTTCGATCGTATTGGCGGTTCAATTATCTATGTCGACGATTGAAGCATTGAGATCGAGGGTCGAGAAATTGAAGTGGGACTGTGAATTGATATTGAAATTAAAGCGTTAACGTCGATGGTCACCTTTAATTTTGATGGAGTAAGAAATCGATGTTGGTTAACAGATGGGTTGATAACAAATAGAGGAAATAATTTGATTGTTGATTTTGATAGTTGTAGGAGTTGAATGCTAAATTCATTTGGTATCGACAGTGAAACGTTAATGTCGACTACTTTGGGTTGAAATCGATTGAATTTGGTGTGCTTTACTGATTCGTAATCGATGGAATTTTGGGGTCAATTTATTGAAAATTTTCGAAGCCTTAGTTCACTGTAAGTTGTTTGCAGATTGTCGACTGGGAAATCGATGTTTGCAAAAGAATGAAATTTTGATTTTGGGTTGATTGGTGATGTATGAAGGGTTCCTGTATGGACGATGGTTTGGAGTCGATCAATCAAAGCCTTGGTTATATGATCGATTGGTTGGAGTTGGATGTGATAATGATTCGAAGGGTTGTGATGTTAAGAACGAATGAATTATTTGAGTACTTGAACAAAAAGCGAATACCTGTGATTTGGAATAGTTGGATTTTGAACAAAGGGTTCATATATGATCAAATTTTGATTTGTGATTTCGAATGTTTGATGTCGGATCAGAGTTAGTTTCTTGAAGCCGGAATGAATTTGGAATCCGTCAACATTCAACTGAAGTGTTTTGATAGATCTAATAGTTTGAAGGATTAGATGAGAAAGTTCAATTTTTTATGGATCGAAGATTTGTTTGGATTTGGTGATGATATACAAAGGGTTCCAGTGTGTTTGATCGATTTGGGTTGATAGATTCGAAGGGTGTGTTGATTTTAGATTCGAAGGGTTAAGAATTGATTTGGGAAGAGAAGACCTGTAAAACGAGATCTGTGATTTTGTATTTGGGGAAAAAACGAAGCCTTGGTTATTTAATCTTGAGGTTAAGAAACGAAGGGTATATGGCTGAATCTACGAAGGGTCGGTGATTGAACAAACGAAGGATGGTTACTGTTCATAGACAGGTCTTCGTATGCTTCGTACTTCGTGAATTGGAGTCTTCGAAAGAATAGAGCAAATGATAAAGTTTCGAAAACAGCCCCTGAACCTTCGATTTGTTGACACTTCAAAAATTAACACAAGTTTCGAATGATTGACACTTTTCACCCAAATTCGAAATTTTTTGGAAGCTTAGAATTTTGTGGAATCTTCGTATGAATTGTGAACAAAGAGCAGAATTTCGAAGATGGTCCCTGAAACTTCGAATTTTGTGCAGTTTTCAGCCAAATTCGAAAAAGGACTATATTTTGATGAAAATTGAAGAAAGTGCATTTCAGGCCCCTACAGTTTGTGCAAATTGACGCTTTCTACCCAACTTTGGAAAAGGGGGAGAGTTTTTCATATTTGGCTGTTTTGGGCGCAACGGGTCCCTGCAAGTTTCAGAAAGTGACAATTTCTACCCGAATTTTGAAAAATCTTGCAACTTTCACTCAAAAAGTCAAAATTTTTCATAAATTGGAAATTTTTGTGGCTTTTTCGTGATTGTTTTTTCGTGCAAGATTTTTGGTGATTCATTTTTGGTACACATCAAGGGGGAGTATTGTGAAGACTATTCCTCGGGCGCTTCTCATCCTTAGTGGGTTTTATAATCATTTTTTGATTATAAAAAGGGGGAGAATGATGGGTATTCGAAGCTTCTCGGGATTGTCGTATATTCATTTGCGGATTTGAAGACCGGTGTTACTTCGAGGGGGAGTTTGGTCTTGATCGCGCTAGCTCGTTGGAGATTAAAGCCGGACATCCAATCCTAACTTTGAGGGGGAGAATGTTAGGGTGCAAAGTCATGCTTGGATGTAATGTTTTAGGCTTTCCTCTTTGTATGTGTAAATGGGTTGAGTCTTTCCTATAAATAGGAAGTGGGTGACTCCCATTAAGTAAGGAATCATTTGGAGTGTTAGACTAGAGAGAGAATTTTTATACAAGACCCATTTGTATAATCTTTCTAGATCTAATAAGAGCTTACAAAGATTTATTTACTCCATGTGTTCTTGATTTTACATGATGATTCACTAGATCTTTCATATTCCGCACATGCCATCATAATCACCACAACAACAATATCGGTTTGAGAAGATGACTTAAAGGAATTGGGATGATTCTCGAGGAAAGTTTGGATAGGTGTGGAAGGTAGTATTGGGCCCATACTACTGAAAGCACAGGATCCATACTTGAATAGGGGAGAGTCTTGGATAATCTAGGAAGCCTGTGGTATGTGGATTATTGGGTATGTTCTGATTATCGGTATGATTGTTTTGAGTCGCTATGGCGATGAGCACACTAGGAGGAGGTTCAGGTTTTGGTCCAAGGTCAGGTGCAGGTAACGAGTCGATTGATGAGCAGATGCGGGGGTTCATCTCGTCGAATATTACCTGTGGTATTTTGGGAGCATACTCATGTGATCTTTGGTACGGTCAAGGAGGGGATTTTGGATGAGTGTCTGGGCGCATTTCGTACCGAGGTTATGGCTATTGTTGGAGCTCGATCTCTTTCATTCCGTAAGTTCCATGCTTGTGGAGGTCCCAAGTTCTTTGGGGAGAAGGACCCCATTGCCAGTAAGAGATGGTTAGCAGATATGGATAATGCTTTCAAGACGAGTTTCTACCCCGAGGGTTCGAAGGTCAGATTTACCTCCTGTCTTCTGAAAGACAGAGCCCGAGATTGGTGGGAGGAGGTAGACTTCACTTTGGGAGGCGAAGCCCTAGAGACGATGACTTAGGTTGAGTTGTGACCCTGTTTAGGGCCAAGTTTGCACCATCTATTGAGAATTAACAGTTGGCGAGGGAGTATCAGGACCTTCGCCAAACGACTGTGACTGTGGCAGAGATCACTGCCAAGTTTCGGGAATGGGCTTTGTTGGTTCCATAGTATGCAGAGGACCATGAGATGAAGAAGGTAAAGTATCATGTCATGTTGAGGGATGACATCAGGGAGTTTGTGAGTCTGTCAGGGTGTGAGACCCTGAATGCTATGATTGCTAGAGCTTGGGGGTGTGAGATTGATTTAGAGGACCTCAAGAAGAGGAAGCCAAAGTAGACTCAGATTTTAGTGTACTAGGTGAGGAGGCCCAAGACTCAGGATTCACGTTTGATAGACCATCAGGGTCGGGGCCGTTATACCAAGTGTGGGAGGACCCACGAGGGAGGATGTCGGGGGACACGCCGAGGATGTTTCAGTTGTAGTTAGATGAGTCATTTTAGTAGGGCCTTTGAGGATCCAACGGTTGTGAGGGTAGGACGGGAGCCCCAATAGCAAAGATCCGAGCATTGCAGTGTCAGTCAGGGCAGGCCAGAGTATTAGCAGATGATTTTGCGTGCATGTTATCTTTTGCTTTCTTCATGCTTATAATCAACATTTATATTGCTTTAGAATCTTGTATTGGTTTGGTAAGCATTATCTTTGGTTTAGTTCTCCAGTATAGATTGGGTTATATCATCAAGAATTGTTATATGCCATTTTTCATGCTGAGATTCATTAGTGGGTCGTATCTTACTGAGCGAGTTTCAGCAGATGCTTTTACAGGCATGTTATCTTTTGCTTTCTTCATGCTAATTATCCGTATTTATATTGCTTTGGAATCTTGTATTGGTTTAGGTAAGCATTATCTTTGGTTTAGTTCTCTGTTATTGATTGGGTTATATCATCAATAATTGTTATATGCCATTTTGCATGCCAGGAGTCATTAGTGGGTCGTATTTTACTGAGTGGGTTTTGGTTTGTTCGGTTGTGGTTCCAGTTCTTTGAAGGGGTCACTTCATGGGTATCGTTAGAAGGTCTATGGTCGGATTAGCTGGTTGGTTTCCATAATGAAGTCAGAGTTCATTCGTGTTAGCATTGGTGGCGGTAGGATCGACAGTCGTCCATGGAAGGACCTTTGGGTTCAATCGCTACCATTGCTAGGGAAGGAATGGAAGCAAGAAGATGGTGGTGGTAGTCACATGGGTCTTTTTGGTCACTGGAAGAGCCAGGGGAATTTTATAATCGCAAGGTTGAAGATGGTTTGAATTCAGAGACGCTTCTGTGGATGGGAAGTTAGAGTAAGGATTCTCCAGTTCAGAGCAAGGGTTATGGTCTTTGTCACCAACATAAAGGACTTAAGAATTTGGTATTGTATCATAGGAATCTATTGGGGTTATTGTGCTTGCTAAGATTTCGGGGAGTATTTATCCGGATTTCAAGAGTTGTGCGATCATCAGGATTGGATAGTAAGGAATGCGAGTTCTTGGTAAGCTCAGGTCGTCAACGATGCGATTTATAAGGAGGTAAGATGCGTTGGGAATCCATCAAATTTTGTGGGTTAGGAGAGCTTCGACGAATCCATGTGGAGGAGAACCATTCAAATTTTTGGAAGTTGAATCAGGTGTGAAACTAGGGTGAGTTTCACATCCCAGTCGGGAGGGAAGACAACTCAAGTGGGTGTCTGGATTGTAGTTGTGTAGGTTGGGAGTTCAAGAAACTTCCAACAACTGTTTGGCGTCTTCTTTGTGATGGATATCAGGCATGTGGATGGATCCAGGTTGGGGGTTATGTTAGAGCCTCGCTGCCTGTTCTTGTTTGATAAAGGCTTTTGGGTTCGAAGCATGCCCCAAAAACCTGATTTGGGTACAATCGGATGCGGGTTCAACGCAGGATGATTGTGATTGATATGGTAAAGGTGTGGTAAGACCATAGATGGTGATCAAGGCGGGATAGATGTGTCATAAGACTACGAGGTGGTCGTAGCGTTCACTGGGTTGACAGATAGTATGGAAGTGTTGTAAGTTTGCGATGGGATCGGAACATTCACCAGATCGAGGTATACCATCATGTTAGATTAGGTGTCTAAGCCCATAACTATAATTGATATGTACTTGACCCGAGAGTAGCATGGTTCATTTGGGTTGCCTTCACCAGAACAATCTGATAGGATGGATATTTGAGAAAGAGGTTATTTATGATTTATTAATATATTACAAGTATAATATATTAATTGTGAAATCATATTATTTAATTAGTATTGATCAAGAAATAATTTGGAATTAATTTAGTGATCAAAAGAGACTAATTAAATTAACGGGGACTGATTATGTAAATCAGTGATATATATATATATATATATATATATATATATATATATATATATATATATATATATATATATATATAGTGTTTAGGCTATTGATCCATGTTGGGCTAAGTTTTATGTAAGTATCCACGAAGAGTTAGCCCACATGGGATATGAATCATAACCTAAGTGTATGGATTAGGGTTTACCCATGACTCTTGCAAGCCTACACTATATATATGTTATCCCTTAGCCAAAATTGTTGACCATGAGCATCACACTTGAGGTGTTAAGCTCTTGAGAGGCCAAGAACTAGAAACTACATCAAGAGGTATTCATCTAACTTGATTTTATATGGTATATCCTCTATGGTATGCTAATTAGGATGTATGCTTTGGAAATTTCAAAATTGCATGTATAATTAGAGAAAACATAGATCTAAAGCATCTAGGGTTGCATGTGCACCATATGAGTGTTATAATGCTTAAAACCCAGCAGTGGTATCAGAGCCTAAGATTTTTTTCTGTTATATTTGATGTTTGGTTATTTTTCGAAGCTGAAAATTTGATTTTCTGGCCTCTGACTGATGGACTCGTCAAGTCCAATGCCTGACTCGACGAGTTCACTCACTAAAAGGGCAACTCGACGAGTCCAGTTCATGTACTCGTCGAGTAGAGGCTTCTGGTTGCAAAATTTCAAGTTTTTGGCCAGAATTAGATTAGGATCATTACCACAAACTGTTTTATATCATAAAAATTTTATTTTCTAATTTGGTGATGATGATCCTCATCCAATTAAAGGACAATTGTCAAATTTTAAGATAATAAGATAATTATTTGTATTATTTGATATGAATTGCCTTGCTATGAGTTCGATTAGATCAATAGTGAAATTATATGATAATGTTGTAAGTTAAAATTGATCTAAGTTGTTCTCGAAGTGAGTTTTGTAACTTGTCCTCAAGTTATATGAAGAGTCTCATTCATGAACATTAAAACTTATGAATTTTCATAAGTTATGGAAATGAAAAGGTTTTCAAGAGTTACAAAACTTGCCCTCAAGTTTTGGTATTTGAAAAGTCTCAAATTATGAAAACATTAACTCTAGTATTTGAAAGGTTTCAAAAGATGCAACTCTTGGGTTCATAACTGAAAAATTAATTAAATAGTTTTAATTTTGAATTTTTAATAACCTAGATGCTTTGAATAGTTCAATTACACCTTATGGAATTTATTAAATTAATTAAAGTGTTTAATTAAAGGTGAAGATTAATAAATCCATAACAACATGGTTTAAGTTTAATTAAATTAAGAGTATAATTTATTAAAATATTAAACCTCCTAGTATTTTAACTGTTTAAAATACACCCTTATACTATATAAAATTAAAAGTTTAATATATTATATATGTATAAGTAAAAGGTCAGTCTTACCGTTAGTAGGCCTCATTCACGAAGCCGGTCTATAAAGGGGGTATAAGGTTACTGCCTATAAAATGGTGGTTTAATGGGTGTCCACTCTCACCCACCGCTTCCTTGACTGGTGGAGGGTCGTTAGCCGAACGGGTAGGATAGGACATTAATTATCATTAAAAGTATAATGAAATACCAAGTAACTAAATACTTTATAAATTCTCAATCTTAGTTACTTAGCAAAAATGTGAATTTGATGCAAACCCTTGAAATTGCACATTGCACCTTATTAGTCGTTAGTGGAGCGTGTATGGTTAACTGACACACTAATATGGGACTAATGAAGGATGAAAATGAGTAGCTCGATGTTAATCATGGATCAATGGAGCTTGTGTGGTTAACCGGCACACTGATTAGGTGATTTGTAACATTAAGTGTACCAAGCTAATTTGCATGGTTATTCACACCTTGTTTGTGATCCTCGGCATCCTAGTCACAAACTTGAAGGGCATAATCGAGATTTAAACATGTCATTGAAAATTTCAATGAATCTCAAAGAATCTAGGAATGTCAATTCATTTAAAACCTAAAATTCATATTCGTTTTTCATGGTGGAAATTGGTAAATCGTCATTTACCTACCTTCAAATATTTTACAATTGGATTATGGCATCCGTCTTCCGAATTGTAGAATATTGTGTTGGGTCCTAGCCTTAATATTTCATTTTGGGTGTTATATTAAGGACTTAAATCAACTAACTTGAATTTCTCACATGTAGATGTCTAGTTCAGACAACTATGATCTTCCCGAATCTTTTAGAAAAAGCTTTCCACATAAAGATGATATTCCTCATTATCATACTTCACTTCCTCCACCTCCTCCAATTATTCTCCCTAACCCACAAGTTCAAAGAATTGAAAAGTTCAAGGTCACTCAAGCCCTATTGGCTAGCAAACACCAAGATGGAAGGTCTGTGTGTGCACATGTCTTGGAGATGAAGTCACACATTGACAGGCTGGGAATGTTACGAGTCATTGTGTCAAGGAAGTTGGCTGTTGACTTGGTTCTTCAATCACTTCCTAAGTCATATGGCGAGTTCATTAAAGATACTATATGACATACCACGACATATTCCTTATCAATCTTACCTATTTTCTAATTGCTGCTGAATCAGCAATGATGTGACGCACTGGTAATGCAAATTTGATTGGAAGATCTACTTCCCAAACTTCCATGGATATTGACAATGGAAACATTGGAAGTCCAGAAAAGATTTCTCTTTCCAAGGGAAAGGGAAAGGCTAAGTCTGAGATTGTACCGTGTACCATTCCAAAAGAATTTGTTTGCTTCTATTGCCAAGAGAAGGGGCATTGGTTGCGAAGCTGTCGTATCTATCTGAAGGACCACAAGAATGGTAAAGTCAAAAAGTTTGACTCTGGTTCAGTTAAGTCCACTATCTAACTCTAATAAGTTCTTGTTTGTAGATTCTTAATACATGATGTGATAAGATTACATTTTGATGTTTTGTAGGATCAAAGGAAGATTAAAGGAAAAGAATGTTGAGTCTGATTGCGAAGAGATGGATTTCAATCGCATGATGATCGGATTTTTGAGCTGATGCTAGAAGTTATGATAAATTTGCTTAGGAATATGTAGTAACATAGTTTCCATTTGTAATTGAATTATAAGTACAGATTTATCCTCATTTTGTAAATAAAGATAAATTTTGAATTTTATCTTGTTTTATATTTCCTTGCAACGACATTTGTGAAAATTGGTGTTTATACATTATTAGCAATATTGAAAATGGATTTGATTCTTTCGTTTGTGGTAGTGTCATAATTTACCAAATAAGGAAAAAATTTCATCACCCAAGTTTCAATTGAATAGAAACTTGGAATCATGCAACTTGTATTGTATGATGGATGAGAATCTTCGTATTTGGGAAATTAAGACTAATTCATTGTTCACATGTATATGTGAGTCAAGTGAAGGACTAGGGGATCAGGTACACTTGGTTGTGCATTGGTCAGGTCCACCACAAAGAACGATAAGACTATTCGTTATGATTTACTAAAAGTTTAGTAAAGATGGTTATACTTACAAGATTAAGTGTAATTCTGGATCATTGAAAAAGTTTCAATGTGTAGCAGATTGAATAAGAAGAATCAAATCAGCAAAAAGATAAAAGTTTCTCCAATCTGAAAAGAAAGGAGAGTACTTGAATATCGCGTTTTATGATCATCTTAGTGATTATGAAACCATATCACAAATTGATCCTCAAAGGACATCTTAGTGCATTTGTATGGCTAAGAAGAGGAATCATGAATTGTTAAAATTAGGAGTGTTCATTTGGATGGATCGGTTTAATCCGATCCGATCAAGTGAATCCAAATTAATTTCGGTTTTCAAAACGTAGATCCAAATAGTCCAAACTAAATTCAAATCTGATCCGATCCAACCAAATTATAATCCAGTTGGATCGGTTTTCTACAATTCGGTTTTCAAGAATCAAGACATTTCAGCAAATATATAACTTTAGTATTAACTTACTCTATAATATAAACTAAAAAATATTGTTTAATTAGTTGTGAACTAAAACTTATAAATAACTATCAAGAAAAATATATTATAGTTTACTACTTTATAAACAATTTTTTTTTCATAAGAAGTACATATTAAAATACTATAATAGATAAAAAAAAATTAATATATTAAAAGAATAATTTAGTAAGTTTATAATTTATTAAAGATATATATTAAAAAGAACAAAATAATAAATTGTAATTCGGTTGTTTTGGACTATTCGATTTTTACTTTACAAACCAAAACCAATCCGAAATCCAAAATAATAATTCGGTTTTGTTAAAAACCAATCCAAAAATCCGAATATCCGAACCAAATAGTCCGATCCAAATTGTCCAATTGTAAAATTCGGTTTTATCAAAATAGTGAACAGTCCTAGTTAAAATGGTTAAATCAAAAGGTGAATCATACTTCGTTACAAAATCAAGTCTTAGAGTCATACTCCAAGATTGTGCCTTGAGTGACATAATCTTAAGAAAGGTTTGTAACACTTATCAAATGTAGAGTAAAATGTTTTCTACTCTAGTACATTTGAAATTGGTAAGTTATGATGTTTTGGATAAAACAAAGATCAACTAAGATCGATTGTCAGAAGTGCTTATCTTGATAAGAAACCGCACTAACTCTTGAGTATTTGATTGGAAATTAATGTTTCTTTACAAATAGAATCTTATATATCAAAAGGCCAGTGGGAGTCTTAAATATCTTGAAAAGTTTCAAGAACTAATCAAGAGTAAACCCATTGTTAATCACTAGCGCATGACTTAAGGTTTGTAACCTATCGTGTTGACATGTTTTTGTTTCTGTGCCCATTCCAGTTAAGTTGAATGCACATGTGAGTTCTGTGAGTTCTCAATTGTTTGCAAAACAACTTGGAAGCAAAGGTAGGCCCTTGAGTTGCCAGGTGGCAAGAAATTAAGATTAAACAACTTCAGTCCATATGAGTTTGGTTTTTGTCACTAATCTTGTCTTGTGATTATGGTTATGACAAATTCACATGGATAGGAACACATACACCATAAAATCTAAGTGTCATAAGGTTCTCTCTGATTCATGAAAATGGTTATGAGGAAACACTTTCACTAAGTAGATTTTAAGCAAATAGCATTTGTGATATTTGCATTCTCAAATTTGATTATGATTACGACATCCCTCTTCATAGTTCGAATTGTGAGAAATGGAAAATAGTTTGAACATTCAGAACTTATTGTTGTAAGTTCTAAATAGTTTAGACACACATATGAGCTTTCTAATAAGCGGTGTATGAGCTTAGATAAAGGCTTATCAAAGCATCTCATGTCAGAAATCTGAACTTTGGTAAGAAAGTCAATAAGTATTGATTTCTAGAAGTCCAACTGATTTCTGGATACATGTCAAAGCTAATGGGAGCATAAGTATTATGCTAGTAAGATAATAATTATTATGCTAGTGGGAGCATAATTATTATGGTAAGTGTTGCGAGTTAGCAATGTTAATTTTTAATTTTAGAAAACAAAGGTTTCAATTCGCAAAGTTGCAGGGTTTGAAAAGTATGTTTTGCTATAATTAAGGGAGAGGAACTTATAATTCATTTCAATTCCAAAATTTTAGATTGATATTTTAATCACATTTTGTTAAGGACATATATGAATGTTATGTTGAAAAGATTCGACATAAGGAAATTCTATATATGGAAATGTTATAGCAAGAGACTGGTAAAGTATCAGGTATATATGTAAGATATTATGAACCGTATCCCATATGCTTTGGGTATAGGATCGATTGCATATGATATAGTATTTATGTGTTATGAATTTTCCAAATGCCTAGGGAATTAAGAAGGAAAAAGGACCAGAACCGGATATGACTAAAGTTGCTAAACAATTGCTAAGAACAATCCAAGGTTCGCCAAAGATTGGTTGCTTATGGACAATTGGAAGTATAGTAACGGATGGACCATATTGACATGATCTTGAATAGATAGGACTCTATTAAGAATGGTTAGTCATATGGAAATTATGGAAAAGTTTCCATAATGGGAGTTGGATATCAAGAATCTAAGAGTAAGTTAGAAACTTTTATGCTAGAAGGATGTTTAAAGGAATGTGCTTTGAATATGAGACTTTGTATCTATAGAATTGTCTTGTAACAATCTCCAATGGAAAGTTTTGTAATTGACATAGTCTCTGTGTGTAACATCCAGGTTCTCAGTAATAATATTTTTATTATTTAATTTGAGATTTGAGGAGTGAATTGACGAGTTGGTGCCTAAACTCATCGAGTGGAGTCATGGCTGGTGACGTGGATTAATGAATGGAGTCGACGAGTCTATGAGGCGACTCACCGAGTTAGCGTTGTTGAAGGAAACCCTAATTTCACGGGCATATGGCCTATTTAAAGGCACTTATAGCCTCCCTTCGTGGCCACTTTTTCCAGAGAGAAACCCTAAATGATCTTTGAGCTTATAGAGAGAAAGAGAGAACTAACCTTGAGCATTTTGGTGTATCTTTGCAAAGAAAGGAGAAGGTTTCAAGCAAGGAGCAAAAGAAGGCTGTTAGATCTGTCAATATACATCCAAGGGCTTCTGTTAGAGGTATCAAGTTTGAACCTTTCTCTCTTGTTTGAGTAGATCTCTCATTTTTAAGATTAGGGATTCTTTTCTTTATATTTTGGGACTTTGAGGATTTGGGGTTCATGATGAGGCTTGAACTACAGATCTGGACCTTAGGAGGTCCCTAGAACCTAAAGGTTCTTGCTTTATTCAGCCTTGGGGGAAACTTATGAGTAAAAAACCCATTTAGATCGTGTTCTTGGTATTCATGTCCAAAATGCCATGCATGGACGTAAAGTCTATGACTTTACGTGATAAAGGAGTCCTGAGAGTGGGGATCTAGAGTTTGGGAAAGTATCCTGCCTTAAAAGCATCTGAATGCAAGTTGATTCTGAATGGACTCGCCGAGTTGATGAGTCAACTCGGCGAGTAGATTAGGGTTTGTCTCGATGAGCTTTATCATGCGATGGCTCAGCGAGTTAAGGGTTAACTCGACGAGATGGACCTTCAGGAGATTACTGAGAACAATGGGACTCGACGAGTCGCACGAGTGCACTCGACGAGTCTAGTTAATTTGGGCTGTTGACTGGAACTGACTTCTGTTGACTTTAGGGTTGATCAAATGAGTAATGGAGGTCAAGGAAGGGTAAAATGGCCTTTTACCCATTTCTAGGGCTAAGAGTGTAAGAGAGACCAATGAATGGTGTACTCGAGTATGAGGAGAGTATTAATTAGAGATATTATCCTTGTGATAGGTAGAGGCTAGATCGAAAATTTCGAGCACACGATTTTATTTGCTAGCTTACGAGGTGAGTCTCCTGACTATACTTTGCCTAGAGTGGTATCTATGTGTGAGCAAAGGGTCTTATGTGTTTATTTGAGTAATGTGATATTACTGCATTATGTCTATGTGATTATGCTATACGTATTTAGAGTTTACAGAGTTAGGACCGAAGGGTCCATAGAGTTAGGACCGAGGGGTCCATCAGAGTTGTGGGACTGGAGGGTCCCACTGAGACACATTGACTGGAGGGTCTTATAGAGTTATAGCCTCGAGTGGCTAATATGTTGGATGTGGTATTTTGGGTAACTCTCTAAGATTTATGCTTTCCATGTTATGTGTTATGTGTTTCAGGTACTTCCAAGGATCGCGGGAGGCACCAGCGTGATTGTACACATATGTCCGAGATTATGTTGAAGGTTCTGGGATTTGACTTTTGATTTAAGTTGATATTGAAACACTTATGGTTTTTATGAAGTATGATATATGAATTTTATGTGTTTTAACGATGAAGAATTTGGTTTGAAATTTTACGTTGTTACAAGTTGGTATCAGAGCCTTGGTTTGAGGGATTCGAATGCACCTTCAGGTATGTCTGGACACAAACTGAGGCTTTGAGAAAATTTTCAAGAAAAACGATTTTTTTTTCTAAAAAGAATAAGAGTTTCCATGAGAAAAATGAGGAAGAGCAGTGTGTACAATCAACGAGCGCCCGAACAGTGATTTTCCCAGAATACCCTTACCTGTAGTGTTATGAGATATTTATGAGATATTATGAGATATGTTATCCATGCTAGAGAGTAGGCTAGGTACTTCATATTTTAGGACTAGAGTGGCTTGATTTGTGATGCCTTAGCCTAGGAATTACTGTTACCTGTGATTTTCTTTGAGTGCGAGTATGTAGCAGAAATGAGCTTATGAGAGTAGTCTGTGTTCGGCGAGATACAAAGTACTTGCGATCTGGAATCCTAGGAGGAGGACTTGGGGTGATTACAGATGCAGTGTGGAAGGTAGTATTGGGCCCGTACTACTGAAAGCACCGGGTCAGTGAGCAGTCTGAGTAAGAATCCTTAGGATGCTAAGGAACAAGTAGGGTCGAGCGATCGAGTGTGAGCATA
This sequence comes from Lactuca sativa, assembly GCF_002870075.4. Classification (NCBI taxonomy): domain Eukaryota; kingdom Viridiplantae; phylum Streptophyta; class Magnoliopsida; order Asterales; family Asteraceae; genus Lactuca; species Lactuca sativa. Next base: position 260,463,452 of record NC_056627.2, read on the forward strand.
CTCAAGCGAGTCTTTGATTATTTTGTTTTGTATTTCAGAGATATCATGGTGGGTACGCACCACAACCCAGGGGGCAGTGGTACCAGTAACGAGGAGATTCGCAGGATGATTCACGAGGAGGTGGCCATAGCTATCCGAGAGGCCATCCCAGAGATGTTTGGGTCTATCAAGACCACCTTGATCGAGACGTTTGACGAGCGATATGCTACTGTTACCGCGGCGGCTGCCACTGCTGCCAGGCCACAAGGGGGTGACACGTTGTTGTACCGGGATTTCATCAACACGAAGCCACCCGAGTTTGATGGGACTCAAGATTTGATTGACGCGATGAGATGGATTTCTGATAACGAGGGGTGTTTTTACACTTATTCCTGTCCGGAACATTTGAGGGTACGGTTCGTGCTGAACCAGCTTCGCTCGGGAGCGAAGGAATGGTGGAAGTTTGTGACAACCATTTTCACTTATGCAAGGCTCACTGCAATGTCATGGGAGAGTTTTAATACTATGTTTCGAGATGAGTATGTTCCCCAGGTGGAGAGGGAACAGTTGGCCTAGGAGTATCTGACCCACAAGCAGAGGACAGAGTCAGTGATAGTGATTACGAGGATGTTCCATAAGAGGGTAATGTTCTGCCCTAAGCACGTGTCTACCAAACAGGGACGTATGATCCGGTATTTGAGCATTCCGAGGAGGGATATTCGAGAGTTCGTGGCGAACTCGACTTATTGATCATTTGCTGAGCTTCAAGCAAATGCCCGAAAGAGGGAGATTGAGCTGGAGACTCAGGACAGAGAGGAGGCGGAGTCTCAGGGGAGGGATCGACGGCCGTCATAGTCTCAGCCAACAGCTAAGCGGGCTAAGCCGGCAGATTCGAGATCAGGAGCACAGAAGGGCTGCACTTATGGGAAGTGTGGAAAGGGTCACGACGGGATATATCGAGCACGGTCTTGTTACAAGTGTGGCAAGGAGGGGCACATGGCGAAGGATTGCCCCAATGGGTCTGCACCTGTTACTACACGAGCTACCGAGAGTCGGCCCGTGAAGGCTGATGCGCCAAAGCTTCATGGGAGGGCCTTCCAGCTGACAGCGGAGGAGGTCCGCACAGCACCTGATGTCGTGGCCGGTATGTATTCCTTTGTTTATTCTATTCTGAGTTATTTGTGCTTATAGTGTGATTTACGTAGGTACTTTTCTTGTGAGTTTTGTACTTGCCTTAGTGTTATTTGACTCGGGTGCGAGTCGATCGTTCGTATCATTAGTGTTTAGTCACCACATTAGTATCTGACGTGAGTCGTTGAGTCGGCCTCTGAGAGTTTCTATAGCCGATAAGCACGCAGTGTTTTCCACTGATGTGATCCGAGGATGTGTGCTCGATATTTTTGGTGTTGAGTTTCCGATAGATTTGGTACCAATCGCCATGGGTGATGTATGTGTCATTGTGGGCATGGACTGGTTGAGCCTATTCAGAGCTGTAATCGACTGCGAGCGTCAGTTGGTGGCCATACAAAACCCTAGTGGGGGAGTGCTTATAGTTATGGCGAGGGTACCCGATCAGGATCAGCTTTCTACTCTATTGCCAGAGCGAGACAGAGTTTAAAGCAGGGTTGCATGGGTTTTCTGGCGTACGTGATGGATTTGCAGGTTGCTACTGGGAGACCGAGTTCTATCTCTGAGGTTCCGATAGTATGTGAGTTTGCAGATGTTTTCCTCGAGGAGTTGCCGCGAGTGCCTCCCAAGAGGCAGGTAGAGTTTCGGATTGATTTGATTCAGGGTGCGGCACCTATTTCCAAGGCACCCTATCGCCTTGCGCCATCAAAGATGCATGATTTATTCTCCCAGCTCCAGGAGCTGCTAGGGAAGGGGTTCATTAGACCGACCAGTTGATCGTGGCGAGCTCGGATCCTTTTTGTCAAGAAAAATGATGGTTCGCACCGTATGTGCATCGATTATAGGGAGTTGAACAAGAAGACGGTCAAGAACCGATATCCACTTCCGAGGATCGACGATCTGTTCGATCAGTTGCAGGGTGCGTCTTGGTTTTTCAAGATTGATTTGAGGTCTGGATATCATCAGATGAGAGTTCATGAATAGGATATCTAGAAGACGTCCTTTAGAACTCATTATGGGCATTACGAGTTCGTGGTGATGCCTTTTGGACTCACCAACACACCGGCAGCGTTCAAGGATCTCATGAACCGGGTGTGCAGGCCTATGCTAGACCGATCAGTGATCATTTTCATCGACAATATTTTGGTGTACTCGAGATCTTGAGAGCAGCATGAGGAGCATTTGAGAGAGATTCTTGGAGTATTGAGATCGGAGAGGCTTTATGCAAAATTCTCCTAGTGTGATTTCTGGTTACGAGAGGTCCAGTTCTTGGGACACCTCATTAATCAGAATGGTATTTTGGTGGATCCGGACAAGATTGAGGTAGTCATGCGTTGGGAGGTGCCGAGATCCCCATCCGAGATCAGGAGTTTTCTGAGATTAGCCGGCTACTATCGGATATTCATCAGAGATTTCTCCAAGATCGTCGTCCCCCTCACCAGGTTGACCCGGAAGGGTGTTACTTTTATTTGGGGTCACGAGCGGCATACCTCATTTGTGAACCTTCGCCAGAGATTGTGTAAAGCCCCAGTGTTAGCCCTTCCCGGGGGAGTGGAGAACTTCGTGGTTTTCTGTGATGCATCCATATCCAGGTTGGGTGCGGTGTTGATGCAGAGAGAGCATGTGATAACATACGCATCGAGGCAGTTGAAGCCTCATGAGACAAGGTATCCCACCCATGATCTGGAGTTAGGGGCGGTGGTGTTCGCCCTCAAGATCTGGCGCCACTATTTGTACGGGGTTCGATGTATCATATACACGGACCACAAGAGCCTGAAGTATCTCATGGATCAAACCAATCTAAATATGATGCAAAGGAGATGGTTGGATGTGGTGAAAGACTATGACTGCGAGATCCTGTATCATCCGGGCAAGGCTAATGTGGTAGCCGACGCCCTAAGCCACGAGGTAGAGAGTTCTCCGATCTAAGATGTGTGTATGAGGATGACGGTGATGACTCCAGTCTTAGATACCATCCGAGAGGCCCAAGCGGAGGCCATGAAACCGGAGAACCGCAAGAGGGAACGAGTGATTGGGCAGGTGTCCGAGTTTGTGATGGATAGCCGAGGACTCATGACTTTCCGAGGGCGGATTTGGGTGCCCTGTACGGTCAGAGCTCGACATATACTAATGGAGTAGGCTCATAGATCGAGGTTCTCAATCCATCCTGGGGCTACTAAGATGCATTTAGATCTGAAGAGAGACTATTGGTGGCCCTGTATGAAGAAGGATGTTGCTTGGGTAGTTGAGAGGTGCTTGACCTGCTGTCGGTTCAAGGCAGAGCATCGGCGTCCACATGGTCCATTGTTGCCTCTTGAGATTCCCCAGTGGAAGTGGGAACAGATCTCGATGGACTTTATAACCATGTTGCCGAGGACTGCACAAGGAGTTGACGCAATTTGGGTGATCGTGGACCGGATGACGAAGAGTGCTTACTTCCTTACTATTAGTGAGAGATCTTCCGTGGAAAAATTGGTTGGGATCTATGTGAGAGAAGTGGTAGCACGTCATGGTGTGCCGGTCTGGATAGTATCGGATCGAGACATACGTTTCACTTCCAGGTTTTGGAAGAAGTTTCATGAGGAGTTGGGCACACGCTTGCATTTCAGTACGGCGTATCACCCACAAACGGACAGGCAGAGCGAGCGGACGATTCATACGCTTGAGGACACGTTGCGGGCATGTGTCATGGACTTCGTAGGAAGTTGGGACACCTACATACCACTGGCTGAGTTTTCATACAACAACAGTTATCATTCGAGTATTGATATGCCTCCCTTTGAGCTTCTGTATGGGAGAAGGTGTCAGACTCCCATTTTCTGGGGAGACGTTGGACAGAGAGTGATTGGTGGCACGGAGATAGTGCTGAAAACAACCGAACGGATTCAGTAGGTCAGACAGAGGCTTCTGACGGCACAGAGTCGCCAAAAGAGTTATGCGGACAGGCGACGGTCCATGCTAGAATTTCAGGTCAGGGATTTTGTTCTTCTGAAGGTATCCCCACGGAAAGGAGTGATCCAATTCTGGAAGCGGGGTAAGCTGGGACCCTGATACATCGGTCCTTTCAGGGTGACCGCCAGAGTGGGCAGGGTAGCTTACCAGTTGGAGCTACCTGCGGAGTTGAGCCAAATCCATAACACCTTCCACGTGTCCTAGTTGAGGAAGTGTGTGGTCGATGAGACGACAACAGTACCACTGGAGGACATTCAGGTAGATGCGAGCCTGAACTACATTGACAGGCCAATCGCGATTCTAGATAGAAAGGTGACGGTTCTGAGGAACAAGGAAGTGCCCCTGGTTCAGGTCCAGTAGCAACATCGGAGGGGATCCGAGTTGACTTAGGAGTCGGAGTCAGAGATGCGGGAGCAGCATCCAGAGTTATTTGTTGAGCATCCCTTCGAGGGTGAAGTTTGATTCTAGTGGGGGAGAATTGTAACATCCGTGTTCTTAGGTATAATATTTTTATTATTTAATTTTAGATTTGAGGAATGACTCGACGAGTTGGTGCCTAAACTCGTCGAGTGGAGTCATGGCTGGTGACGTGGATTAATGAATGGAGTCGACGAGTCTATGAGGCGACTCACCGAGTTAGCGTTGTTGAAGGAAACCCTAATTTCACGGGCATATGGCCTATTTAAAGGCACTTATAGCCTCCCTTCGTGGCCACTTTTTCCAGAGAGAAACCCTAAATGATCTTTGAGCTTATAGAGAGAAAGAGAGAACTAACCTTGAGCATTTTGGTGTATCTTTGCAAAGAAAGGAGAAGGTTTCAAGCAAGGAGCAAAAGAAGGCTGTTAGAATGTCAATATACATCCAAGGGCTTCTGTTAGAGGTATCAAGTTTGAACCTTTCTCTCTTGTTTGAGTAGATCTCTCATTTTTAAGATTAGGGATTCTTTTCTTTATATTTTGGGACTTTGAGGATTTGGGGCTCATGATGAGGTTTGAACTACAGATCTGGACCTTAGGAGGTCCCTAGTACCTAAAGGTTCTTGCTTTATTCAGCCTCGGGGGAAACTTATGAGTGAAAAACCCATTTAGATCATGTTCTTGGCATTTCATGCCCAAAATGCCATGCATGGACGTAAAGTCTATGACTTTACGTGATAAAGGAGTCCTGAGAGTGTGGATCTGGAGTTTGGGAAAGTATCCTGCCTTAAAACCATATGAATGCTAGTTGAGTCTGAATGGACTCGCCGAGTTGATGAGCCAACTCGGCGAGTAGATTAGGGTTTGTCCCGATGAGCTTTATCATGCGATGGCTCGGCAAGTTAGGGGTTAACTCGATGAGCTGAACCTTCAGGAGATTACTGAGAACGATGGGACTCGACGAGTCGCACGAGTGCACTCGATGAGTCTGGTCAATTTGCGCTGTTGACTGGAATTAACTTCTGTTGACTTTAGGGTTGATCAAATGAGTAATGGAGGTCAATGAAGGGTAAAATGGTCTTTTACCCATTTCTAGGGCTAAGAGTGTAAGAGAGACCAATGAATGGTGTAGTCGAGTATGAGGAGAGTATTAATTAGAGATATTATCCTTGTGATAGGCGGAGGCTACACCGAAAATTCCGAGCATGCGATTTTATTAACTAGCTTACAAGGTGAGTCTTCTCACTATACTTTGCCTAGAGTGGTATCTATGTGTGACCAAAGGGTCTTATGTTTTTATTTGAGCAATGTGATATTACTGCATTATGTATGTGTGATTATGCTATGTGTATTTAGAGTTTACAAAGTTAGGACCAGAGGGTCCCACTGAGACACATTGACCGGAGGGTCTTACAGAGTTATAGCCACAAGTGGCTAATATGTTGTATGTGCTATTTTTGGGAACTCACTAAGCTTTATGCTTATCGTGTTATGTGTTATGTGTTATGTGTTTCAGGTACTTCCGAGGATCGCGGGAAGACACCGACGTGATTGTACACATCTACTCGAGATTATGTTGAGGGTTTTGGGATTTGACCTTTGATTTATGTTGATATTGTAACACTTATGGTTTTTATGAAGTATGATATATGAATTTTATGTGTTTTAACAATGAAAAATTTGGTTTGAAAATTTACGTTGTTACATGTGACTTGTGTACATACTCATTACAAAAGGATCACTGCATATAAGCTTAGATTCTTACAGATTACAATAAGTGGAAAGGACTTGGTATTCTTACACTTATGGTAAGGATCTACATGCTTGGAGCATGTGATAACTATTGTTTTAATTCAAGTGTGAAGTTGATAAATCGAAGCATTATACAATGAATAATGTGTAATAAATATGGTGATTAAATAAAAAGTGTTTTATTTATATTCAAAAGTTTTGAGACCATATTGGATTTGATTACTCTTTTGTTTCACTTTGCATATTTTGACTTCCTGAATAACTAGGTTATTCAAACCATCCACAGTCGATCATACTTTGGAAGTAGGTATTGAAGCTAGACTGTCATGAATGGGTTTGTAGATTGTCTAAAGGCGTTTAGACATAGCACAAGTTTGCTGTAGTGTTCATGAGTTCTCCTGTAATAAGATTTGAGTATTGGATTAAACCCACGCTCATCTGAATCACTTCATGGATTTTATACCGAGTGATTGTGAGACGATAATATCCTATATTCTTGAAACCATGTGAGTTGTAGTTTACAAGTCGGTTGCACATTGACATATGTAAACACACCCGTAACTTGGTGTTATAAAACATATTGTTGTGTGTGATTTGATGAGTAAGTACAAGCAAGAATTTGAGTCGAAGTTTATCCGTTCCTTTTACCCAATGTGGATAAAAGCGATATCTGTGGGCCTGTCGATGATTTAGTGATGACAACCCTAAGTGCTTGGCCAAGCCTGGACTGATTTGATTTGTTCAGTTAGTCGGTCGTCATAAATCAGAAATCGAGAAACAACACATGAACAAAGCGAATGATTATAATCCATGTATCAGTTCATACGATATCTAGAATGGAGGAATATATGATCCCTTATCTAATAGACACGTCATTGACTAGGTCAGAGTTCGACATCGGCTTTTAAGAGCTATGATTGGTAGTCGAGATTTTGGAGTCGTACATGCAATAATAGTTATTAACTGTATCCAAGTGGGAGACTATTGGATTAGGTGTCTAAGCCCATAACTATAATTGGTATGTACTTGACCCGAGAGTAGCATGGTCTGCTTGGGTTGCCTTCACAAGAACAATCTGATAGGATGGATATTTGAGAAAGAGGTTATTTATGATTTATTAATATATTACATGTATAATATATTAATTGTGAAATCATATTATTTAATTAGTATTGATCAAGAATTAATTTAGTGATCAAAAGAGAATAATTAAATTAGCGGGGACTGATTATGTAAATCAGTGATATATACAGTGTTTGGGCTATTGATTCATGGTGGGCTAAGTTTTATGTAAGTATCCATGAAGAGTTAGCCCACATGAGAAATGGATCGTAACCTAAGTGTATGGATTAGGGTTTACCCATGACTCTTGGAATCCTACACTATATATATATATATATATATATATATATATATATATATATATATATATATATGTTATCCCTTAGCCAAAATTGGTGACCCTAAGCATTCTAAGAGTTCTAAGAGAACCCTAGCCGATTTTGGTGGTGCTTAACCTCTCTCTCAAAGTCCTCATTTTTTCATGGTGTTTGTGAACCATTTAAGGTATCACACTTGAGGTGCTAAGCTCTTGAAAGGCCAAGAACTACAAACTACATCAAGAGGTATTCATCTAACTTGATTTTATATGGTATATGCTCTATGGTATGCTAGTTAGGATGTATGATTTGGAAAAATTCAAATTGCATGTATAATTAGAGAAAACATAGATCCAAAGCATCTAGGGTTGCATGTGCACCATAGGAGTGTTATAGTGCTTAAAACCCAACACTTCATTGGGGTGGTCATGAGTATAAAGAGGGATTAACTCATGCCTTGAGCAAGGCGGATAGTGAGGTCGGAGAGCATATCTCTGTTATGGGAGGAGGAACATTAGGGTCTGAGGCAAGGTTGGGCCTGTTTAGCTCTTGATGGGGTGAGACCCGTATGCATGGCCCATTCATTGGTATAGACTGGGTGAGACCCATGGGATAGGCTTGTGTGTCTATAACAATGCATGTGAGACCTGATAGTGACTGGTTGGGTCAGGGAATTAGATCAAGGTTTTAGTAGGATGATTATTTGGCCAGGGAGTGGCATGGTGTAGTGCATAGGCAAGGATAGCCTTATCGGTTGGATTCTCAGGAATCTAGTTGCTAGACCAGGTGTGAGACTAGTAGTCTCTGCGGTGGTTTGGGGATATTTATATCCCAGTTTAGTGAATGGATGCAATGAGTTAGAAGGTTTAGGGTGAAATGTAAGTGTAAAGCCTTATATCCCAGGTTATGACGTATGTATCGAGTTGCCTTTCGGTCAAGAATCCTTTGATTATGTTTTAGATTGGTTCCAACTGTGTGGAGGTTAGTCAAGTGATGGGATTCCGAAATTTTCGTAGTATCATGTTGGATCGATAGTTATAGGATCAATGTTTTGTTCAGCACCGGTAGGTTTTGTTCGGAGCGTTGCTTTCCAGGAGGGTGGTAAGGAATGACTTCGAGGAAGAAATCTAATTTAAGTAGGGGAGAGTTGTAATGCCCTGTTCCGAATCATTTCCTAATGCGAGGCGGTAACCCAAAGAACGGGTATCATCAGCCTCGGGGTCTTTGAGGGAATGAGATGTAGACCCATTTGGGTGTGGGTTATGTAACTTGGATGATTCCGTAGTTCGGTTTGTGTTTTGGAGCCAATGGGTATTTCGATAAAGTGTCAGTTCGGGCTTTTATGGAAATTGGATTTTTGTTTGGGAAGTTTTAAGGCAAGTATAAGTTGATATAAGTGTAGAGCTTCTCGTTACATCTTTGTGGATATAAGGGTCGTCAAAAACAGACTTATAACAAAAAAGTTATGGCATTCAGAAGATTGTAGGGTTCAAGGCTAAGGTCAGTACGTGGGGTGTACATTGGTGTACGATTGGCTTACTAAGCAGTTGGATAGCGAAACTTAAGGGGAGTACGCTGGATGTACTCCAGATTCATGCAAACCCTAAATGAGGGTGTTGGACCTTATTTAAGCTCATTATCTCTTCACTAAACCCTAATACCTTTAGCATCCATCCCTTTTTAACCCAAGATTCGAACCCCAAGTGCATTGTGGTGATTTTGAGCTTGGAACTGTTTTGTGGGTGTTTTGTGAAGAAGAAGAAGAAGAAGAAGAGAAACACTTGGAGGAGTGGCTTGAGCTTGTAGATGTAGGAGTATTTTTCCATTTGCAATCTCTCTAAGGTAAAAAGCTTATATCTTGATAATTAATTTGTTTGGATCTACTTTGTGGTGTTTCTTTTGTATTTTTGAGTCCCTTGAAGTAAAGGTGGGTTTTTGATCTACTCTAGAAGTAGTTGATGTTTGATCTAAGCTCAAATAAGGTCCCTTGTTCATAAAAATGGAAACTTTATCTGAGTTGTTGGTCCATGCAAGTATTAAGAACCTTATTAAGTTCCTTTCTAAGTGTTGAGTCCCATTAAGGCATGTATATGAGTAAAGTTGGCAACTTTATTGGTTAAGACCTTGTCTAGGGACCAGATCTATGTTTTGGACATCTTGGATTAACCCATTAAGAGCTAAATGTGGGTTTTGGATTTCTGACGAGTACATTGGGCGTATGAGGAGGTACAGTCAGCTTAATGTTGGGTTGCACATTAGACGTTTGTACTTTGTGCATCATGGTCAAGTACGCGGGGCGCACATCTCGAGTTTGCAGGGTGTACTCCCCAATTCAGCAAAATTGGGCCTTTTGAATTTGGGCCTTATTGGGCCATTAGGCTTCTATTTTGGGCCATGGTTAGGTTGAGGACTTTCTTGGTAATGGTCCCATGAGAGTTTTAGGCCCAATTTGGAAGTTGGGCCATATTGGGCCTGAGTTGCCATCTTGGGCCTTTGGTGTATTTGGGTTGGGCCTTGGTTTTGGGCCACATGAGAAAAGGGTAAAATGGTCTTTTACCCTTTAGGAAGTTGGTTTATGGAGTGGGCCTCGAAATTTGGATTTTGGGTTGATCATTGATTGTGTTTTGTAGTTATTGTTAGTTGACGTGAAGTCATCTGGTTCAGTTACCCAAGCAGTCATTGTTTATCAGCGGATTAAGGTGAGTTTCTTCACTGTGTTTAGCGAGTCGAAGACACCAATGCTGACCAAATTCTTATATTTTAGGATGCTAGAAGTATGTGTGACTCTTTCATGTGTTATGGTATGCTTACCGGGCACAACCCGATGCCAAGCGGGGCCTGATGAGTATATTGTATGCTAGTTATTAGTATGTGTTTTCTGCTTTCCTAGCGATACCCGATGCCGGGAGGGGCACGATGACTGTATGGTATGCTATTGTCTTCATGAATATCACATGTGTTTGTATGGTTATATGTTTATATGCTTAGATGTGTATTGGGCAGAGCCTGATGACTGATAGATCTGTATATCGAGCGGGGGTCGAAGAAGGGCGGGGGACCCAATAGGTGGTTATTATGTATAGTATGTGGTATTTTGGGGAACTCACTAAGTTTTGTGCTTAAGGTTTTATGGTTATGGTTTCAGGAACTATCGGTTCGAAAGGGAAGAGCCCGACTTGATCGCAACGCATCCACCCATGTTTCTGCATTATGTTTTTTCTGGGATTGTACTCTGATAACCGTTTTCTTATAAAATTACTTTTGAATAATTGGCTAGGAAGATATTGAATGTTGACTTAAAGATAATTAATGTTTTGGTTGAATTAAAAATGAAATTTTTACTTCATAATTTTGGGTTGTTACACTTTTCTTCTAAAATCCAACCTTTTGACTCCTTGAAGCCCTAAATCGATTCATCCAGGAAAACGGGCGTTATAGGTACACTTTGCAAAATGCTAAAGGTGGGAGACTAGTCTAAAGCAAGTGTGAAACTTATGAGGACTTAAGACATATGTTAGTTGTTTTAATTTATGTAGAGGATCTAGAGATGGGAAAGGGAAGGAGACTAGTAGGTATGCTTTGTCTAGGGAAAATGAATTGTAAGGGTAATGAACTATACAAAAATACCATTGAACTTTTTTTCGTACACATATCGCCAACCAACTATAACGTTTGTACACGTATAACAATTAAACTTCACATTTGTTCAAAAAATACAATTACGTTACCAGTAATAGTAGGTCGCCAGCCACGTGGCATGTCACGTTGTTGCTAACGTGGATTTTACTGTTTATTACGTATTATTATGTACACATTATACCATTAAACTTTTTTTGAGCACATTATTAAACTTTTTATTTGTACATATTTTACTATTAAACTTTTTTTGTATACATTTGACCATTATTCTTATATATTTTATTCAAAAAAAAATATATCATTTCAAAAAATACATATTATTACATAAAAATGGGTTTTCTATCACCTATTGTTACTTCCTGATTTTGTAAGGTTTGGGGGAGAGGGTTCGCTTTTGACAATGATACTAAGCACTCCCTTTTACAACTACATTGTACATTTATGTTGGTCATACATCGATTGAAACCCACAAGGTTTGAACTTGAGACTTCCCTTTGGAGTGTCCAAGAAATACTCAATTATTCATTATTTTAGCTAAAGTTTAATAAACTTACACTATAAGTCATACATAATTTCAGTGCACTTTTCTAATCATCAACCATAATCAAGAAGGGAGGGGGTGGGGGAGGAGGAGGATTCGAAATCTAATATAATGGATAATAGAGTATTCATATATTTATACATTCAAATGTAAGGAAAATGACTTGTAAGGGTAACGAAGTATCAAAATTATATAAAAAATTTCATTGAATTTTTTTTGTACACATATCGCCTACTAATTATAATGTTTGTACATGTATGACCATTAAACTTCACCTTTATTCAAAAAATACCATTACGTTACCGGTAATAGTAGGTCACCAGCCATATGGCATGCCACGTGGCTGTTGACGTGAATTTTACTATTTATTATGTACACATTATACCATTAAACTTTTTTTTGTACACATTATACCATTAAACTTTTTTGTATACGTTTTACCATTAAACTTTTTTGTACACATTTTACTATTAATCTTATTTAATTTATTCAAAAAAATATCATTTCAAAAATACATATTATTATATAAAAATGAGTCTTCCATCACCTATTATGACTCCCTGGTTTTGTAAGGTTTTGGGGGAGAGGGTTCGCTTTTGACAATGATATTAAACACTTCTTTTTACAATTGTTTCGTACATTTATGTTGGTCATATATCGATTGAAACCCACAAGTTTTGAACTTAGACTTTCCTCTAAAGTGCACAAGTCTTACTCGACAAACCATCAAGATAACAACTTAATATTATTATATAAGTATAAAGTATTTTTGCAAGTAACCACAAAATATTTCAATATATAAATACATATCTTTACGTACATATAAAACATATTTACAATAAATATGTGTTTTTTACATAAAAAAACACATATTTATTGTAAATATGCTTTATATGTATGTAAAAATACATATTTATACATTGAAATACTTTATGAATACTTGTAAAAATACTTTATACTTATATAATAATATTAAGTTGTCATCGTGATGGCTCGTCAGATAAGGCTTGTGCACTTTAGATGGAAGTCTCAAGTTCAAACATTGACTTTCAATCGATGTATGACCAATATAAATGTACCAAACATTTGTAAAAGGTAGTGTTTAACATCTTTGTCATAAGTGAACCTTTTCCCGCAAACCTTACAAAATCAAGGAATAACAATAGTTGATAGAAAACCCATTTTTATCTAATAATTATATGTATTTTTTGAAATGATATTTTTTTTTGAATAAAAGATATAAGAATAATGGTCAAATGTATACAAAAAAAATTTAGTGGTAAAATATGTACAAAAAAAAAAGTTTAATAATATGTTCAAAAAAAGTTTAATGGTATAACGTATATATAATAAACAATAATATCCACGTCACTAGTCACGTGGCATGCCACATGACTGGTGACCTATTATTACCGATAACGTAATGATATCTTTTGAACAAATGTGAAGTTTAATAGTTATATGTGTACAAACGTTATAAATGATTACTGATATGTGTACAGAAAAATTCAATGATATTTTTTATACAATTTTGATACTTCATTATCTTTACAAATCATTTTCCTGCTTTTATACCAAACGAAACAAACATCAACTTTTCTGTTCTAAATCAACAGTTAACAAAATGGCTTATATTAAAACAAATTACATATCTTTGCATGCGCATGAGCACTCTAATGACCATTTACAGTTGACCGGTGTAAAACGATTAACAGTTAAATAAAAAGAAATTTAAGTCATATAAAAAAAGAAAATGACAAAAATAGCCACGCTTAAAGTACAATATACACGATGATGTTTACTGAATTGCGAAAATGGATCACTTCGAAATGCCACAATTCTTTGAGAAACAACACTATTCACTACATATGCCACTATTCACACGAAAAATATTAAATTTATTAGTACTGTGAAATTGTTCTTTGTAACGCAACATATATTTTTCAAAAATCACGTTTTATTTATCAAGGAAACATCTTTTGAATTTTTTTTTATGGTACGGATCTTCAAAAACTATTTGCAAAATGAATTTATATTACGAAATGAAGTCTTAAATTAAAAGACTTTTTTTTTTCAAAATTGGAACCGGTTTTTAAAATTTCGTATCTCACTCATATGAAATCAGAATTACTTGTTTTTTTTTTTTTTTTTTTTTTCAAAATGTAATTTAGTGTTTTAAATTCATTTTAGACTATAAAAAAAATTGGTTAAATATTGAATCATATAAAAACCCCAAAAGACACCATATCAATGGTGCGTTATTTATGTTTCAACATGTTTTATTTTATTTTGTCTTACTTTTTAAAATACCGTTATTCATTAATACGAAGTTAGAATTATTTGATTTTTTTCCAACATTTAATTTAATGTTTGTATTTCATTTTAGACTATAACAAATCATATTTGGTTAAATATTAAATCATATACAAGCCTCAAAAGACAACATATCAATGTTATGTGCTTTTTTAATATTCTATCATGGTTTTTAAAATACCATAACCCCCTCACATAAAGTTAGAATTACTTGATTTTTTTTTCCAACATGTAATTAAGTGTTTGTACTTCATTTTAGACCGTAAAAAAACATATTTTGGTTAAATATTGAATCCGATATAAACTTGGAAAGACAGCATATCAATGCAACAATTTTTCATTTTTTTTTTTCATCCATGACTCAAACTATAGAATGAAAAGGGAAGAAGGTGTTGTAAGGGAGAAAACTCGAAGTAGGCACCTCAAAGTATAAGGGTTATACATTGAACCATTTGCACTACAAGCTATTTATGATGTTATCTTACAAAATACATTGATATATATTATTTACAAAAAAATTATATTTTTTATAATTTTGACTCGGTTTGATTTTATCGGTTTTTATGTTTTCTAAAATCGAAACCGAACCCAATATTTTGGTTTGAAAAAAACTCGAACCCAAATCATCAACATCTATTTTGATTTTGGTGTTGTCGGTTTCCGGGTTCTACTTTTTTCACCCATAAGAATTTTCATTCGCCTAAGACTAAGGGGTTGTTTGATAGTTGTTGACTGGGTTAGATCTGACTGAGTCTGAAGCTCTGACTGTATTTGTTTCTGACTGAAACTATATTGTTTGATTAAACATCTGATTGGCTGTGTTAACTATAAAAAATGATCATTTTACCCTTTTATTTTGTTTTATGTCGGATAAAATGAGTATGTTTAATAAAATATTTAGATAAAATTGATGAATAATCATACAACATCGAATTAAGCATAAATAATTTTAAAGTCCGTAAACACAATGTTATCAAAGTCTGTACACAACAAATGTTACCAAAGTCTATACATGATTGTAAACAATCACACCAGATCTATACCTAACCATTGCTTTATGTTTGCCCTTTCCTACATAACTCTTCAAACTTACAACCTTTATCATCAGTAGCATGAATTGGCCAAAAATTATAAACCATAATCTTATTTTTCTTTCACAACCACACTTGTTTTTCTTGAAAACATCAACAAATGTCATATAATTTGTAAATAAACAAAGTAAACAGCAAGATCCATTGACAAGCTTGTCGATGACTTTTGAAATAAACATTGTAAACAAAAATCATATTTATGAATCATGATCATTAAACTTAAATTCACAACCAAAAAATAATCATTTCACACCAAAAATAATGATCCCAAATCATCCCTGAAGCCTTTACCCCACAATCATACATCATTCTAGTAAACGGATTGCCCTATTTCGAACCCAATTAAGCTCAAAGTTTTTTCAAATTAAAAAACCAGGGTAAGAAAAACTGAATCAGACCTTTAGTAGCTTTGAGAAAATGAGCCATCGCAGATGATGAATTCTCGGGCAATCAAGATGTTGGTTCATGGAGAAGCAGCGAACCGTTGAACAATAGAGGAACAGAGAAGTAAAAGAAGCAGGGTCCATGTAAGATGATGCTGATGGTCGACAACGAAGAAGCAAAATCAATGTTGAAGAGAGCTGATGGTCGTGAATGGTGATGATCAATAGAGAAGAAGTATAGAACGGCGAGGGGAGAACAAAGAAAATATGGTCAGTAACAAAGAGATTGAGAGTGATGAGAGAGACTCGATGGATATCAGGTTAAGGCTCCTTTTGATATACTGTATTTGTGGCGTTGGAGGAGGAAATCGATGAGGAGTGGCAGAGAAGTCTAGAGTGGTGAAGGAGAAGGAGAGCGATGGAGGTGGTTCACATAGAGTTAATGAGAAGGAGAAGGACAAACGAGGGAATAAGCATGTATACGATTCGGTCAACATCTCTTTTGAGAGGACTCGGTAAGAGCTATGGGGACCGGGTAAGAGGGTAAAAAGGCCACTATCAAACGTTCTTACTGGACGAGTAAGAAATAATCGCTTACTGGACCAGTAAGACGTAAATCAAACAGACCCTAAGACCATCAAAATCTCTTATGCGTGATTATCGGCTAAAGGCATAAAATCAAAGGTATCCTCGTCTTCTATGCAATGTGCCATCCTTATTCGTGAGACATGGAATAGATTTGGCCATTTGGGCCAAAATAATATTATTGTATTATGTATGTATGCTATATGCTCCTCCGTAAAGTGTTGTCTAGGTCGCCCATAGCTTACACCATAACATCTTATTTCTGTAAGTACTTAATTTTATTTTAAAAAAGGTAGATGTAGTTACGAAAATGTTGGTGGTTGTCGATATTGTATGAACATTTTGAACATGTGTACGTTCTAACCAACCATTTAGTTAATTTTAATTTGAAACAAAAACTATTATAATTGCATAAATACGAAATGCATAATAACAAAAAGTGTAAGAGATAATAATAATAATATAATAAGTCCCCCGAAATACACAAAAAAAACATCGTCCTCAAAAGAATCCCAACTAATTTCACTTCAAAATACAATGAATCAAAATATATGAATATCGGTCATAGATGATGACTGTAGACGATTTAGAAAATATACATCTCTCTAGATCAACGAGTAGACAAGAGCACATCCGAAAACCAAGCTTCCAACCATCGATCCCATCTTCTCAACTCCACTCTGCAATTACACGAATCATCCCACAAATTAATACCACAGAGGTAATAGCAACACAATGCATTTGGGGTACTAAAATGTTATATAATACAACTCAAAAGTATAATGTAATGTACAAAAACTCAATATATGTAATAATTCATTTACAAATAATTAGGGATGACAAAAACACCATAACTCAACGCGAAAACCTGAAACTACAACTTTTGATTTTTTCTAAAAAAATTTCTCAGGTTTTGGATGGTTACGATATTAAGGTTATAATTGAAATTATTAAATAATTCAAGTTGTTTTTAAAAAGTTTATGATTTAGATTAGTTTAAATCCCAAATCCCAATTTGTTTCACTAAAGCCAAACAAAAATGATCATTAATATATTGCTATTATTAATAGATAATAATATTAATATTAATACTTTTATTACTTCATGGAAGTAATTAAAATATTTACCAGTTGAATTACAATCCTTAATTAATGGGATTGAGGTTGAGTGTTGATCTGAATGGATCACGTGACTCCCATCATTCACTTTACCTTAAGAAACCAAACCTGCTTCTACTTTTACCTAACTTTACATACTCTACCCGACCCCATTAGATCTACCCTCAGCTTAATGCTAAATTATTCTTGCATCAGATCTGTAACAATAAAAATGTAAATGGAGTAAGGTGAGAAGTAAGTACCACGTCAGTAGCTGATGGTGCCGGAGATACACCAGTGGTGGTGACGGCCGGAGAAGGTGCTCCAGTAGGTGGTGCTGGTGGGCTCGAAGTTAAGGGAGATGGTGCAGCCGATGGAGTCACGACTGGGGAAGAGACTGGGACGGGAGCTGGTGGTGGTGAAGCTGCAGGAGGAGGAGTGGCTGCTGGTGGTGGTGACGCGACAGGAGGGGGAGTGGCTACAGGTGGTGGTGAGGCAACAGGAGGTGGAGTGGCTACAGGTGGTGGTGAGGATACAGGAGGTGGAGTGGCTACAGGTGGTGGTGAGCTGACTGGCGGAGGAGTGGCAACGGGTGGAGGAGTTGAGACAGGTGGCGATGCGACGGTTGGTGGTGGAGATGAGATGGCTTGTGGTGGTGGAGTGGTGGTGGTTGGGGTGGCGGTGGGGGAGGAGGAAGGTGATTGAGCGGCGACGGAAGAGAAGATAATGCAGATGAGGGCAGTGAGGAGGGCAGCGTTGCGATCCATGATTGATTTAATTTAAGCTTGGAATTGGATTTGGATGAACGACAAGAAGAATGTGTTATGTGTGTGAGTGATGGTGAGAGAGTAAGAGGTGTCTGGTTTATTATATAGCGGACTTGTATGAGGTATATCCGGTGCGGTGGGGTCGTTTGTATCATATGCATTGAGCCTTCCTAATAATCACCCTCCAATATCACAAACATTTAACTCTCTTACTTTAGAAATGAAGTATATTGTTTGTTATATCGAAATGTGTTTTGATGAAGTATAATTACTTATAATCGTAATATAGTATAGGTTTTGTGTTATTTTTAATGTACATATAATTGTTAAATTTGTTTGGATTGTTGGTTATGTATGTTTTAGCCGGTGATAAGTATATAATATAAACATTCCAATAATATATGAACATAAAAGAGATTAAATATGAACAAAACTTAAACTATTTTACTGTTATAAGTCATTAATTCTTTCTACAATAGTTTCATATCATTAGAGAAATGGTTTGATCTTTTGAGGATCGATCTTGATGTTTGTTTGATGAGCCTGGATGGTATTACATAGTTGTTCAGATAAATGTTGACTAAGCAAATGGTCTTTAGCTGGAACTAGGATGAGCAATCGTTCCAAACTGAACTGAACCGAAACCAGTTTAGAGTAATAATGAGAACCAATAACTAGCTAGATTGGTTGGGCTATACCGGTTTTGATGCAGGTGCCAATTTTCGGTTAAATACCTAGTTGGAATCGACACATGTTCTTATACAGTTGGTATAACTAGTTAAGGATTTGAGCCAAAATGATTAAAATAATATAAAATCAACTAGCAAAAATTAACCCAATATATAAACAAATAGGGTGTTTATATAATCTAAAATGAAAACCCAATGTTGAAATAACATAAATCAACGTGTAACCAAACAAGGTATTTATATAGTCTAAATTGAAATACACACATAAAACTATGTGTTGAAAAAATTCATGACATTCCCACATAAAACGAAGAATTTATGACCGTTTAAAGAAGATGAAAGATTACGTAGGCTCTAGGTCAAATTGAACCACCTTTCATACAATATAGTCGAAATACGGTTCAATGGTAATATAGAAGATGACCGGAGTTGTCACGTCATAAGGTTGTAATGTCAACAATCCAAACAAGTTCATAAGGATGTAATGTGATCAATCCAAACAAGTTCAATGGTAATATGTGGAGAAAAAAACTTAAATGACTAAATGTGAACAAAACCTAAACTATGTACCCTATATCAATCGGTCATAACGATATAATGTGAACAGTTCAAACAGGTTCAATGGTAATATGTGGACAAAAAGTAACTTAAATGACTAAATATGAACACAACTTAAATTATGCATGTTACCCTTATAAGTTATTATCCATTTCACGAAAGAAACTACACTGTGTCATTGAAAGGAGAATATATATATATATATATATATATATATATATATATATATATATATATATATATATATATATATATATATATATATATATATAACAGGTTCAATGGTAATATGTGGACAAAAAGTAACTTAAATGACTAAATATGAACACAACCTAAATTATGCATCTTACCCTTATAAGTTATTATCCATTTCACGAAAGAAACTACACTGTGTCTTCGAAAGGCGAATATATATATATATATATATATATATATATATATATATATATATATATATATATATATATATATATATATATATATATATATATATATATATATATCAATGTTGTAGTTATTGTCCAAGTTTTGAAAAATTGATGTATCTTGTCATTATGTTTTTTTTTTTTTAAAAAACATAAAGTTTTATTCTCTTCAAGTACCATCAACATTGTTCCGTTAAATATATATAAAAACATGTTTTTACCCTTATATTGATCCATTTTTTTGTTTTTATTGTTACAATATTTATTTATTTTTTGTAAGCGTTTTTTAATGTTTATGTTATTTGTAGATTCATTTGTTACTACCATTAGCACCACCAACACGACCACAACCACCACCAATAACCTCGTTCACCCCCTCCAATCACCTCACTTTGAGAATTTTTTGATTATCATACTTTATTTATAAACATGTCATTTTCTTTGTAATGTTCATTTGAACTTACATTGCGAAATAAAAATGGTAATTCAAGTTGCACAATATTTCGACTTTGGCAACATTTTACTAGAAAAGTATTTATTTTCAATTTCATTAACAACTTTGAAACGTCCAGAAAATTACAAATAGATTTTGCGTTTTGAAAACATATTAACCGATTAAGACCTTTAACTTAAAAACAATAAGTGACATTGATTTGTTTGAAACCATAGTGTTATCAATGTTGAATTACAGGAAAGTGGAAATCAGTATCTTCGATGCGTGTATACAGTTCCGTCGAACTCTTCTCATGAACAACTTGTAAAACATAAAATCCACAGTTGAAAGCATAAGGTTTAATGAGTTCCACAGTATACCACATATTTCATCATATATACAATGCATCCACACAAAGTCATCGGATCTAAAGTTGACCTACATGCTTTCCTTACCACAAGCATACATCACACATAACGAGCCGAGCCCAAACATACATAACGGGCCCAACTCAAAGAGTATAAAGGGCCTAGCCCAACGTACAAAATGGGCCCCACCTACATACATAACGGGTCCTGCGCATATAACGGGCCCAAACCTAACTCATATAATGAGCCCAACCCAATGTACACAACAAGTCAATTCCAGGGGCCAGATCTCGGTCTTCCATACATAAAGGGCCTAGCCCAACTCATATAACGAGCCCAACCCAATGTACACAACAAGTCAATTCCAGCGTCCAGATCTCGGTCTTCCAACTCAAAGAGTATAAAGGGACTAGCCCAACATACAAAATGGGCCCCACCTACATACATAATGGGTCCCGCCCATATAACGGGCCCAAACCTAACTCATATAACGAGCCCAACCCAATGTACACAACAAGTCAATTCCAGGGCCAGATCCCGGTCTTCCATACAATACATAAAATCGTATGTGGTCAGAGATCAGAGAGACAATAAAATAGGTGGTCCACCCGAAAATAATAAAATCAAACAAGAACCATGCAAATCAAGCTTTAGACAAAGAGTTCTCAGGCTATCCAATTTAACCGCCTACAACCATTACAAGAATTTCCCTAACCAACCATGACACCTAAAAACATCATATAGTCCACAAGCAAGACCCTACCATTCAAGCATACCATGAGACTAAATGTCCTACACTGCTCAAACCAACATTATCATACAATCAGTATGCAAGGCCTTACCAGTCTAGCATACCATGACACCTAGTATCCTAAACTATGTATGTATAACAGAGAGTTATCATAGTCAACTAGCATACTCGTACCCTAATGGTACCTTTACCTAATCATGAAAAGGATATACAGTGTCTACAATGTCATACGTGGCAAGTGAGAAACTCACCTAAACCAAAGAAGCACAATAACACTCTTACTCATTGCACTGATCAGAACTGCAAACCGACTAACACCAAAAACAGAACAAACCTCAGTTAACAACCCAAATCCTTCAAATTTGACCCAAGGTCAAACTGGTCAAAAGTCAATGGTCAACGGTGATGAGATTATGATTCTCTTAGATAGATAGATTCAAACAGATATTCAAGGATAATTACAAGAACAGAAAACGATAAACACAAATATGAATCAAACGTGTGTCGAATGATTAATATTCTCCACCTCAGAAGAATTCAATGTGAATTGCTATTGTAGAGGTGTGCTAGGGTTACAATGCAAGATCTGTGTAAATAATAATCAAGAAGCATCTTAAATATAATGCATGCATGCACTATATATACTTAAACCCTAAAACAAAACACGGCTGGACAGGCCCAGATCGAGAGTACTAATGGACCGAACATAAAGCCCAATGACGCAATCTCTTGGACTCAACAATCTCCCCTTTTGCGTCAAATGGGGCGAGAGATCACTTCGGTTAAGCAATGGTAGTTTTCTTCATAGTATTGAACAGCTTCAGTATGAGGGCAAGTAGAGTTTGACGAAAGTTGATATACCACCGAAGCATATCCGAAAACAGCTTCCTGTCTGTGTCACTGTTCTGATCGCACCTGTATATGATCTCAAGAATATGATCCAAGCATGAGGTGGAGAACAAATGTTTGTCAGCAAGAGCGAACAAGAATTTTTTTACCTTCACCCCTGGTGAACATGACTGTGTGGAACCGAGGGTCGATATTTCCCTTCAACATCACGTTGATGTCGCTTGCCTTCCCAATTTGTTTGATAATGGGCTTCTTTCTCAGGGTAGAGGCGATCTCCTGACCCATCTTCGCGACTTCAAGAATATAGCACACAAGCATTCACTTGATATGATCAATGATAGGCTCATACTCTTGTTGATTAGTCAGTAAAATGTTGTTCAAGAGGATCTAGTCATGAGGATTCAGATTCGGTAGATCAACAAAGGAGACCATATGGACCGAACTGTCTGAGCCGCGGGTCACTCTAAACTTGATGTTGATGAACTTCCCTGCCGAAGTGGGTTTCAACACCTTGACTATTGTGATCTTCTGATTACTCAAAGTCAGGTATTGCGGTTGAGAGAACGTAAAGTAATAATCGATCAAATCTCGATCAACCTTCGGGTCAGGGGAAGGGATGGCAACAATTGACTCAAAACAATGAAAGATAAATGCCTTTCGGGTGATTGGCATGTCAAACTGAGAATCCTTAGAATTTTCAAGATTGAACGAAAGGACCAGCTCGAGCCAATGTGTGCTTGGAGATTCGATTACCTCCTTCAGAAGTTTTTCCATCGTCCATAGAGGGAACATGGGTTTCCTTCGTTCCATGGCATCGTTCACTTCTTTTAGTTTCTTCTCTCTTTAAATTTCTTCATTTGCCTTACGAAGCTTTTCCTCAAGCTCGCGTTCATTTTGATTGACTTTAATATTCAGTTTTAGAGGCTTTTCCTTCCATTTCGATCACATCTTCGATATCAACCTCGTCATCATCACCAAATTTCTTCTTTCATTTTTACTTCATACTGCCCGAAGCTTCATTACCCTTCGGTTCAGCAGTGACTTTTGGTTATGAGATGGGTTTTCTTGTTGGAGGTTGTTGTGACTGACCCTGGCTAACAATTTTCTTCTTTCGTTTTTCCTTCATACTGCCCGAAGCTTCATTACCCTTCGGTTCAGCAGTGACTTTTGGTTGTGAGATGGGTTTGCTTGTTGGAGGTTGTTGTGACTGACCGTGAGTAACATTTTCTCCCCCTTGTTTCGGAGGGACAACAGTCTTCGGAACACCCTGAATCTTGCTAAGAATGTCTAGAGCAGGTCTCAACTTCTCAGCCAAGTGACGTTGAATCGAGATAGTAAGAACTGAGTCATGTGCTTCCAGAAGATGCAGAGGAATGGAATGCACATCACGAACACTGCTCTTGATGACCGCTTGCTTTGACTTGAGTTCATCATTCTATTTTAGGGCTTGGTTGAGCTTCAGAGCTTGAGTTTTGACTTTGGTGGTCTTGGGATCCAGTTCATCCATGAGTTTGTTCTCCATGGCTTAATTGACATGAAGTTTATCAAGACACTGATTGATTGAAGATTGAAACTCAGAGTAGTCGGATTTGATGGCGTGGCGTGCTTCCTCAAAATTCTTCTTTTCATCTTGAAGCGAGTTGGTAAGAGTAGCAACCAAAGCATTCAACACCTAAGCATTCTTTTAAGCTGCAGCCTAAAGAGAGTCAAGAAAAACATGAGCATCAAAAATTAGTTTTTTGATGTTTGCGGTCGTCTGCTTGCAATCTTTTGTGGATTCATCAACTGCAATAGAAGCTTTCTGGCAGGAAGAGGTAGAATCGTATATAGCTTTAACATCATTAGAAATAGTAGAGTCATGCTCTTTGAAAAAGGTTGCCAATAGAGCATTGATTGCAGCTTCTGAATACGCCTAAGTTGGAGTGGAGGAGACAGAAGAGAGCATATGATCAAGCTTGTCATTCAGATCTTTTAGATGCCTCTTCATGACTGGATCATCATCATCATCATCATCATCGCTTTGAACACGATATGGGCTAAAATAAACAAAATCAAACTCCATTTCTGCTCTTTCAAGAACAGTGTCATATTCGTGTGAGGGAGGTGGGGATAAAGGTTTTGAAGTAATTGGTGGTTCAGATTCTGAAGTAGGTACCCCCGTATCCGATACGCTAACACGAACTTGTGGTTGAGTGGTGGTGGTAGTGGTTGTTGTAACTGTTGGATTAATGTCTAAGTCCATAACTATATTTGGTATGTACTTGACCCGACCCGGCATGGTCCATTTGGGTTGCACTTCACCGACACAATTTATATGGATAATCTTTTGAGAATAGTATGTTTATGATTAATATTAATATATTATAAGTTCTAATATATTAATATGGAATCATATTATTTAATTAGTATTGATCAAGAATTAATTTAGAATTAATTAAGTGATCAAAATGAACTAATTAAATATGGACTCTTGTATATATGGAATGGGCCAAGTTCATTTAGGTTGAGCTAAGCTTTCATGGATAGTCCATGGAGTGTTTAACCCATGGATCATATGAAATGAAAGGTCATGGGTTTAACCCTATTCTCCATACTATATAAAGATGTCCTTGGTTAGTGAAATTGGCACTAGTGTGGATACACTAAAAAAGGGCTAGCCAATTTCACTAGAGAGAACCAAGTAATCATATTCTCTAAAGTATTCCAAGGTGTCTTGGTGATTTGTGATTCCACTTGAGGCTTCCACACTATTGGGGCTAAGCTCTTAAAGCTTGAAGACATCAAGCTACATCAAGAGGTATGTATTCTATCTTGTTACATTCATAGTTTTTGTATGCTAGATTAGGATAATACCTTGGATGTTCTTATTTGCATGTATAATAGAGAAAACATAGATCCAAGGTATTTAGGGTTGCATGTTCACTTAGGAAGTGTTAGAATGCTCAAAACCCAACAGTGGTATCAGAGCCTAGGCTTGTTTTCTTGTTATACTTGCAAAAATGCTTAAAAAATCGAATTTCTTGCTGTCTGGTCATCAGACTCGGCGAGTCCATCAGGAGACTCGGTGAGTCCATGCCTAAAAAGTGATGAATTCGATCCAACTCGCCGAGTTGGTTCATGGACTCGACGAGTTGGACCCCCAGACAGCATAAACTCGATTTTTTTTGGCTAGAAATGGACTAGGAACATTACCCTAAGTTGTTTTTGAACTTATAAACATGTTTTTTGATGTGGTAATGTTCATGCTAATCCATTTTCAAAGATAATTGTCAATAGATTCATGTTTTGTATTAGTTTAAGGTTTAGACTAATTACATGAAAAAGTTTGATTTGAATTATCTTGTTCTTATGAGTTGCTTAGATTAATAGAAAAGTTAATTGAAATAGTTGTTTTCAATCCATTTTAATCTAAGAGTTGAGTATAAAATGTGTTTGTGTAACTTGTCCTCAAGTTACATGAAAAGTCACATTTAAGACTCATAAAACTCATAAAAGTTGGCAATGGTTACAAAATGAAGAGTCTTGTGTCATTGAATAATTTTTTATGACTCCAAACTTGTCCTCAAGTTATGGAAGTTCAAGAGTCACTTCATTAAAGAAAAATATGTAACCATAATTAAATCCATAAGTTATAAAATAAAGAAAAAGTTACTTCTTTTATTAGTTTAAAGTCTTCCATAACTTGTCCTCAAGTTATGGAACTTGAAGAGTTTTTGGATTAAAACTACTTTAAACACATAAGTTATGGAATTAATTAGTTTTGAATAGTTTCAAAACTTGCCCTCAAGTTTTGGAATTTGAAAAGTTTTCACTTATGAATACTTTAATTCCAAGTTAGCCCTTAGAATTTTAAAAGTTAAAATTCAACCCTTATACTTTATAATATTATAAGTTAATAATATATATATGTATAAGAGTAAAGTCAGTCTTACCGCTAGTACGCCTCATTCACGAAGCCGGTCTATAAGGTGGGTATAAGGTTGTTGCCTATAAAATGGCAACTTAATGGGTGTCCACTCTCACCCACCGCTTGCTTGACTGGTGGAGGGTCGTTAGCCGAACGGGTTTGACAGGACTAGAATTCTCCCTTCATTAAAAGTATTAATGATAATACTAAGTAACTAAACTCTTAATAATACCCAATCTTAGTTACTTAGGAAAAATGTGAATAAGGTGCTAACCCATGAAATTACACTTTACACTTTGTCTAAGTCGTTAGTGGAGCGTGTGTGGTTAACCGGCACACTAACTTGGACTTAACAAGGTAGGTAAAGGGTGACTTAATATTTATCATAGTATCGATGGAGCGTGTGTGGTTAACCGGCACATCGATTGAGGGGTAATTTATTAAGGGTACCAAGTGATTTGCATGGTTACTTCACACCTTGTTTTGTGATCCTCGGCATCCCAGTCACAAAACCTGAAGGGCACACTCGAGATTGAAACATGCCTTTGAAAGGTTCAATGAATCTCAAAGATCTAGGAGTTTCACAACCAATTAAAACCTAATAATACATTTCGTTTATCTTGGTGGAAATTGGTGAATCGTCATTCACCTACCTTCAAATATTTTATAGCTTGGATTACGACATACCTCTTCTAAGTTATAAAATAGTTTGTTGGGTCCTAGCCTTAATATTTCATATTGGGTGTCATATTAAGGACTTAAAATCAACTATCTTGAATATCTCCCAAAAGATGTCTGGTTTAGACACCTATGATCTTCCCAAATCTTTTGAAACAAGGTTTCCTAATGAAGATGATGTCCCATGGATATCATACTTCTTTCTCCTCCTCTAACTATTCTCCCTAACCCACATGTTCTCAAAAAAGTTTAAGGTCACTCAAGCCCTATTGGCAAGGCAAGGTCTAGGTGTGGTCACATCTTGGAGATGTAGTCACATATTGACAAGCCGGGAGAGTTGGGTGTCAAAGTCTTGAGAAAGTTGGTGGTTCAATCACTTTCTAAGTCACATAGTGAGTTCCTTTGGGACACCTATGAAACAGACTATGACAAGACCCTTAATGATCTTATCTATTTGCTAAGATCAACTTCCTAAAACTTTATGGACATTGACAATGATGACATTGGATATCTAGTAAAGCTCTCTCTTCCCAGTGGATAGGGATCGGCCATAATCAACTCGGTTGACCAAATGGTAAAGAGAAAAGCTAAGTCTGTGATAGTCTCGTGTACCATTATCAAAGGGTCCATATGTTTATATTGCCAAAGGAAGGGGCATTGGTTGCGAAGCTGCCAAATTTACCTAAGGATGTTAAAGTCAATAAGTTTGACTCTACTTCAGGTAAATTCCACTATCTAACTCTGTTAAGTTTCTATTCTGAGATTCTTGATACATGATGTGACTGGGTCACATGGTGATGTTTTAAGAATCAAAGAAAAGTGAAGAAACTTAAAGAAGGAATATGCTGAATCTGATCGCATAGATGGATTTCTATCGCATAGTTTGAAGATCGGATTCTTGAGCTACTTCTCAGGAGTTATGAGATATTGCTTAGGAATAGATAACAACAAGTTTTCATATGAATTGTAAGGACAAGTTTTTCCGCAAAGTTTTAAAATAAAGGAAAATTTTTGATTTTATTTATTTTAAAATATCCTTATAATGGCATTTGAGGAAAAATTGTTGCTTATATGATTCCATTAAGAGCAAGAGTGGAAATATGAAATTGATTCTTTCATTTGTGGTAATGTCTAGATTTACCAAATAAGGAAAGATTCTCATCACCCAAGTTTCAATTGGACCGGAACTTGGAATCATGCAAGTTGTATAGCATGATGAATGAGAACTTTCAAGTATTGGAAAAATTAAGACTAATTACTTGTTCACATGGATGTGTGAGTCAAGTAAAGGACTAAGGGATCAAGTACACATTCTTGTACACTGATTAAGTCCACCACAAAAGTTTGATAAGACTATTCGTCATAGTTTACTAAAGCTCAGTAAATATGATTATACTTACAAGCTTAAGTGTAACTCTGAGACATTGGAAAAGGTTCCAATGTATGGCAGAGCGAATAAGAAGAATCAAATTAGGCAGAAGGATAAAAGTTTCTCAAATCTGAAAAGATGGGAGAGTACTTAAGTATCAGTTTTGTGATCATCTTAATGATTAAGAAACCATATCAAAATTAGTTCTCTAAGGAAAATATTAGTGCATTCTTATGACTAAGAAGAGGAACTTGAATTGTTGAAATGGTTAAATCAAGAAGATGAGTCATACTTCGTTGCAATACAAGTCTTAGAGTCATACTCCAAGATTGTATTTTGAGTGACATGTCTTAAAGAAGGTTTAAAACACTTGTCAAATGTAAGAGTAAAAGTTTTCTACTCTTGTACATTTGAAATTGGTAAGTTGTGATGTTTTGGATAAAACAAAGACCAACTTAGGCCAATTGTGTGAAGTGTTTGTCTTGATTAGAATCCGCACTGTCTCTTGGATGTTTGACAAGGAAGTCTTATAGGTCAAGAGGACAGTGGGAGTCTTAAAGGTCTTGAAAGTCTCAAGAACTAATCAAGAATAGAACCTAAAGTTCTTCACTAGCACACGACTTGAGGTTTATAACCTATCGTGTTGACATATCTGTGCCCATTCCAGTTAAAGTTGGCTTTGCATATGAGTTCTTAGAGTTCTCAGTTTGTTGCACAACAACTTGGAAGCAATGGCAGGCCCTTGAGCTGCCAGGTGGCAAGAAATTAAGATTGAGTTCAATCCATATGAGTTTGGATTTGTCATTATCCTTGTCTTGTGACTATGGTTATGACAATTCACATGGATAAGAACACATACACCAGCAAATCTAAGTGTCATAAGGTTTCTCTCTGATTCATGAAAATGATGGTGAGGAAACACTTTCACTAAGTAGATTTTAGCTAGATAGCAATTGTGATATTTGCATTCTCAAAGTCGTTAGTGGAGCGTGTGTGGTTTACCGGCACACTAACCTGGACTTGTGAGAAGTGGCAAAAAGGTCTAACCATTATGATTACGGCATACCTCTTCATAATTGTTTAGATACACAAGTGTGCTATCTAAGGGAAGGTGTATGATTTTGATAAAGTTTTATCAAAACAATCTTGTATCAGAAATCTGAACTTTTGTGAGAAAGTCAGCTGATTTCTGAGTACATGTCAAAGCTAGTGGGAGCATAAGTGTTATGCTAATAATCATCATGTTAGTGGGAGCATGATAATTATGATAAATATTGCAAGTTAGCAATGTTAATTATAGAAAACAAAAGGTTTCAATTGGGAAAAATTGTTTTGCTATAATTAAGGGAGAGGAAATTATACTTCATCTCAAATCTATAAGCTTAGATCGTGAGGTTTTAATCATTTAGTCAAGGATATATATGAATTTCATGTTGGAATGGCTCAACATAAGGAAATTCTGTATATGGGTCCATTATTTGTGTTCTAAAATTCGATTATGATTATGGCATCCCTTTTCATAATCTGAATTATGAGAACTTGGCAAATAGAAATGGAAGTGTTATAGCAAAAGACTGGTTTAGTCTTTATGTGAGACATCATGAATCGTGTCCCATATGCTTCGGATATAGGATCGATTACATGTGCTATAATCATCCGTTCTAAAATTTTCCAAATGCCTGGGGCATTAAGAAGGGAAAAGGTTTAGAACTGGATATGACTAAAAGGATTAAACAATTGTCGTGAACAATCTAAGGTTTACAAAAGATTGCTTGCTCAAGGACGGTTGGAAGTACAGTGATAATTCTGGAAGGACCATATTGACATAATCTATAAGGAGGCAACTCTTTTTCAGAAGTGATAGTCAAAATGGAATCTGGAAATGTTTCAAAGTTAGAATTTTCAATCTGTGTAAGATTAAGGAAACCTAATGGAAGAAGGATATTTCCAAGGAGTTGATCTCCTTTGGAATACTCTGTAATGATTGTTGCCAAGTCTTTGTGAGTTTGTGCATAATCGTTACAAGAGGATCAATGCATATAAGTTTAGAATCTAACAGATTTCAGTAAATGGCATGAATTTGGAATTCTTGCATTTTCAGTAAGGATTTGGGAGTGTGAAAAGAGAATCATTGATGTTATGTTCAATTGATCTAGTTCACAAAGTAAAGATCATAGACAAACATAGTATGCATACTTGGTGTATGGCATGACTAGTGTTTAAGAAAACATAGTGTACATGCTTGGAGCATGGGACAACTATTGTTTTAAATTCAAGAATAAAGTTGATAGCTGAAACAGTATACAATGAATAATGTGTAATCATATGGTGATAAATAAAAGGTGTTTTATTTATGTTCAAAGGGTTGATACCATATTGGATTCAATTATTATTGTGTTTCATTTTGCATGTTTTGACTTCCCGAATAAACTGGGTTATTCTTCCGGAATGACTAAGTTATTCAAATCATCCACAGTCGGTCATATGTTGGAAGTAGATATGAATTAAGACTGTCATGAGTTGGCTTGTAGAGGTCTAAGGTGTTGGACAAGGGGCTACAACACTCATGAGTGCTCATAAGTTCTGAGTATTGGATTCAACCCGCGCTCATTGGAATCACTTCATGGATTTTATCATGAGTGATCATGAGACGATAATATCTTATATTCTTCAAACCTAGAGATATGAGTTGTTACTATGAGTTGATAGTACATCGATTGCATGAAAACGCATACGGTAACTCGGTGTTATAAAACGTGCCTTTGTGTATGATTCAACAAGTAGTAGAACAAGCCATATGAGTCGAAGTTTATCCGTTCCTTTTACCTTCGGGATAAAAGCGATATATGTGGGCCCCTCGATGATTTGATGATGACAAATGGAAGTGCTCGGCCGGGCCAGGACTGATTTGATTTGTTCAATTAGTCAGTCGTCATAAATCGGAAATCGGGAAACAACAAATGGACAGAGAGAATGATTATAATCCATGTCTCAGTCCATATGATATCTAGAATGGAGGAATATATGATCCCTTATCTAATGGACAAGTCATTGACAAAGTTCAGAGTTCATCTACAAGGTCAGAGTTTGACAGCGGCTTTAAGAGCTACGATTGCCAGTTAGGTTTGAAGTCATACGCAATAATAGTTTTAGACTTATCCAAGTGGGAGACTGTTGGATTAATGTATAAGTCCATAACTATATTTGGTATGTACTTGACCCGACCCGACATGGTCCATTTGGGTTGCACTTCACCGACATAATTTATATGGATAATCTTTTGAGAATAGTATGTTTATGATTAATATTAATATATTATAAGTTCTAATATATTAATATGGAATCATATTATTTAATTAGTATTGATCAAGAATTAATTTAGAATTAATTAAGTGATCAAAATGAACTAATTAAATATGGACTCTTGTATATATGGAATGGGCCAAGTTCATTTAGGTTGAGCTAAGCTTTCATGGATAGTCCATGGAGTGTTTAACCCATGGATCATATGAAATGAAAGGTCATGGGTTTAACCCTATTCTCCATACTATATAAAGATGTCCTTGGTTGGTGAAATTGGCACTAGTGTGGATACACTAAAAAAGGGCTAGCCAATTTCACTAGAGAGAACCAAGTAATCATATTCTCTAAAGTATTCCAAGGTGTCTCGGTGATTTGTGATTCCACTTGAGGCTTCCACACTATTGGGGCTAAGCTCTTAAAGCTTGAAGACATCAAGCTACATCAAGAGGTATGTATTCTATCTTGTTACATTCATAGTTTTTGTATGCTAGATTAGGATAATACCTTGGATGTTCTTATTTGCATGTATAATAGAGAAAGCATAGATCCAAGGTATTTAGGGTTGCATGTTCACTTAGGAAGTGTTAGAATGCTCAAAACCCAACAGTAACATCAATGAATAAAGGAGTGGGAATTGGAATTGAGGTTGTAGTGGTTGTAGAAATGGGTGGAGGACATGAAACAGTAGTATTTGGAACTGATTGGGTAAGAGAAAGAGGAGGTGAGTTTCGGTAACCTTCATGATCTGGTGAGGGAGGATGTGAATTACCTCTAAGTCATCCTTCGTGTTAAGAGACATCATCATCACCAGATTCGGGTTCAGGCTGTGGATCAGATGGAACATAGTCCGAGTCACTCGATGAAGGAGCCTTTGGTTTGTAGGCCTTCTACTTAGTCTTTCGTTTCTTTGGAGCCGAAGGAGCAGCTTGCTCAGGCTTTCGCTTCTTGGGAGTTGAAACTTTAGAGGATTGACCTTCCTTTTCCCCTTTCTTTTCAGGCTTCTTCCCTTATTTCGCTGGTTTGTCTGCTGCGTCCAGCGAACTTTGCATTTTAGGATTAAGTTGCCTTGGTCCTGAAGGGGGGAGATCCTTGTACTCATTCATCAGTTTGCTTTCAGCGGACACACAACGATACATTGGTTCCGAAACAGAACTAATAAATATGAACTTTGATGGATCAGAAATGATTATCTTCGTCGTGTGAAAGATAGCAATTGATGGCATTAAGGAATCAACCATTGTTGGAACTTGAAATTTCTCCATCGCCCAGTGAGTGACTAGAGTCCAAAACCTAGCACAAGAGATTTCAGAGTAGTGAGAAGCAGAACTGAGATTTTGAACCAGTTGCGACCATAAGATGGATCGAATGTCCATGTTAACCCCATGGTACAGACCATAAAGAAGGGTCATCAACGCCTTGCTTGCCCCATCTGAACCAGCAACCCTCTTCGAAAAGCCTTTGAAGAGGAGGGTAAAAATTCCATTCCACTGAGGAGGAAGGAACGACTTCTTGAAGTTTGTAACAGTGGTGAGAACCTCAGTATACCCCATATCATAAAACATTGAGAAGAGTTGAGTAGTAGAAACGGTAACAAGGTTGATCATGGAATCGTCGATAGCCATCCTTAGTAACAAGCAGAATCGAGTTTTGTAAATCGGCGCTTTGTGATTGAAGATCCCAAAGAAGATCCTCTCCTTGACCTTGTCATAGACAACAGTTGAGTAGACTTGAGAAAGTAACGACATTGGAACGTACTCCACCTTGGTTAGTGCAACAACAAGTGGTGAATATTTGAGGCATTCAACCACTTGCAGCATATATGGATCACACTGGAACGGTGATAGATCAATGATGAGGTTCTGATTTGGTTTGATTGTGAGAAGAGATGACTGGGCACTTTGTTCATGAACTGAACAGGAATCCGCCATTGATGATTCTTGAAGAAAAAGATGAGCAATAGAGAGAGAATACGTCGTATAGCTCTTGAGAGGATTTGGAAGTGATAAGAGTATAAACGGAAATTGAGAAATCGCTTTATACCATTACCATGTGAGAGAAAAATCTAGAGTGATGGGTGCACAATCCGCTGATGTATCGCCTGAAAAAGCGCGATTTGACAATTGTTGCCCCGAAAAGTGTGTCAGGAGGAGTGAGAATGGAAACGATTCAATTTCATGCGCCTTTAAAACCTTATCCTTTCATCTTTTCTTTAAATTTTGAAATGATCCAAATTCCCTATGAGATGTCGATTCATCCTTTCGCTTCATATATATTTACTCTTCGCTCTTAATAGAGTGTATGACCACAACAAATTGAACCAAGCGCTGTATTTGAGAATTACCAGTTTGTACCACGATCAAGACTTGTGAAAAATGATAAAGATCTTCATGCAAGA
The DNA here is from genome assembly GCF_002870075.4 of Lactuca sativa. NCBI lineage: Eukaryota > Viridiplantae > Streptophyta > Magnoliopsida > Asterales > Asteraceae > Lactuca > Lactuca sativa. The sequence continues at coordinate 260,497,199 of NC_056627.2, forward strand.
GTGTGCCAATCGAAAAGATATAGAGAAAATTATTTTTGGGATTTAAGTGATGTCTATATAGACATGAAACTATGGATCCCGTGCACGAATCGCTTCCTTCAAAGTCAAGAGAGACTTAGAAGTGTCTGTGTGGTTTCCCGTTGATATATGATCAAATGCTTATTAAGAAACATTTAAAGGCATATTTTCAAATCTAAGCTATAATGGGTGGCTTCGCTTCAACCAAACTTCAGTACTTAACAGAAGACCGAAAGTTGGATGAAGTACCTGTGAGACCAGTGTGGCCTGTTGAATAAGTATGTGAGATAATATATTCAGTGACTCAGTGAGAGTGATGTTGAAATCTTAAAAAAATAATAATAATAAAAACTGGATCTTTTGGGAAGAAAAATCATGGTGTTAGACAATTCAAAAAGATCTCACAAAAATAAAAAGATTTTAAAGTATAGACCGTCAATTCGTTTAAGGCATTGGTTTTCGAGTCTCACTTAGCACGTGGTGAAACGAAACTAAGATCATCAACACAGATGTTGTGTAACCATAAACCTCAGTGGTAGATGCTGAGAGTCTCAAGGGTTACGATTATGAACCGAAATGAGATGAAGAAATAAGAGTGCTTGGTTAAAGAACCATAAGTATCACTGCTATTTAAAAGGGACCAAGAAGATAACTTTTAACTTAATGTGGGAAGAGTAAGGTAGCTCATGAATTCAGTGATTTTATCAGCCTAATTGGGAAGAAGTGATTGCTATATATCGAATCAGTAAGGCTTCACTCAAAGTCTTGGAGGCTTTGGTCGACATGCAGCAACATGCTTCTAGAGACACTTAGCTAGTATATAGATAAAGAATGTTATACCTTCCCCAGTCTTCATCACAAAAAGAAAATATTTTTGGATTTTATAAAATCTTTCTGAAAAATAAATAAAAACAGAAAAGAAAATATTTTTGATTTTTGTGAATTTTCTGAAAAAGAAATAAAAACATAAAAGAAAATATTTTTGAGTTTTGTAACTGAATTGAAGGCATAAAGTAAAGTAATCAAAAGATATACAAAGTATACAAAAGATATGTAAGATCCAAACCATAAGATGTAACAATCGCTCTTTTTGAAAAAATATAAAAGGCAAAATAGACCGAGCCTTCGGTTCATTTCGGTTCCACAAAAATTAGGAGCCGGAATAGACCGAGCGTTCGGCTCATATCGGTTGTTAGAGAATTTTTATGAAAGCGAAAGCGAAAGTTATACTTAATGAAATGATTGTGGTTTTGGAACTGATTCAGCTTCCATCATTTCTAAGCCTTGTAGTATTTTATTAAACGATGCTTCAGGAAAGGCCTTAGTAAAGATGTCAGCCAATTGATCAGAGGACCGAACGAAGTGAATTTCAAAATTCCCATCTTCTACATGATCCTTGATGAATTGATATCGCAGTGCTATGTGTTTCGTCTTGGAATGCTGCACTGGATTATGACAGATTTTGATGGCGCTTTCAGACTCGCAATAAAGAGGAATCTTCTTCATATTTAGGCCATAATCTCTTAATTGACTTTGGGTCCAAATGACCTGGGAAGTGCAAGATGCTGCAACAATATATTCAGCTTCGACTATGGATAGTGAAACACATGTTTTTTTCTTGGACTGCCAGCTAACAAGTTTACAATCTAGTAATTGACATCCCCCTGTAGTGTTATTTCGGTCCAAACCGCATCCTCCAAGATCGGCATCAGAGAATGCTTGTACGAAAAATCCCAATTTAGCAGGATACCATAGACCGATAAAAGTGGTTCGCTTCAAATATCTGAAGATGTTCTTAACAGCCACCATATGAGGTTCGCGTGGATTAGCCTGGAACCTAGCATAGTAACAAACAGAAAACATAATGTCTGGTCTACTAGCTGTTAGATACATTAGAGAACCTATAATTCGCCGATAGAGAGTCATACCAATAGCCGGTTTCTCCAAAGATGGTGTTAACTTCGTTCCAAATGTCATAGGAACCTTTACTTTGGAATCTCCCATCATGCCAAACTTTGCTAGCAGTGTCTTCGTGTAGGCCTCCTGATTAATAAATATGCCTTCAGGTCCCTGTCTAATATTCAAGCCAAGGAAAAAGTTAATTGGACCTGTTGAACTCATCTCAAACTTAGTCTCCATCAACTTCCTGAATTCAGCTGTTAGACTGGGATTTGCGGAACCGAAGATGATGTCATCAATGTAAATTTGGACGATCATTAAGTGGTCACCCTCTTTCTTGTGAAAGAAGGTTGGGTCAACCGAACCTTGTTTAAACTTGGACATTTTTAGAAATCAAGTAAGGGTTTCATACCAGGCTCTAGGAGCTTGCTTTAACCCATAGATGACTTTATCCAGAATATAGTAGTGACCAGGATACATTTCATTCAAGAAACCTGGTGGTTGCTCAACATACACAGTTTCCTCTAATTCTCCATTCAGGAATGCACACTTGATTCGCACTGATTCTAACCTTGCTACAGGGGCGAAGGTTTCTTCATAGTCTATACCTTCTTCCTGACAGTATCCCTTTACAACCAACCTTGCTTTATTACGAATCACATTCCCTTCTTTGTCCATTTTGTTTTTGAAAACCCATTTTAATCCAACTACGGATGCGCCCTTTGGTGTGGGAATTAATCTCCAAAATCGATTTTGCTCAAACTCATGGAGTTCGTCTTGCATTTCCTGTACCCAATCTGAGTGATCGAGTGTAATATTAACCGTTTCGGTTCTATTTTTGAGAAGAATGAGTTAAACATGCAAAATTCTACTTGAGAGAACAGAGCAGTTTGCTTCACTTTAATATGAGACTGAGTGAGGACTCCCTCAGATGATTCACCAATTACTTGAGTTTTTGGATGATCTCCTGTCCATTTTGTGAGAGGAGGGTAGTTTGGATCATAGGTGGGATTCAATTCGGCATTGATTTCCTTGTCCAATTCTAATTGAAAATCTGAATCATCATTCGTATTATGATTCTCCCCCTCGAATGATGAGACGATTTCAACATCAGGATCAGAATGATCCCCCTCGAATAGGACGTCATGAGTCTTTGCTTGTGATGGATTTTATCCCTAGAAAGACGAATCAGGGTTATCTGGTGTGGATGAACCCTCCCCCTGGAATATAGAGCTTTCTTTTGGAGGTTCGCTTGGACCTGGCTGTTCGGTTGGTCTTTTATGTTCACTTTCCATTTCTCTTGTTGCTTCATCGATAATATTCTTCAAGTTGTCAATCTTGTTGTCAGCTGCCTTTGTCTCAGAATTAATTTCTCTCTCTGGTTCGTTAAAGAGCAACATGTATTCTTTAAATGGATTGGAAATTGGGACCTAGACTTGACCAGATGCTGGAAAGATTTCCTCTGTTGGTCCTTTACTTGACTGAAGTTTCTTCACATAATCATCATCAAAAGTGACATAATAGGTTTCTTCAATTTTCTTTGAATGCTTATTCAGAACCTTATAAGCCTTTGAAGTTAGTGAGTAACCAAGAAAAATCCCTTCATCTGCCTTTACATTGAACTTGTTTTGGTTCTCTTTGGAATTGAAAATAAAGCACCTTGAATCGAACACATGGAAGAATTTGACGTTTGGCTTGGGATTATTCAAGATTTCGTATGGAGTGATGGAAAAGCGCTTATTGAGGAAGGATCAGTTTTGGGTATAGCAGGCAATAGCTATTGCATCAGCCCAAAAGTACAAAGGTAAGGAAGTGAAGCTAAGCATGGTTCGGGCTGCTTCACACAAAGAGCGGTTTCACCTTTCAACTATGTCGTTCTGTTGTGGAGTGTAGGGAGCTGAGAAATTGTGAGATACTCCCTTATCAACAAGAAATTCTTCGAACTCTTGATTTTTAAATTCCAACCCGTTGTCACTTCGGACGTTTCTAACCACCTTTTGCAGTTGAAGTTCCACTTGCTTTATAAATACTTTAAGCTTTTGAGTCGCCTCTGATTTCGGTTTAAGAAAGAAAACCCAAGTGAAACGTGAAAAGTCATCAATAATTACCAAAATATACTTACTACCACACATGTTTTCGATCGCTTAAGTACCACACAAGTCGACGTGTAGAAGTTCAAGTGGTTCAACGATCTTTGTGTTAACACGTGTGGGATGACTCTTTCAGCTTTTCTTTCCCATTTCTCATGCAACGCACACGTGTTCCTTATCAAATTTGAGAGGGGAAGTCCTCGTACATGATCACCGATAACCAACTTGTTGATATCCTTAAAGTTGAGATGTGAGAGCCTTCGGTGCCAGAGCCAATTTTCATCAGAGTGTGATTTTGAAAAAAGGCATACAACTGGCTTTCCTCGAATTGGGTTATGATTTAGAGGATACATCTCTCATTTTCTCTTGGATTTTAACAGGATAGTCTTCGTCTTCTTTTCAACAATCTCAGAACCTTCATCATCGAATGAAACTTTCAAGACAGTTCCTACGACCAGTTGAGAGACGCTTATGAGATTGTGTTGTTATCCCTCTACATATGCTACCTTTCAGAATGAGAATTCTCCGTTTGTAATCATTCCTTAGCCTTTGATTGTGCTATATGAATTATTCCTGTATTTGACACATCCACCATCCTTAAGGGACCGAAACTCCCTTAGCTCTCCCTTCCTTCCTGTCATGTGACGTGAGTAACCACAATCAATGTATCATTCGTCGTCGAACTGCTCGTCACTAATAACTTGCAAAATTTAAGCAGATTTAGGAACCCAAAGTTTCTTGGGTCCTCGTGATCCTTTTACAGGACAAGGAATGGCAGCAAAAAGATCAACCAAATATGTTCTTTTTATTAACGTGGTTTCATCTTTTCTTTTGATGGTAAAAACTTTGATTTTGTTGTTTTCTTGTTTCGGTATATCTAAAGCCGACTAATTATTTTTGCTTTGATTCTCATTTAAACTTTTCTTTTGATTCCTAGGGTTAGCTAACGTCTTCTTGGCATGAACTTCAGGGTGCAAGACTAGCTTTCCCTTTCCTTTGATATCCTTAACTGGGTTCAACTTCGGTTGTTGATTGACTTTAGGAGTGAAGCTAGTCTTTTGGTTCTTATTACTGCTCGATTCAACACCGAAACCATTTCTTCAGTTTGTTTGGCTGCAAGACTGATACTGAGTACATGGACCTTTATTTGTCTGAGGGCTTACTTTCGTCTGTGGATTCGATACCTTGTGAATGTGATTAGCATTTTGAGAATTACAAAACTGTTTTCTCTCTTTGAGATTCTTCTGGTACCTTCTGTTCCTTTGATGTGTTTGCTCAGCAAGTTGTTTTTGAGATATGTGAATTTTTGTATTTGGTTTCGGTTCTTCTTTACGAGCTTTGCTTGGAGATGATTCTATAGATGCCTTTTCCGGATCGTCTTGAATTTCTTTAGTACCTCTTGTACTTGGCTTATCAAAGCTTGAAGGCTTGTTGAGAGGTTCAGCCACATATCTACCCTTGACTCTCCACGAGGTTTGTTCCGACAGACCTACTGTTTCACATCCATCAGCATTTTCTTCATCTACCAAAGAAGTTAGCTCAACTGTTTGCTTTTTGGTAACTCTAGTGGTGGCATATACTTGATTCGGTACCGTTTGCACCTTTTTGTATACCACTGCCTTTTCTTTAAGGACTTTGGACTTGTCCTTGGACATACGAGCGAAAGCAATCGAGTTTTCAGATATGAGAGGTTTTGCCGGTTTGGGTTCGCTTTTTAGGAATTCAGAGCAGTCAACCTCATCACATTCAAAATTTTCAGTCATATAACTGTCCTCATCAAATTCAGAAGTAGTTTCCACATTCATCTTATTTCTGAACTTAATTTGGTAATCAATGAGTCAAATTTTTGCATGGTTTCGGTCTTTATTTTTAATTTGTCATTTTCGTCCAATAGATTCCTAAGCATGTCCTTATGGTATTTGGACTTTATAAAGGACTCAATTTTGTCTAGACCAATCCTGTAAGCATCCGAAACCTCATCTGATGAGACAATAAATTCACAATTGTAGCAATCTACATCAACTTCATCCTCCTTAAATTCAAGAAATGGCAAAATCATTTTGTGAACCTTTTTGCCAATATCACAATTCAAATGTAACTGAGTAATATTAGTGTAAAGACGTTTAGCTATTAAACAAAAAACATTCCGTTGTTTTAAAAACTTCAAATTGTCACGTTGTAAATAAATTAACTCATCTCTCATTCTAACTAAATCTAACTCCGTCTTCTCGATCCTCATCCTTCGCTCCTCACTCTTGGATGTCACCCTACTAAGTCGATCGTTTAAGTTAGCATTTGTGAGGCGTGTTTGCATTAAACTTCCACTTAAATTAGAAATTTTGAATTTTAATTCGTTTAATTCCTTTTCATAGGTTGTTACAGGTATTTTAGGTGATTCTAGAATGGATTGTACCTTCTTGATCAACTGATTGCAGTCATTGATCCTTTCACTCACAAGCTTGGCTGCAAAACACTTGTCTTCATTTTGATTCGCCTCATCATGCTCACCTTCGGTTGTGTATCCCCTCATCTATGACACTCCAGCTGTCACCATCAAGCATCTCCCAGCGAACTCATCACTACCTTCTTTTGCCACAAAAGCCCTGCCACGTGTGGGTTTACGTACCTATTCATCTTCAGAGTCTATAGACTAGACCTCCATGCTACCGAACTCATCATCAACAACATTCTCCTGCACAATCAAAGCATTCATAGAATTGTTAGTAGCTTTCTTCTTCTTTATCTCCCCCAGCTTGCGCATATGATATGCTTCATCATCTTCACCCTCCTTCTTCTCTGACACCTTTCTTAACATGCAATCTTTGGCAAAATGGTCTTTGCCATGCCAGAAGTTGCAATCGTATCCTGAGTCTCCCACCAGTTTGCTCTCCTTCTTCTGTTCTTCTTTCGGAGGATTACTTTTTTTATCCTCTTTTGCCTTTTCTGAGTTGTAGCTTCCTTGCCAGTTTCGGTTCTTGGCAACAGGGAACTTTTTGCGAGCTAACCGTTTCGGGTTGGAAACCATCATTGCATACTCTTCGCTTGTCAGATCACATTCTGAAATTTCAGACTCTTCTTCATCTTCTGCCACATTCTTCGCCTTAGAGAGAAGGGCCAAGGGCCCCATACCAGACACCACTTTCGCTTCCTTTGTCACAAGACTTTCATGCGACTTGAGAATACCCACCATCTTTGCCAATGAATAGGTCTTAAACTGCTCATGAGCCTTCACAGTTGATGCCACAACCATCCATTCGGGTCTTAAACCATTCAGAAATGTGAGCTTCTGTTCGATCACTTCTCTTCCAATACCGTGCTTAATCATCTTACTCAAAAGGGGGTTGAAACGATCGAATGCCTGGATAAGTTTTTCATCTGGCTTTCGTTGGAAAGCACCAAACTCAGAGAGCAATAGAGTTTGGATGGAATGTTCCAAGTCCTCATCAATGGAATACAGCTCTTTGAGTCTATCCCAGATCTCTTTTGCTGTGGTGCATGGGCTTACCAGATGAAAGGTATCGGACTGCAAAGCAAGATCTAATCATTCTCATGGCTTTAACATTACACAACAACTTTTCTTTTTCGTCTTGGGGAATCATCTCTACGCAAGTTAAGAGTTTGTTGTACTCTTTTTGAGTCATCATGGTTCTATTTGTTCCAGAATGAATGGAAGGACCCAATGTTATTGCTTCACAGATAAGATAATCGTTGTCTTCAGAACCAACGACGTAGTCTTTGAAGTGATGCGTCCAAACTTCATAATCTTGTGTGTATAGAATCGGGATCCTAATTGTGGATCCAATGTTGTTGGAGATATGGATTGGATTGGTTTGTGAATCTTCGAGAGACATGATGACCTTTTTCAGATATCTGCTAAGAATCAGACTTGTAAAGATTGAATTAGGGTTTTATCAAAAGCAAGAAACAACGTCAACGAAGAGATGACGACTCCTAATGATTCGATAAAAGCTGAAACCCTAAAATTGTTCTTCCAACAGAAGAGATGCATATATATTACACAGTCTCCTGCTCTGATACCAATTGATGAGATTATGATTCTCTTAGATCGATAGATTCAAACAGATATTCAAGGATAATGATAGTAACAGAAAACGATAAATACAAATATGAATCAAACGTGTGTCGAATGATTAATATGCTCCACCTCAGAAGAATTCAATGTGAATTGCTACTATAGAGGTGTGCGAGGGTTACAATGCAAGATCTGTGTAAATAATAATCAAGAAGCATCTTAAATATAATGCATGCATGCACTATATATACTTAAACCCTAAAATAAAACGCGGCTGGACAGGCCCAGACCGAGAGTACTAATGGTCCGAACATAAAGCCTAATGACGCAATCTCTTGGACTCAACAAACGGTCAACAACATTCAATGTCCAACCAAGCCAACATCCACCACGAAGTGGTGACCTCTTGGCCACATCGTGGGTATGTCCAGACAAAACAACCAAGAAGCTGAATACCCACCACGACAGGGTGACCTCTTGGTCACGTCGTGGTTACTGCCATATGCCATTTTTTCTTTATAAGGAATTAATCCATTAAGTCCTTTGCTCCAACTTTCTAGAAGGCCTCATTGCCCACAAATGATCCATACAAATCATTACTTTATGGACATGCATGTCCATTGCATTTCTCTCTTAATACTAGGTCAAAATGGGTAAGAAATAGAGTCAAAGCTCCATGCATGGCACCAATCAACATGAAATACTAAATATGAACCATATGATGACCAAGGAACCCCAATAAGTGATAAATTTGCCAACTTTATGAAAACCATTCATTCATAATAACATATTATAAAGGAACAGAGCTTAAAACCTAGATCTACAAAAGATGAACTAAAAAGGTGAGAACTTGGAGGCTCGCAATAGTCCATAGGATGCACCAAGAGATGGAGATGAACTTGCTAGCTTATCCTTAACAAAACATAGCCTTCCTTCAACCTTCAAATGACCAAAACACCATCAAAGAGCTCACAAGACAAGAGGATAGACTAGGGTTTTGAAAAGGTGGAATAGAGGCTGAAGAAGATGCCCTAATCTTGGACTTAGTGGCCTTAAATATGGTAGAAATCCTAAAAATCGTGAGATGGGGTTACAATATCCACCACATCATGACCTCCCACTTGCCACGTTGTGGTTCTCATTATAGCATGCGATCTGGAAGTTTCATGTCACTTCGTGGTACTCGATATACCACATCGTGGCATATGATTCTCTCTAAAAACTATCTTTGTCCTTTATGAATCTTCAATTGATCCATTCTAGAATGTAACAACCCAATTTTCATAAAAAATTTAAACTTTTAATTTCACAATATTAACCATAGAAAATACAAAGATCCCATTACACATCCATGTTATTCTGAAATTTTGAGTACAAAGAGCTAATTTCGAAACACTAGAGAATGCATGCCTTGTCATCAAGTCGGGCCCTTGCCCTTATCAATAGAAGTACCTGAAACATTCAAATAAACTATAAGAACAAGCTTAGTGAGTTTCTTAATCACAAAAGTCATGCTTATACATATACATACAATTTGCCATGGACTCCCTCCACGGTCTTTCAATGGAATGCCATGGGCTACCCCCATGGTCTTATTTCCTCATGCCATGGGCTCCCCCCATGGTCTTCACATGGACCCATACATAAATCAAATAACATATCATTTCACATTTAACTACAAAGCATATCATATAAATTAATGGGCCGACCTTGGTGCCTTCGACCCATGAGTGTGGTGAGAAGACTCACCTCACCAGTAGCACTGAATGACAAGATCCAACTCCCAAATCACAGCTCCGAACTCAATTGCCTACAGTCATCATGTGACTTACTCCATCAAAATCCCGAAATACCCAAAATACCCTCACATTCAAACTTGGTCAACCATGTCCAAAGTCCAAGTCAACAGTCAAGGTCAACAGTCCATGTTGATCCAACTTGTAATGCATGTTCCAGTTATCATTTAATTTATAAGTTTTTTAGGGTTTTATGCTAAAATTTGATGAGTTGGGGAGCCCAACTCGATGAGTAGAGATCGTTTTTGGACGCGGGACTTAGGGTCTTCTCGACGAGTTGGAAGACCCCCACTCGACGAGTAGGCAGTATAAAGGAAAACCCTAATTTTCAAGGGTTTGTACCATATTTAAGGAACTTATGGGTCATTTGTGGCCTCCCTCATCGTCCTATCTGTCCAGAGAGAAAGCCTAGCCGCGCTTTAGTGTCTTCTTGAGTGTGTGTGAGCTTTGGAGAGTGAATCTTGTGCTTTTTGGAAGGAAACTTGAAGGTTGAAGAGATTTAAGTGAGGGGAGGGCTTTAGATCTGGCATCTATCTGGTGTTAGCATCCATTTGGAGGTAAAAAGTTGCTACCTTGATCTCTATTTGCTTATATCTCATCTTATGAAAGAATATGGTCACTTTTGGTGCAAAATGGTGTCATACTCAGATTTGGACTTGTCATTAGGACATGGTTCCAGATATGGACACCTCTAGGTCTTCATGGACATAAAGTTGCTCCCTTTACCTAGTATAGTCCCTTTTCCATGTCCTAAGCATTGTAAGAACCCTAGATTTAGTGTTTTAGCCATTGGAGGCCATGCATGAATGTGCAGTTTGCAACTTTATGTGGTATTTCGATCTTAAGGGACTGGATCTATAGTTTGGAGGTTTGGATTCGACTAGAAGGACTGATTATGTTAAGGCAAGGGAAAAATCGACGAGATGCCTTGGTGACTCGATGAGTTGGAGCGGGTTTTCCCGTTTTCAGTCTGTAGAGTAAACCCGGCGAGTTGATAAGATAACTCGACGAGTTGGATCAGGTTTTTCTCATTTTCGGTCTGACGAGTAACTCAACGACTTGATGAGGCAACTCGGTGAGTTGGCTAGGGTATTCTCTGGTTTTCTGAACACTGGAGGAACTCGACGAGTTGCTAGATGCACTCGATGAGTTGGGTTAACATGGACTATTGACCTTGAATTTGACTAGGGTTGACCAAGTTTAACCTTAAGGTTATTTCTGGCATTTATGGATTTTCACAAGCTAGTCACATGATGATTGTAGGCAATTGAGTTGGAGCTGCACGTTGGGACTTATCTGAACTTATCTCATCAGTTCAACATCTTTGAGAGGTGAGTCTCCTCACCATACTAAAGGGTCGAAGGCACGAAGACCGACCCAGTTTATGATATGTGGTATACTAGTTTATGTAGTGTTATGTAGCATGTTAGCTGGTTATGTGCTAGGAGGTATGGTAGTTGTATATGTGGTATACTTGTATGGAAGACCATGGGAGAGCCCATGACACTTGGATGTAAGGCCATGTGGAGTGCCCATGGATTTCCTATTAAAGACCATGGGGGATCCCATGACACTTAGATGTAAGACCATGTGCAGAGCCCATGACTTTCCTATTAAAGATCATGGGCTCCGCCCATGGCACTTAGGTGTAAGACCACATGAGGTGCCCATGGCATCCTGGAGTAAAACCCTGGGGGAACCCACGACATCCCTATATGTTGTATGCTTGGCTTATGTGGTTGATGTAGCTTCTATAGCTAATACGATATATGTGATTATGTGGACTGTGTGTGGTATGCTCTGGGGAACTCACTAAGCATTAGCTTACAGTTTGTTGATTTGTTTCAGGTACATCTAAGCCAAGGGGAAGGATAAGGCTTGATGGCGTGGCATGCACTCTTCGATATTTGTTTTGAGGGGACATTCTGATATTTGAAATAAAATGTTGATGTTATGGATTTTGAAAACAATTGTCATTGATATTTCATATTTCATGGGAATGTTTTCGTTAATTAAAAATGAAAATTTTATTTGAAAATTTGTGTCAGGACTCAAAACTAAGGAAATGGTAAAATTGTTTTCAAAAATCAAAAGTTAAAAAATTCTTAAATGGAAAAAGAGGAAAGTGCAAGGTGCGTGATCATTCGAGCTCAAGTAAGTGGTTCCCTAATATGTTAGCCATGTGGTACTGATAATTGGATTATGATAGTCGGATGGATATTGCTATGTGTATGCTTTTAAAATTGTATATGGTTAGGAGCTTATAACCTTAGAATGATTGATTTTGCCTTATTTCCTGTTCCTTGTCTGGTTGTGGTTCTAGGGTAGAATCTATTATTCGAAAGTATATTTGATCCTGTTCTGTGTATAATTTGCATGAATAAAGGCAACCTGTTATGATGAAGTTCTGGTTTGTTATGGATGGAGCAAATCTTAGGATAGCCTAGGATTTGAGTTATGCGGTAGCCTGGGAGATATGTTTTGTTTTGGGACGAATTAGAGTCATCAGGTAGAGCCTTGCGGAAGGTACAAGTAGGTTTGGAATGTAGTATTGGACCCATACTACTAAAAGCACAAGACATGTACCCGAACCAATGTTAGATCTAGAGGCTCTAAGGAGAGCCGGTGTGGGAGGATCCCCTTTTTGTACATCCTGATCATTATGTTTTATGATATTGCAGTTCAGTATGGTGGTGACACAATTTGGAGCAGAGGGATCCGGATTAGGATCCAGATTTGGTTCTGGCGACGGTACCGAGCCCATTGATGAGAGGTTGCGCGAGCTCATTGCAATCGAGGTTACGAGGGGAATCCTTGACGCTACCCCAGTGATTTTTGGGACAGTGAAGGAAGGGATGATGGAGATTTTTGAGGAGAGGCTCAGGTCATTCAGAGCTGAGATTGCTGCGGGCCATATCGGGGCCCGAACTCCCTTGTTCCGGGAGTTCAAGGCATATGGGGCGCCATAGTTTTTATGGCCAGGGACCCCATAGTTAGCCAACTCTTGGAAGCGGACATGTAGAACACCCAGTGCACGAGTTCCTACCTTGATGTGGAAAATATGAGTTTTGTTTCATGTATGTTGAGGGATCGAGCCTGAGATTGGTGGGGAGAGGTGACTAGCCAGGTGGGAGCAGCCGGTATGGCTGAGATGATGTGGTCAGAGTTTGTTAGGCGATTCAATTTGAAGTTTGCACCACCTATTAAGGTGCAACGGCTAGTGAGGGAGTTTCATGAGCTCTAATAGACCACCGAGACTGTGGCGGAGATCACCGCCAAGTTTCGGGAACGAGCACTATCGATCCCACAATATACTATAGATGAGGATATGAGGAGGACGAGGTATCATTCCATACTGAGGGATGATATCCCAGAGTTTGTAAGTTTTACAGGGTGCAAAAACTTGAATGAGATGGTGGAGAAGGCCCGTGAGTGGAAGATGGAGTTGGATTTCCGCACCAAGCGGAAGACTGAGCAAGCATAAACAACAGTAGGTCAGGCTAAAAATCCGAAGACCTCAGATTCTTCCGGTAGGGGCTAACAGGGTCGTAGCCAGTATGCCAAGTGCGGTAAACCGCACAATGGGGCTTTTCAAGCGGCAGGCACGGGATGCTACGCATGTGGCCAGTTTGGGCCACGTGATCAGGGACTGCCCCAAGAAGAGCCTGATTTGTTTCTAGTGCAACCAGACCGGCAACAAATAGGCTGAACGTCCGAGGTTGCAGGAAGGGGGAGGAGCAGTGGCGACGCCTGCGCCTACGACACTGAGGATCACTGATGGCCGCCCTGCTAAGGCAGATGCTCCAGTGGTGAAGAGCCACGTATTTCAGTTAACTATCGAGGAGGCTCGGGCAGTGCCATGCGTCATGGCTGGTACGTGTTTTTTCTTTGCTGCTTGATATTTATTTGTATTGCTTATGTGTATATATGTGCTCATGTGTAGGGACCTTTTTGGTAAATGGTATGTCGGCTCACATTCTGTTCGATTCGGGTGATACCAGATTATTTGTATCTCTTGCACTTAGCAAGAAGTTTCGGGATGCGCCAGGGATTTTGGATTCCCCGTTTGAGGTTGAGATTGCAGATGAACGCACTATGAATATTGCAAGGGTGTATCGCGACTATGTCCTGAATATGGTTTGGGAGAGGTTTCATGTTAATCTAGTCCCGATACCGTTGCGAGGGTTGAAGGTGATCGTCGGGATGGACTGGTTGGAGACCAATGGGGCCATGATCGATTGCGAGCGCTAGCTGGTGAGGGTTCGAACCCCAAGTGGGGGGGGGGGAACTGGTTATTCATGGAGAGAGGGCCTCGCAGGGGCCAACCCTTTATTCAGCTGCGAGGGCTAGGAGACTTCTTCAGCAGGGTTGTTTGGTATTTTTCGTATATATCTCGACAGATTTGGGTAGTGTGCCAGTTGTACAAGATTTTCGGGATGTTTTCCCTGAAGAGTTGCATGGAGTGCCTCCGAAGAGGCAAGTGGAGTTTTGCATTGATTTGGTGTCAGGTGCCGCTCCGATAGCCAAGGCACCGTACCGTCTAGCTCCACCCGAAATGCAGGAGCTATCTACGTAGCTTCAGGAGCCGCTAGATCGAGGGTTTATCCATCTGAGCAGTTCCCAGTGGGGAGCACCGATCCTATTCGTGAAAAGGGACGGGTCACACAGGATGTGTATTGATTATCGAGAGATGAACAAGCTAACAGTGATAAACAGTTACCCGATTCTGAGGATCGATGATTTGTTCGATTAACTGTATGGTCCGCCTTGGTTTTCCAAGATTGATCTTTGGTAGTGGTACTATCAGATGATGATTCGGGATGAGGATACACCGAAAAAACCTTAAAGGACTCGGTATGGGCACTATGAGATTGTGGTGATGCCATTTGGGCTCACCAATTTCCCAGCATCATTCATAAATCTCATGAACAGGGTGTTGGATCGGTTAGTGATCATATTTATCAATGATATTTTGGTCTATTTTTAGACCAAGGAGCAGCACGAGCAGCATCTGAGGGAGGTATTGGATACAATGAGGATGGAAAGGCTTTATGCCAAGTTCTCAAAGTGTGATTTTTGGTTGAGAGAGGTGCAGTTTTGGGGATACATCATCAACCAATAGGGTATTTTGGTTGATCCAGCCAAGATTGAGGTAGTGATGTGGTGGGAGGTGTTGAAGAATTCATTAGAGATATGTAGCTTCTTGGGTCTAATAGGGTACTATCGAAGATTCATTCAGGATTTCTCCAAGATTGTTGTGCCTTTGACCTGCTTGACCAAGAAGAATCTGACATTTCGATGAGGCCTAGATCGGCAGTTGGCTTTCGAGACCTTGAGGCAAAGCTTATTTGAGGCCCCGATTTTAGCATTACCGTGGCGACTCGGCGAGTTGGAGCGGTGATATGGGCTTATTTAGTCGGAAAAATCATGCATGATCTTAATACTTTATGTTAATTTTATCTCAAATAATGAACCAAAGGTGCTTAATTAGCTTAAATATTTCATTTTCAGCAACAAAGGCATGCTCGGATGGAAAATGAAGCGGAACTAGCGATTGGAGGCTTGGATCTTGGATTTTGATGAAAGAAGGATGTTGCTGGACAGCTTGACCCTTGTTAGTGTTATGGCCATATCTTTTGAATCGTAACTCCGATTGAAGAGATTCAAAATGTTTTGAAAACTAGACACAATTTCGGACGACTTTCGTGTTTTGAGGAAATGCTGATTCCAAACGGACTCAGCGAGTATGCCATCAACTCGACGAGTTGGTCAGAAGTTTCACGATTTTTAAGTGATGGACTCGGCGAGTAGGTCACTGGACTCGCCGAGTAGCCCCTGTTTTCATAATATATATATATATATATATATATATATATATATATATATATATATATATATATATATATATATAGATAGAAACGCTTCTCATTTGAAACCTAATGAATGGGGGAAGATATATATATATATATATATATATATATATATATATATATATATATATATATATATATATATATCGAAACGCTTCTCATTTGAAACCTAATGAATGGGGGAAGTTTAGGACGATTTTTGGAGGCCAGAAGGGTTCTTAGAAGCTGTGGTTTTCGAGATTTCAACTTAGATATCAATTTGAAAGAAGATCAAAGGCCATAACACACTACTTTTATCTTAATCTTTTGCATAAACCATGTTTCAATCATTAGATTATGTTTTTAGTTTTTTATTTGCTGTAGATATGAGCCAAAAAGTCATAACTTTTGTTTAGGATAAATGATTTTGTGATTATGGTTTGACTTTATGGTAGGATTAATTTAATATTGGTGATTTTGTGATTCTAGCTTGTTAAAGAACATTTTGTGTGATTGAAAACTATTTTTCTGTTATTAGGAAGTTAATTAAACTGTACGAACATCTCTTAATTGTTACCTCATATAATTTATGTGACTACTTTGTTATATGACTAGGATTAACGACTGTGAAACTAGAATTAATAGAAAAATAGGTAAAATCGTGTGTGAGCTTGTGTGATGACCATCAACAAGAGGTCAACTAAAGGACCAAATTAGTTAACCATTACAAGTCTAAATTAACCCGAATAAATAACCTAGTGAATTGAATTAAATTAGACAATTGGCCACTGTTTGAGTTAGTTTGTTCTCTAAGGATTAGTGCAGCGAACGTGAATCTAATCACTTGAATCGGTAGCCAATAGAAGAATTAATCCATTGCATCATTACCATAATATCAACCATATGATCAATAGAGTTGAACTAAACAGAAGTTCCCTTCGTTATTGAATTTAGTTGAATCTTTGCTTATCTAGTTTTTAGTTAAGTATTCTAAGTATTAGTTGGTAAGTTTCTAGTCTTGCAAAACTAGAGAAACCCCCTTTTTTATTGCTTGTTTTATTTAGATAATATTAGCATTTATTTTAATTGTTTACCGTTCCCTGTGTTCGATACCCTACTTGCTTGCACTATTACTAATCAATAGGTACATTGCATTTCGTGTGTTTATTTTGTGTCTAAGTTAGTAGGATTAAAACTAGTTGGTTTTCACACACATCAAGTTTTTGGCGCTGTTACCGGGGAACGGTTCAAATAGTTAATTTTATTTGCTAACTGTTATCGTTTTTATTTTATTGATTAGTTTTTTTTATTTGAATTTTAAGTTTTATTTATTATGTATTTTCCAAATCTCGATGCTTTTGATGCTTTTCTTGAGGAAGTAGTGCAGGAAATTGAGCAGGAAGATGAGGATTATGACTCAGATGATGATTTGAAGAAATTTGGAAGATAGTTAGATAACTTCTTGTCTAACGATCAAGAACAATTTGAGTCACAAGAGCTAAAGTTACAAGATGAAGAATTTAATCCAGAAAGAGATTTGGAGGAGCTAGAAAGGTTGCTAGCAGAGAGTTCGGATGAAGAATAAAAACAAGCTGAATTGCAGGAACCAAGTTGTGGTTTGACCATTACCACAACATGGTCCCCTGTTCTTCCGGTTTGTGTTTCGAAGCATGGGGTGACGATTCCAACTTTGGAGAAAGTTCTAAATCACGATCCATTTATGATTCATATCCAACCGGTTCCAACCCTTGTCAATATTCTTGGGTTTATGAATTCAAGCTCGTTTGGCTAATTTTTGAAGCAAAGAGACAAATTTTATAAATTGGTCCAAAGAAAATATTTAATGCAATGGATGGATGGGCATCGAATTTATTAGAAGTTTATTAAGTTGGGAGTCCAGCTAAAGACTCACACAAAAAGAAGCGCTTGCGGGAGGCAACCCGTCATTAGAGTTTCCTTTTCTTTTTCTTTTTAAACTTCTAGTTTATTAGGGTAATTTAGGAATTTAATTTTGATGTTTGTTTTCGTTTTTCTATTACTTGTGTGTTTTTTTTGATCTTTTCAGTTTGAAGCTTAGGATTGCATGTGAGGGTCTAGAGTCAAGGTTGACGAAGCGAGAATTCGAGTCTAGGCGAGAGAGGAAACAAAGTTTTGATTCAAGCTATGAGTCCAATTGATAGAAGGGTTATAGAGTGTTTATCCCCCGAAGAAAAAAGAGGGGAAGTATTAGTTTCTATAACCCCTATACATCAGAAACGGACTTGGGCAGAATAAAATTTTTGTCACACATCGATCTACTCGCCGAGTGCATCTTATGGACTCGCCGAGTCCATGTGAAAATTCACGATTCTTCTACCATTTACGCTTCAACTCAGCGAGTCTACATACTTACTCGAAGCGTCGCTCATTCTTCTTACTTTTGAGCTGAAGATTTGATGACATTTGATATGGGCATTGGTTCTATTCTTTGAAGATCATTTTCCGAGCATTTCGAAGAGTCTTTCTCTTATATTTGGAGCTTTTATAAAGACTGTACCACACGAGATTTTGACACCCAATACATGGATGAGTTGTTCCCATGTCTAAAGTCAATTGAAGATGGAGCTGAAGAGAAGAGATATCAACCTCGTCACTACTATCCCAGGGGAGTTTGTTCCAATTCTCTCTTTATTTTTATTGTTCTTTATCATGCATAATATGCAATGGGGACATTGCATAAATTAAGTGTGGGGTAGGGGTTGGTTAAATTAGTTAAAATTTTAGTTAAAATTCGAAAATCTTGAAATTTTAGTTAATTTTGAAATTTTTGCATTAAAATTGCTAGGGTTAATTTAGAAAATTTTGGTAAAGCAATTAGGGATCATGCTAGTTTTATATTTGATGATTCTATGAAGACCCAAATGTTTAGTTGAGCCTATATACATTATAGTGCATTTGTGACCCCCTTTATTCTAGTGAAATCGTGGGACAAAAACACAACCTCGCTTAGTTTGAGGATCGCAATATGTTTAGCATCGTGTACCAGAAATGTATCCAGGAAAATTTTATCTTTAACCAATAAAGGTTGAAGTTGAGCGCCCCTGCTTAAGCATGTAGGATTTGAGTGGAAAAAAAAGAAAAAGAAAAAAAAAGTGAGTTACATGTAAAAAAAAAAAAAAGAGAATTACAAGAAAAGTTGTAAGAATTGTGGAGAAATCAAAGTGAAGATCAAAAGATCAAAATTCCGAAGATTCAAAAAGTTGAAGATACCAAAAATCAAACAACGAAGGTGGTGAATTCAAAGAAATCAAAGATCAAATTATCAAGAAAGTGAAGAATTCCAATAGCTCCATAGTGGTATCGAAAAGTTGTAATTTTCTAGATTATGTATGCTTGGGTTACTTGACCAAAAATACCTTGAGGTAATAAAAGTTTTCTAAGGATGGATTCGGAGGGATGCATAAAATGAGCGTTGTTCAAAAGAAGTGGGCGAGTGTTTATGAGGATTGTGAGTATTTAGAATTGAGGGGGTCCTTAGGAAAAACTTTAGACACAAATGCATGCTTTGCAGTCTTGGCATAATGGCTGGGTTCGATTGGGATTGTCTTATGTGGTATTAGTGTGTTAAAAATTCAGTTTTGCTTGGGGGCAAGCAAAAGTCAAGTGTGGGGTATTTTGATATGGGCTTTATTTAGTCATAAAAATCATGCATGATCTTAATACTTTATGTTAATTTTATCTCAAATAATGAACCAAAGGTGCTTAATTACCCTAAATATTTCATTTTCAGCAACAAAGACATGCTCGGATGGAAAAGGAAGCGGAACTAGCGATTGGAGGCTTGGATCTTGGATTTTGAAGAAAGAAGGATGTTGTTGGACAGCTTGACCCCTCGTCAGGGTTTTGGCCATATCGCATGAACCGTAACTCCAATTGACGAGATTCAAAATGTTCTGAAAACTAAACACAATTTCGGACGACTTTCTTGTTTTGAGGAAATGCTGATTCCAAACGGACTCGGCGAGTATTCCATCAATTCGACGAGTTGGTCAGAAGTTTTGCGATTCTTGACTTTGCCTTGCCGTACACGGGATTTTAAGTGATGGACTCGGCGAGTAGGTCACTAGACTCACCGAGTAGCCCCTGCTTTCATAATATATATATATATATATATATATATATATATATATATATATATATATATATATATATATATATATATATATATATATATATATATATATATAGAAACGCTTCTCATTCGAACCCTAACTAATGGGGGAAGTTTAGGACGATTTTTGGAGGCCAGAAGGGTTCTTAGAAGCTGTGGTTTTCGAGATTTCAACTTAGATATCAATTTTGAAGAAGATCAAAGGCAATAATACATTACTTTTATCTTAATCTTTTGCATAAACCATGTTTCAATCATTAGATTATGTTTTTAGTTTGTTATTTGCTGTAGATATGAGCTAAAAACTCATAACTTATGTTTAGGATAGATGATTTTGTGATTATGGTTTGATTTTATGGTAGGATTAATTTAATATTGGTGATTTTGTTGATTCTATCTTTTTAAAGAACCTTATGTGTGATTCAAAACTATTTTTCTAGTTATTAGGAAGTTAATTAAGCTGTATGAACATATCTTAATTGCTACCTCATATAATTTATGTGACCACTTTGTTATATGACTAGGATTAACGACTTTGAAACTAGAATTAATAGAAAAATAGGTAAAATCATGTGTGAGCTTGTGTGATGACCATCAACAAGAGGTCAACTAAAGGACCAAATTAGTTAACCATTACAAGTCTAAATTAACCCGAATAAATAACCTAGTGAATTAAATTAAATTAGACAACTGGCCACTGTTTGAGTTAGTTTGTTCTCTAAGGATTAGTGCAGCGAACGTGAATCTAATCACTTGAATCGGTAGCCAATAGAAGAATTAATCCATTGCACCATTACCATAATATCAACCATATGATCAATTGAATTGAACTAAACAGAAGTTCCCTTCGTTATTGAATTTAGTTGAATCTTTGCTTATCTAGTTTTTAGTTAAGTAGTCTAAGTATTAGTTGGTAAGTTTCTAGTCTTGCAAAACTAGAGAAACCCCCTTTTTGTTGCTTTTTTTATTTAGATAATATTAGCATTTATTTTAATTGTTTATCGTTCCCTGTGTTCGATACCCTACTTGCTTGAACTATTACTAATTGATGGGTACACTGCCTTTCGTGTGTTTATTTTGCATCTAAGTTAGTAGGACTAAAACTAGTTGGTTTTCACACACATCAAGCGGGCTTTCCCGTTTTCGGTCTGCATTGTAAATGCGATGAGTTGATAAGATTACTCAATGAGTTGGATCGAGTTTTTCCTGTTTTCGGTCTGACGAGTAACTCGACGAATTGATGAGGCAACTCAGCGAGTTGGCTAGGGTTTTCCTCGGTTTTTTGAACACTGGAGGAACTCAACGAGTTGGGTCAACATGGACTGTTGACCTTCACTTTGACTAGGTTTGACCAAGTATGACCTTAAGGGTATTTATGGCATTTCAGGATTTTGACAAGCTAGTCACATGATGATTGTAGGCAGTTGAGTTGGTGCTGCGCGTTTGGACTTACCCGATCTTATCTCATCAGTTCAGCATTTTTGAGAGGTGAGTCTCCTCACCATACCAATGGGTCGGAGGCACCATGGCCGGCCCATTTTACGATATGTGGTACACTAGTTGATGTAGTGCTATGTGGCATGTTAGCTGGTTGCGTGCTACGAGGTATGCTAGTTGTATATGTGGTATACTTGTATGGAAGACCATGGGAAAGCCAATGGCACTTAGAAGTAAGACCATGTGGAGTGCCCATGGCTTTCCTATTAAAGACCATCAGGGTAGCCCAAGGCACTTAGGGATGACTTGAAGAATCGTGAATTCACTACCGCTAATTTACGTATTGCCATTATCATCCAATGGGACAACACCAATTGGGGGTTACGTTTTCTTCCTTGAAGTTGCAAGTGTGCGAGAGAGAGAGAGAGAGAGAGAGAGAAGTACGATATTGGTGTCGAGTTGTGATATATATATATATATATATATATATATATATATATATATATATATATATATATATATATATATATATATATATATATATATATATATATATATATATGGAGTTTATGGTTAATGGCAACGACATTATGGCTAAGGTCGCTGAGATCTTAGAGGGTAGGTGAGGGAGTTACCGATGGGATGAAGGTGATGTGTGTTGGGAATATAAGGGGGAAAAGATAAAGAACAAAATATTAGGAGCGAGATAAAATGGGAGGAGGAGTCATGGTAGCTTTGCCATTGTGGGCGTCGGTTCCAAGTTGCTCCGATGATAATGGGTATGTAACTAAGGAAATGATTGATAAATTACTAATTTTTATAATAACTATCCTAATTCTGAAAAATTGATCTGGATCATAGTAGGATTGAAATTGGCATAAGATCACATTTGAGATCGCGGAATCGAAACCGAGATCCAATATGATCATACCATACTATCAAAATCTGAATAGTAAAATCGAATGAATAATCAGGAAGAAACTCAAGGAAATATTTAGGAAGCAACTCAAAAATCAAAAGAAATATCACGAACCAACCATTAAGATTAAAGAGATGAACATAAAAATGTTAGGCCGTGCTTTTTCTTCTAATCACGCTTCTCTGTCATCTGTGCATTTATAACTTTTTAGTGATAGTAATGAAGTTCTTCTTTAATCAAAATTATAATTTGACTTTAAAAGGTTTCAAAGTGTAGTTGTGTGTTGTTATGTGAATTTCATTGCTTATTTTTCGATCTTCATTTTGATATATAATACTCAATCATTCTTGATCTTTATTTTGATATAAAACTCAACTTCTTTTGTATGTTTCGATATTATGATTGTTAGGTACATTTCCATGTTCTAATTCCTTGCTATTGCCACTAATTCCACATGGCTAACCACTATGTAAATATTGGATTAATGATGGGAAGATGTTGTTGCCACATATCACCATTTATTATGTTAGAGAATAAGTTAGATAATATTATTTATCAGTATTGTTTGGATTTTTTTTATAACTTTTTATACTGTCAACTATTATAAAGATGCATTTTTTATGTTTTCAACTTATAGATACGTTATTTCTTGTATGTTCTTGAGACCCCGATAGGATCTTGCAAAGTTAAAATGTTCTTACATAGGTTCCCAATCTTAGTAACCTTAATTTTAACCCTAAATGAAATTAACTACAAAACAAAATCTTATTTTTAAATAAAATAAAATAAAATGATTTAAAAGTTAAATTGAATTAATTTAAAACGACTAAATTATATCCCAATTAATTTATTGTGTGAAAGTTGTATTTGGAAGCTTTACAATTGAATGTCAATGAAATTTGGATAAATCGATTTGACTAGGTTATGACTTATTCGTAACAATTTTATCATTCAAGACGATCGAACTGGAAAATAAGGGACTATGCATGTTAATTAGAAAGTTATTGTTGGTTATACAAAAATATTTAAAGGATAAGGGACTAATCTTGCCAATTACGGAAAAGTAGGGTTTGATTTTGACATAACTTAGTAACAAAATTAGGTTTCTTTTTGTTGAAGTGCTAGGTTTTTTTTTTTTAAATCATTTTATTACATATTAAAACCACTTTCAACCAATTCAATAACTACACCAACCTTCTAAACTCTCTTTAATTCTTTTCTGGTTTTCTATTTTTTTTTTAACCCAAATGACTTCTTGTGATAACTCCTATTAATATGTGCACTACATTTTAGTGAAAATTTTCCATTTCTCTACTCATGTTCATCCGAAGCATCTAATATCCACAACATTTTGGCATTAGTTTCTTGACCTACACTAAGGATTCTTCAAAAATACTACAAGTTAAAGTGTGCCTAGAAATCTGAAAACTTATCACGATAGAGATTAGGAAGTTGCACAAAAGTAGTTATACAACATTACTTTGTTTTTAATGAAAAGTTTGGTGATGAGCAATTTTAGATAAGATTCCAAATGAATAGACCCATATTCATGCATATTATTGGCAATATGGATACAAAATATCCATATTTTCAAACAAATTTAGATGCACAATGCAAAAAAAGAAAAAAAATGCATTGTAGAAACATACATCTGCAATACGACATGCATGTTCGTCGAGTACTTGAATATGTTGGAAATAACTTTACATGAAATCCTCTACAACTTTTTCCATGGTTTTGATAACATAGATGGAGACGATTTTATACGCAAGCCAACATCGAACAACATTTAATTTTTGTACATTGCACATGCATCAAGACATGAATTTCTTTGTAACTTAGGTAGAATTGAGTGTACACATTGTGATCAGAGAAATTGCCTGTAACATCTCGATATTAAGGTATTTCCACTTTTAACCCTTGAAATGAGAATTTATTGAATTTTGGACCGTAGTGGTATTTTTGTAAATTTTTTGAAGAAGCTTGTATACGCTCGGTGTACATTGTGTACGCTGGGTGTACGTGATGAAATCCCAAACCCTGGTATTTAGGGTTTGGACTCTATTTAAACTTCCTTAAGTCCCAATCCTTCCTTCCTTCATCAGCCTCCAGCCCCAACTTCGACCTTTGCAAACCCTAATTCGTTTTTGAAGCATTCTTGAGCCATTGTTGTGTTTTGGTGTTTATAGAGGAAGAAAAGGGAAAAGATAACAACTTATAAGCTTGGAACAAACTTTGAACTGGAATTTTTGCACACTCCTATAGATATTATAGGTGTAAATTTCATACCTTCGTGGTCATTTGGTTAGATCTTGCTTGTATGATGTTACTATGTGCTTTTGTCCCAATCAATATTGTTCTTGAGTATGACATGCTCTAGATCCATTCAAGCTGTCCTTTCAGACGTTTTGGAGTGTCTAAGGTCATAATAATGCAATCTTGATTGTTAAATTCCTTCCATGCATGAGTTAAAGTGTCTTAATGAGTTATGAATTTAGGGTTTTTGTTGTTGGGCACTTAATAGCCATGCAATACCATGAAGTTGGAAACATTATGGTTAAGGACGTTAGTTTAGGACTAGATCTGAAAATTTGGCAAAAGAGCTTAAGGATTAAGATCTTAATAAGAAAGGGAAGAAATCCATTGTGTACGCTGGGCATAACCAGGTACGCCGCACGTACAAAGTCAGCCGACCCACTTTTGGTCAACAAGCTAGTACGTCGTGCGTACCAGCTAAGTATGTTGGGCGTACTCAACTTGTTGACCAAGTTTAACTTTTTGACTTTTTGACTTTTACCAAGATTTGACCAAGTTTGACCTAAGGGTATTTTAGGTATTTGAACTTGTATTTGAGATTTCTCACTGTTTGTTGAATAGGTGACAGGTAGAGCTAAGATTCAGAGTAAAGATCTATTTAGCTATTTGTTCAGACTAAGAGGTGAGTTTACCTCACTGTTCTTGTGGGTCGAAGGCACCAATTTCGGCGCATTAGTTTATATATATCCTGATATAGAGGATGTTGCTATGATGTAGTGATATGTTAGATCTATGTATTGATATACATAAGATATAGTTATGTGGTAATGATCTAAAGATTTGCATGTTTGTCTGTTTATTGGTTATATGTTTGTATGTTACGTATATGTCAATATAGTATGGTTGGGTTAAGGTAATCCTGCTTTGTGCAGAGGCCAACAACCCGGGAGCAAGCCAAACATAAGTTGTGGGGGTGGAGGGCAACCCAGACTTATGTTGTGGGCTCGGGAGCAAGCCAAACATGAGTTGTGGGCTTAAAAGGCAAGCTAGACTCCTGTTGTGGGATCATGGGTAATCCAGTCTGTTAAGTGTGGACCCAGTATGCTTGTTGTTATATGTTTGTCAATTGGTACTTTGGGGGAACTTGCTAAGTTTTGGCTTACAATTTTAGTTTAATGTTTCAGGTACTTCAGATGACCGTGGCAAGGCGAAGGCGTGATCATGCACATACTTCCGATTTATGTTATTTGGATTTTGGGATACTCTAATTATTGATTAATACTTTTGAAACAATGGTTTGTAAACAACTATGGTCATTGGGTTGTTTTTGAAAATTTTAAATTTACTCTCATTTTAGGATATTACAAGTTGGTATCAGAGCCCTGGTTTGAGAGAATTGGATGGGAATTCATGCGAATCCAGAATCAAACTACAGATCCGTAAAAGCTTTCAAAATGATTTTTAAAATTGTTTTCAAAAGTAACCAAGGAAGGATGATATGTGTACGATCAACCAGAGTAAGAAAAGTATACCCCAAGTTACCACACTATTATTTGATTATTAATGATTATGATAGAACTGCATGATGGTGGTAGGATAGGGATCTTCAGGAATTGCATGATAGAATTGCCTGATATATGATGCATGTTAGCCTAGGAGGACCTCTTATATGCTAGATGAAATTAACATCATTATTGTAGTCGCTTAGTGTATGCATCATAATTGTACATAACTATGATTTTATAGTCTGGGAATGTTTGATTTAGCCTTATTTATTGTTCCTTGTGTGGTTTGGGCTTAGGGTAGAATCAGATATTTGAATGACTTTAGGATCCAATGTTATGTATAATTAGCATGCATGAGTGGTTGTAGGGTTGGTGGAAGTTTCAGAATGAGTATGTGTGTGAGTAGTCGGTTTCATGAAGAATGTTTAGCCACTCTCAATATAGTGAGGATAAGATGGATACGTATCTTGGTTGATGTATTTGTATGGCTGATTGAGATGAACCTTGAGACAAATACCGGTTGCTGTGGAAGGTAGTATGAGCATGTACTACTGAAAGAACAGGCCCCGTACGCATAGCCAGGAAGCTACAAACCCTAATGGTTTAGCCTAATCTTGTGATTGTAACAATGTGTATTATGGATTTTTTTTGATGTGTTTTGGTTTAATTTCAGATTGGAGTAAACAAGAGAATGAAGATTTGGAGCGGGTGGCTAGGATAGGCCTGGATTGACTGATGATTAGATTTGGGAGATCATCGCCACTAAGGTGGTTGTTGCTGTCCGAAGGTCTATGCCGGAGATGTTTGGGTCAATCAAGACCATTATGATTGACCTATTTGATGATCGATGTGCTGCTCTTTCTTAGGATGTTGCTGTTGCATCTACCGTGACTATTTTTTTCTACAGGGATTTGAGGGGATAGATCCTTCCAGTACCGGGACTACGACAATACAAATCCCCCAGAGTTTGAGGGGGTCAGGGACCCGATAGTGGCGATGAGGTGGTTGTTTGATGTGGAGGGTTGTTTATTTACATGTTCTTGCCCTGCTGACGAGAATGTCAAGTGCGCCCTAAACCTCCTCCGATCAGGGGTGAAGGATTGGTGACTGGATCTTATACTCCTGAGCATAGAGGTGTAGTTACTTGGGAGTAGTTCTTAGAGATGTTAGGTATGAGATACGTTCCATTGGTGGAGAGAGAGAAAGGGAGAGAGAGAGGTTGGCTCAGGAGTATCTGGATCTGAGACAGGGGACTAAGACGGCAAAGAAGATCATCAAGATGTTTATTGAGAGGGTTCTTTTCTGCCCCGAGTTTGCTGCTTCTAAGTAGGTGCAGATGACTCGGTATTTGAGCATGCTCAAGACGAATATCCGACAGTTCCTGTCTACATAGTGTTATGGTACCCTCGTCGAGATTCAAGAGGTTGCAAGGAGGCGGGAGATGAGATAGAACTCCAGTCGAGGGAGCAGAGGAAGGCCCCTGCTCAGTCACAACCTGTAGCGAAACGGTTCAAGCCCGTTGATTCGAGATCTGGGGGAGAGGGCCTACACTTATGGAAAGTGCATAAAGGTTCATGATGGTGCTTTCTGATCTTCATCTGGATGCCACAAATGTGGAAAAGATGGACATTATGCCAAGGATTGTCGTCATCAGATCCCTGTACTGAGAACCAATATTTGTTATCATTGTGAGTGGTTTGTCCATGTGAAGTCTAACTATACCTTGCTCACTACGAGGCCGGCTCAGTCTCGAGCACCAGATACATTAAGGATCACGGATGGACACTGGGGTAGGGTGGAGCCCTGAAGGGCTCGAGGTCGTTCTTTCCAGCTTACGCTAGAGGAGGCCAGGGCGGCGCCAAATGTCGTTACTGGTATGTTTCTATGTCTTATTCTATCAAGATATTTTATTGTATGCTTATGATTGTATTCATGTTAGGTTTCTTCTTAGTGAACTCCTTACCTGCTCTTGTGTTATTTAACTTGGGTGCGAGTCAGTATTTTGTATCTCAGTCTTTTAGTAGGGGTTTCAGTATGACTCTTGGAGAGTTGGAGTGTCTGTTGCAAGTTTGTATTGCCAACGAACACGGGGTTTCAGCATCAAGTGTTTATCAGGGTTGTGTCTCGGAGATTTTTAGGGTACCTTATCCAATTGATTTGATTTCCATTTCCATGGGGGATGTGTGCGTGATAGTAGGGATGGATTGGTTGAGCAGTTTTGATGCTATGATTAAATACGAGGGTCAGTGACTGATAGTTTGAACCCCAAGTGGGGGAGAACTAGTTATTTATGGAGAGGGTACCAGGATTAGGTCGGCCTTTTGTTCTGCTGCCAATGCTCGGCAGTATATTTAGCATGGTTGTATGGGTTATCTTGTGTATGTGGTTGATACTCGAGCTGGGAAGCAGGTTTCAATTTCAGATATACCTCTTCATAGAGAGTTTATAGATGTGTTCCTGGAAGAGTTACCCAACGTGCCTCCTGGGAGGCAAGTGATTCGTATCGATTGGCACCACCTAAAATGCAGGAGTTGTCCTTTCAGCTTCAAAAGCTATTGGGAAAGAAGTTTATTAGACCGAGCAGTTCGTCGTGGGGATCACTGATCTTGTTTGTCAAGAAGAATGATGGTTCACACCGGATGTGCATTGATTGCTGGGAGTTGAAAGAGTTAATGGTGAAAAACCATTACCCATTTCTGCGGATTCATGGCCTCCTTGATTAGTTGTAGGGTGCATCTTGGTTCTCCAAGAACAATTTGAGGTTGGGGTATCATCAGATGAGGGTTAAATAGGAGGATGTAGATAACACCTCGTTTCGGACTCATTATGGTCATTACGAGTTCGTGGTGGTGTCATTTGGGCTCACCAATGTGCCTGCAATATTTATGGATTTGATGAATCGGATATGCATGTCAATGCTCGATCGATCAGTCATTGTTTTCATTGATGATATTTGTGTATATTCTGTTGGGTAGCGCAGTTTTATTTTGTATTGCGTCATTGGGCTCGGTTAATAGTCCAATATTTTGATCTCCGGTTTGGGTTTGTCCAACCGTGAGCTGTAGAGTTTAGTATATAATAATGTGCTTGCATGCATATTAGGTTAACGTTTGATAGATCGATTGATAGATTACAATAGTATTACAGATTTCTTTAATCGTTCTTGTAAACCCTAATCCTCTACTGTTGAAGTTCTTTATCAAGCTCTTCTGAGGATTGTTTTTTAATCATTCGACATTATTTGATCCATTCTTGAGTTATTTACTGTTTTCGTGTTCTTTGTTTTACCTGTTTAAGATCTAATTGATCTTCAAGTTTAGATTTAAACTTATCAATTGGTATCAGAGCAGGAGGCTGTGTAATCGATACACTTCTTTTCTGTGAAAAAGGTTTCGATTAGGGTTATTCTGCAATTATTGATATTTATTGAGTCGTCATCTCATTATTGACGTGTCTCGATATTTATTGTTTTGCCCTAATTTGATTTATTACAAGTTTGATCTTTGAACAGGTTATTCGATCATTATGGACGAATCGCAATCGAATCCCATCAATATTTCGAACAGCATTGGATCAACCACGAAGATTCCCATCCTATACACCCATGATTATGAAGTCTGGGCACATCACTTTGAAGATTATGTCATATGATCTGAGGATAATGGATACCTCATCTGGGAAGCAATTGTTTCTGGACCGTTTTCTCATTCTGCAACTTCAAGGATTATTAAAACTCAAAAGGAGTACAATGATCTTCTGAAAGATGTTAAAGATATTGCGCAAGATGAAAAAGATAAATTTCAGTGCAATATCAAGGCGTTAAGATTGATCAGATTCGCCCTTCAGTCCGATACATTCAGGATGGTGAGTTCATGCACGACAGCAAAAGAGATTTGGGACAGGCTACGTGAATTGTACTCTACAGATGAAGATCTTGAACACTCCATTCAAACCTTACTCTTGTCTGAGTTTGGTGAATTCAAGCAAGGAGCTAAAGAAACTGTGACCCAAACATTCGATCGCTTCAATCATCTTCTTAGCAAGATGATCAAACATGATATCGAAAGGAAGCTTATTGAGCAGAAGGTTACATTTTTGAACGGTCTCAGATCAGAGTGGAGAGCAGTTGTGTCCACGGTTAAAGCCCACGAGCAATTTAAATCATATTCCTTGGCGAAACTAGTGGGCATTCTCAAATCTTAGGAGAAAATTGTGTTGCAGGAGAAGAATGTGGTTTCAAGCCTAGGTTCGTTAGCCCTCCTGTCCAAAAGTAAAGCTGTGATGGATGAAGAAGACCTCAACTTGGAGGACTATGACCTCACCTCTGAGGACTTTGCAATGATGGTGTCTAACCCCAAGAGGTTCATCAAAAAGAGATTCCCCACCAACAAAAACCAAAACTGGCAGGGGAGTTATAGTTCTGAAAAGGTTAAAGATGAACCGAAGGCTGAAGAGTCAAAGAAGGAACCGAAGGCAGAAGGTGATTCTGGAGTAAGCTACTACTATTGTGGAGGAAAGAACCACTATGCAAAGGATTGTGTCCTCAAAAAGATGGCTGAAAAGGATGAGGAAAAGGATGAAGAAGCTTTGCTGCAGAAAAAGCTTGATGAGATCAGAAAGAAGAAATCTACTGCTAACCCTTCTATGAATGCTCTAATTGTGCAGGGTTCGGTTGCTGATGATGAGTTCGGTGGCGTGGAGGTTTGGTCAACCGACTCTGAAGACGATGAAGTGAGGAAGCCTTCTCATGGAAAGGCTTGTGTGGCTAAAGAAGAAAGCAGTGGAGGAAGGTGCTTGATGGTGTCTGACGTATCTCAGATGAGGGGATACAACACTAATGGTGGAAGTAATGAACCGAAGGAGCAACAGGATATGTGCTTTACAGCCAAACCGCTCAGCGTGAAGTTCAACGAGCTCGATGAACTGATTAAGAAGGTACAATCGGTTTTTGTCTCATTTAAAGTCCCACAATGCTCATATGAAAAAGAACTAAAAAGTGTTAATTCAAGAATCTCTCATCTAGATAGTAGTTTAACTCAAACTCGAGTCACCAATTCTAACCTAACTGACCAATTAAGCAGGGTGTCTTCGAAGAGTGAGGAACGGAGGATGTGGATCGAACTGAAGGAATCGGAGTTAATCAAAACAAAAGATGAAAACATTTATTTGCAAAGAGACAATTTAAAGCTTTTAAAACAGCGAAATGTTTTTTGTTTGATTGCTAAACGTCTTTACACTAATATTACTCAGCTTCATTTGGATTGTGAAATAGGACAAAAGATTCATCGCATGATTTTGCCCTTCCTTGAGTTTAAGGAGGATGAAATTGATGCTGATGCGTATAATTGTGAGAGTGTGATATCATCTGAGGACGTTAATCTGACCTATATGTATGGACTGGACAAAATAGAATCTTTCATTAAATCCAAGGACCATAAGGACATGCTTAAAAAAATTTTCGATGAAAATGATAGACTGAAACTGAGAACCGAAACCATACAAAAATTTGACTCTTTAAACGCCAACTTGAGCTCAGAAAACAAAATTGATGTTGAAAATGCATCTGAGCTTAATGAGGATGACAATATGAGTGAAATTTCTGTAGAGGACACGGTTGACTGCTCAGAATTTGTAAAAAGCGAACCTGAAAACCACAAGAATCTAATTTCAGAAAGTTCAGTGGAGTTCGCTCGTTTGTCCCAACAAAAGTCCCCGATTCTTGCAGAGAAGGCCGTAGTATATCAAAAGATTAGAACTACTCCAAATCAGGTATACAAGGTCACAGGCGTAACCGAACATCAGACTGCTGAACTCACAGCTATTGTAAATGAAGACAATGCTGATGGATGCGATGAGTTCTTCTGGTCAGCTCCAATCGATAATGCTGATGAAACAGTAGGTTTGTCTGAAAGGACCTCATGGAAAAGCAATGGCAGATACGTACCAGAACCCTTGAATAAGCCTGATAACTTTGATGTGTCAAGTACTAGTGGTACGAAAGACATTCCTCAAGAAAAAGGAAGCCCAGCAAAAGAAGTCACATCTTCAA
This sequence comes from Lactuca sativa, assembly GCF_002870075.4. Lineage (NCBI taxonomy): Eukaryota > Viridiplantae > Streptophyta > Magnoliopsida > Asterales > Asteraceae > Lactuca > Lactuca sativa. The sequence continues at coordinate 260,529,200 of NC_056627.2, forward strand.
GCCAACATCCATCATCAACCGTAAGCCAAAGTGAACCAGCTGTAGAAAAACCGAAACCGAAAGCTAACATCCATCATCAACCGAAGCAGATGAGAAATCAAAAACGTCAAAGGAATCAGAGATATAGGAAGAATCTCTCTGAAAAAAAACAGTTCTGGCAATCCCAGAATGCTTATTTCTCACATCAAGACAAGAACCTAAAGTCTGAGAAAAATCCTGTTGAATCGCAAGAGAATTGCAACAACCGAAAGCAGAGGTTCGGTTCGGAGAAAAACATCAACCGAAAGCAAAGGTTCGGTTCAGAAAATGATTCCAACCGAAAGCAAAGGTTCGGTTCTGAGAATGACTCTAACCGAAAGCAGAAGTTCGGTTCAGAGAACGAAACCAACCGAAAGCAAAGGTTCGGTTCTGAAATCAAAAGAGATCAAAACTCTAAGGTTGGTCCCACCAATGATCAAAAGCAAAAGGTTCACCTAGAGTCTCCAGCCAAGAAGTCATCTCAATCTAAGCCCTCTCATTCTCACTCATCTAATTCTTCTAATTCTTCCAATTCCTCTCCACCTCATTCTAAATTCCATTCTGTTCCTTCTCAAAAATCTCAATCTTCAGCTGAACAAAAAGGGAAACAGAAGGTTTCAGTGTCTAAACCTGAGTCAAAACCGAAAGCACCAAACCCTAATAAAATTAAAGTTTTTACCATCAAAAAGAAAGATGAAACAAAACTAATAAAACGAACATATCTTGTTGACATCTCTCTTACTATTCCTGTACCTGTGAAAGGCTCACGTGGACCCAAGAAACTTTGGGTTCCTAAATCTGCTAAATTTTTGCAGGTTATCAGTGACGAGCAGTTTGACGAAGAATGGTATATTGATAGTGGTTGCTCACGTCACATGACAGGAAGGAAAGAAGAGCTAAGGGAATACAGGTCTCTTTCAAATGGTGGAAACGTCAAGTTTGGAAACAACTCCTTCGGCACCATAAAAGGTTATGGAATGATTACTAATGGTGATTTCACGATAAGGAAGGTGGCATATGTGGAAGGGCTACAACACAACCTCATCAGTGTATCTCAGCTTGTTGGAGGTACCGGTCTCAAAGTCTCATTCGACGATGAGGGTTCTGAAATTATTGAGAAGAAGACGAAAAGAGTTATTCTCAAATCTGAACATAAAGGTGAAATGTTTCCTCTAAACCTCAAACCCATCAAAGGAAACCCAACTATCTGCTTGTTATCAAAAGCACAATCTGACGAAAGTTGGTTGTGGCACCGAAGGCTCTCTCATCTTAACTTTAAGGACATCAACAAACTTGTCACTGGAGGTCATGTTCGAGGTCTTCCACTGCTCAAGTTCGATAGAGATCATTTGTGTGCTGCATGCGAAATGGGGAAGCAGAGTCGTCAAAGTCATCCATCTATAATAAACACTAAAGTTGTTGAACCACTTGAATTACTTCATATTGATTTATGTGGTCCATCATCTATCGAAAGCATCGGTGGTAGCAAGTATATTCTTGTTATTGTTGATGACTTTTCGCGTTTTACATGGGTGTTCTTTCTGAAGCTTAAATCTGAAGTGACTCATAAGCTAAAGGTGTTCATCAAGCAGATTGAAATACAGCTGAAGAAGGTCGTTCGCAACATCAGGAGCGACAATGGTCTGGAATTCAAAAATAGAGAATTCGAAGAATTCCTGGCAGAAAAGGGAATAAGTCACAACTTCTCAGCTCCCTACACACCTCAACAGAATGGAATTGTCAAAAGACGAAACCGATCTTTGTGTGAAGCTGCCCGAACCATGCTAAGTTTCGCTTCCTTACCTCTTCATTTTTGGGCTGATGCTATTTCTGCTGCTTGTTTTACACAGAACAGGTCATATCTCAACAAGCGATTCACGCTCACTCCTTATGAGATTCTCAACAACAGGAAGCCCAATGTGAAATTTTTCCATGTGTTCGGTTCACGGTGTTTCATCTTTAATTCTAAAGAACACCGCAACAAGTTCGATGTCAAAGCCGACGAAGGATTATTTCTGGGCTATTCTCTCACTTCCAAAGCGTATAGGGTATTAAACAAGCGTTCGAGGAAAATCGAAGAGACTTATTACGTGACTTTCGATGATAGCTATATCAAAAAGCTACAGGCCAAAGAAGACACAGCTGGGGAAATCTTTCCTCAAACTGGCCAAGTCACAGTCTCGATCGCTAATCTATTCGAGAAGTTCATGGAGCTTTTTGATGAACCTGAGAAATCCACTCTCTCAGAAGTAGGTGCAGCAGACAATAAGGTAGATCACATGAAACAAATTGTTGAAGATGCTGCAAGGAGAATGAATGAAGGAGGATCAAGTTCTGACGAACCTCCATCACATAATGCTTCAGTCGAGGGGGAGGATCAACCATCGTCATCTCAGCCAACCTCACATGTTGAGGGGGAGCCAAGGTCTCCAACTGCTCCCGAAAGCACTTCACCAACCGAAAGTGCTTCACCATCCGAAGGTGCATCAACGCCCGTAAGCTCAGCACCACAAGAAACCTCTGAAGTTCAAGATTCGCAAAGCATTCCTGAAAGCTCATCTATCGAGGGGGAGCAAGCTGATATGTCATACGACTATGAAAGCCAGTTCGAACCAGAAGAAATGATAAATGCTGAACTGGATCCAACCTTTGATCCAAACTACCATCCTCTCACCAAATGGACCAGAGATCATCCTGTCTCTCAAGTTGTTGGTGATGTCTCTGAAAAGGTTCTGACCCGATCACAACTCAAGGCAAAACATACATCCTTATTTTCCAAAGTTGAATTCTGCATGTTTAACTCATTCATATCAAAAGTTGAACCGAAGACAGTTAATACTGCTCTTGATCACTCCGATTGGGTTCAAGCCATGCAAGATGAACTGAATGAATTCGAGAGGAACAAAGTCTGGCGCCTCATTCCAACTCCTCCAGATGCCTCGGTTGTTGGTCTCAAATGGGTCTTTAGGAACAAAATGGACAAGGAAGGGAACGTTATAAGGAACAAAGCTCGTCTGGTCGTGAAAGGATACTGTCAGGTGGAAGGGATTGATTATGAAGAGACTTTCGCTCCTGTAGCTAGGCTGGAATCCATAAGAATATTTCTAGCCTATGCTGCCCACAAAAACTTTGAGGTTTTCCAAATGGACGTCAAGTGTGCATTTCTTAATGGAGAACTCGAAGAAACTGTGTATGTAGAGCAACCTCCTGGATTCGTGAACGAAAAGTATGCAAATCATTGCTACATTATGGATAAAGTCGTATATGGACTGAAACAAGCTCCGAGAGCCTGGTATGAAACGCTGACTAAATTTTTAAAGATGTCCAAATTCAAGCAAGGTTCGGTTGACCCAACCTTCTTTCGCAAGAAGGAAGGTAACCACCTTATGATCGTTCAAATTTATGTCGATGATATCATCTTTGGCTCAACGAATCCTAGCCTAACAGCTGAATTCAGAAAGCTGATGGAGACTAAATTTGAAATGAGCTCAATGGGTCCTATTAACTTTTTCCTTCGTTTAAATATTAGACAGGGACCCGAAGGCATCTTTATTAATCAGGAAGCTTACACGAAGACTCTCCTAGCAAAATTTGGCATGATGGGAGACTCCAAAGCCAAAGTTCCAATGACGTTCGGCACCAAGCTCACCCCATCCTTGGACAAACCGGCTGTTGATATCACGCTTTATCGTCAAATGATAGGCTCTCTGATGTATCTTACTGCTAGCAGGCTTGACATAATGTTTTCTGTGTGTTACTGTGCTAGATTTCAGGCAAACCCACGCGAACCTCACATGCTTGCAGTGAAGAACATTCTACGATATCTCAAGCGAACTACCTCTTTAGGTCTATGGTATCCTTCTAACTCAGGCTTCTTCGTTCAAGCCTACTCAGATGCAGACCTTGGAGGATGTGGACTCGACAGAAAAAGCACCACTGGCGGCTGCCAATTCCTTGATGGGAAGTTGGTTAGCTGGCAATCAAAGAAACAAACGTGCGTGTCTTTGTCTACTGCTGAAGTTGAATACATAGCAGCTGCGTCCTGCACTTCTCAAGTGATTTGGATCCAGAGTCAACTTCGAGACTATGGACTCAATATGAAAAAGATCCCACTATATTGTGACTCTGAAAGTGCAATTAGGATCTGTCATAACCCAGTGCAACACTCCAAAACCAAACACATAGCACTGAGGTATCACTTCATCAAAGATCATGTGGAAGATGGAAACGTTGAAGTACACTTTGTTAGAACCACTGATCAACTGGCTGATGTCTTTACCAAAGCTCTTCCTGAAGCATCATTCAACAAAATACTACAAGGGCTAGGTATGATGGAATCAGAGTCAGTACCACAAACTACCTTTCAACCTCAAACGTAAGAAGCGAAATTGACCGAACGTTCGGGTTCGGTTGAATCATCTGCACTCGCTCATCACTTCAAAGGTAGTTTTCTTGGTTGTAAATTTCATGTACAAAGTTGTTTATCTTATTGTCAAAAGTATTTCCTTTTTGAAAGTCTAAATTCCTTGGTTTTCCAAAAATTTTCAAAACCAAAAACCTACCGAAGGTTCGGGTTCGGTTTTTCAAAAATTTTTCAAAACCGAAACCAACCGAACGCTCGGGTTCGGTTTTCCAAAATTTTTCAAAACCGAAACCAACCGAACGCTCGGGTTCGGTTTTTCAAAATTTTTCAAAACCGAAACCAACCGAACACTCGAGTTCGGTTTTTCAAAATTTTTCTCAACCGAAACCAACCGAACGCTCGGGTTCGGTTTTCCAAAATTTTTTCAAAACCGAAACCAACCGAACGCTCGGGTTTGGTTTTCCAAAAATTTTCAAAACCGAAACCAACCGAACGCTCGGGTTCGGTTTTTCAAAACTTTTCAAAACCGAAACCAACCGAACGCTCGGGTTCGGTTTTTCAAAATTTTTCTCAACCGAAACCAACCGAACGCTCGGGTTCGGTACCAAAATTTTTCCAAAGTTTTTTTTTTTTTAATGTTTTTCTTTTCTTTTCCAAAGTTTTTTTACTCCTTTTATTTTTTCTAAGTCTTGTTTTTTTTTACTTTCTTACTTTCTTATTTTTTTATATATATCAAAAACTCCAAAAAAAAAAATTTCTTATCTTTCATTTTATTTGTGTGTTCGTTCGTTTATGGGGTTATAATTCTTGGATTAGTTAAGTGTCCCTAGGAGCATGCTGCTATATGTGTCCCAAGCCTCATAAGATTCTGAATAATAGCCTTAATGACTTGGTATAAACAAACCTTGTCTTCCCAATTAGGCTACCACATTTATTCTAATCGTGAGCTACCTAACTCTCTTCTCAAATGAGATAAGAGTTTTCTGCTTGGTCCTTTTTTTCACAGCAGAGGTACTTTAATTTCTTACACCATCTCCATTATATTTCTCCATTAAATTCGTTTCACCAACGTAACCCTTGAGACTCTCAGAAATTACCACTGAGGTTTATGGTTACTCAAACACTGTGTTTATGATCTTAGTTTCGTGCCACTACGAGCTGAGTGAAACCCAAAATTCAACACCAAATCTGAATTGACGGTGAACAATTAATTTGCTCAAGTTTTCACCAAAGAATTGACGGATGTATCTAGATGAAATCTCAAATCTTTATTTTGTGATTCCTATGAAATTGTTAAACACCATAACATTTCTTCCCTTGGGATCCACTTTAAAATTAATTCCTACCTACTTGTTCAACAGACTACACCGGTCTCATAAGTACTTTGTTCACTTTCTATCTTATTTCAAGATTAGGACTGTTGAATCAAAGCTAAAGCCACCCTAATATGCCTAATTAAAAGAAACCTTTCAACACTTATTAATAAGTGTTTGATCGTCATTCAACGGGAAACCACACTAAGACTTTAAGGTCTCTCTTGACTTTGAAGGAAGAGATTCGTGTCCGGGATCATTTGTATCGTGTCTTTATTGACATCACATTTATTCCTAAAAAGATTTGCTTTATTTCTTTTCTTTTTACACTCTTAGCACGAAAATCTTTGATTTTCCAAAATTCTGGTACTAATAATTACAGGCTATTTTACTGAATTGGTGGTTAATTAAAAGTTGTGGTAAAAAATAATCCACGTGGGAGTATTATTCAAAAGATGCCGTTACAGGGATAAGATGAAGGGTTGCTGACTCAGGCGGGAGGCTAATTAATTTGATTTCAAACGGCGGTAAAAAGGGAACGCATGCGAATTTCAAACGTCCAATCTCCAAATGACGTCGCAGACGCGTGTACGAAGTTGAACCGGTTCTTCTCTGAAAATCACAGAAAAGCGCGTGTAGATTTGAAACGGTTTCTCAGAAACGACGCTTGATGGGAGGCGTGTTCCAAGGAATCTGACACTCTCTCTCATGCGTGATCATCGCTTACTTTAACTGTTACGCATCAGTCATTCCGAAAAACCCTTGGTATTTCGATAGAAGATTTGGGCAGATTTTTCTCTCTCCTTAAACCCACTATAAAAGGCGACATCCTCTCCCATTTACCTCTTTACTGCATCAAAATTCCCAAGAGTGCAAAATTCCCTGAAACCCTTACTATTCATCATCTTCTTCCCAACTTCAACAATGGCAGATTCATCATCCGTTCATGCTACCTCTCACATCCTTCCCATTCACCCTCAACAGTGTTTGGTGATCGATTTAACCCCTCAGGCATACGACTCCTACATGTTCCCGATCATCGAGTGCCTGAAATATTCGCCCATCGCTCCTGCACTTTCTAGGGTGGAATCTGTGCCCATGGAGCTCTTATCGCAGATTTATGCGACTGCACATTACGATAAAGCAGTCGATAGGATCTTCTTCGAGGTTTCTGATCACAAAGCCTCGATTTCCAAGCAGCGATTTGGCTCATTTCTAGGGTTTGCAGCTGACCCTTCAAGGGTTAATCCGGAGACAATTCCGATAGGGCACCTCTACAACATGTTCTACAATATGGGGTATACGGAGGCGCTCTCCTCCGTCGCAAAGTTCAAGAAATCTTGTTTGCCACCACAGTGGAACGGTATGTTCATTGTCCTTTTCAAGGGTCTATCAGAAAGGAGCTCAGGTTCAGATGGCTCCAGTCGACTCTTCTTGTCCATCATGTACGGCGATTACAACGGCATCAACGTCGACTATGGGTTGGTTCTCTGGCAACAACTCATTCAAAGCCTATCCTCTTCTTCACGACATTCTGAGGTGTCGTATGCAAGGTTTTGGACCCTCATCACTAAGTGGGCGATGGATAAGTTCGATGTTCCCTCTGTTGCCGGTGCATCGATGTCTTCGATCGGTACTTTCCATACCACGAAGATTATCGTCTCAGATGCATCATAATTCCCTTTTATTGGTTCCGTTCCGGAGACCATGTATGCTGATGTCCCAGCTGACAGCAGAATCATCCGGACTTACAAGGAGTTCAAGAAGTCTGGACCGAGGGATCTCACGGCGGAGATGCTCAAGTCCATTTATGATGCCGATAAGCCTGTTTCAAGAGGCAAAAAGGTAGATAAAGGCAAGCAGGTGGCCAAAGGGGCTAAAGGACCTTCCCCCAGGAAGAGGAAATCCACGAAAGCTGCACAGTCCCCGCAGCAGAAGAGGCGAAAGACTCTACCGAAGCGAAAGCTCATTATCGCTTCCTCTTCGAGTGAATCTGACGGTGAGAGTTCGGATTCGGACGGCTCTCAAAGAGGCAAAACCCCACCCAGATCGCCTACCCCAGACATGGAAATCCATAACTCACCAATTCCCTCTCCCACTCAAACCATTCCTACTTCCATTCCCACCATAAACTCCTCTATCACCATTCCTAAAACCTCTTTCCCTATACCACCACCCATTTTCACCGATACAACAACAACAACAACTGCAAAGGTTACAACCAACGTATCTGATACGGGGGTTCATACCGATGCAACCGAACCACCACCTGCAACCGAACCTATAAACACAACCGAAACCCAACCACCACCCGAACCTACCCAAACTCAACCACCACCCGAAACTACCCCCACTCACACTCAACCTGAAACTACTCATACCACCACACCACCAGCTTCACCGCCCCCACCATCTCCAGGTCATGCCTCTGATGGAGATAACCCTTTCCTTGGAGGGGAAAATATGACCTTTGATTCGGTCTACTACAGTCCGTTTCAGGTCCAAAGCGACGATGATGAGGAGGCTCCAGTAACAAAGAAGCACCTTAAGGAGCTGCATGAAAAGGTTGACTTGCTTATTGCTTCATCCTCCAATTCTTAATCCTCTCTCTTTGAAGCTGCTCTTCAGAAGATTGTTGATGCCTTCTCCAGGGCTCAACATGATTCCGTCGCTTCTGCCACTGCCACCATAGACGCCTCAACGAAAGCTTGTGCGGCTGCGACCGAAAAAGTCGATAAACTATTCTCTGACGCCTCTACCCTGTTACAATCTTTACAGGAGAGTGCTGCTGCTACAAAGACAACGTTGGAACCAATTGTTCAACAGTTGGCCACGTTCGTCTCCACAGAATTGAAGTCCTTCGCCACCCTTCGTCAAACTTTAACAGACGACAACACTGCCCTTCGGACATCTATCGACGAGCGCCTCTCTAAATTCCAAGAGGATCTTGCCTATGATAACTCGTTGATGGATGCTCTAGCAAGGAAGACCACTGCCCTCAAGGTCAAGAGTGCTCAAATTTCAAGTTCTCAACAACAACTTGACGCTCTTCGATCCGAACGGGAGGTAATAAGGACGTGTGTTTCGGATGTACACTCAGCTATATCCAACATCCTTGAAGCTCACGATCCGATACTGAACCACTCTGTGAGGCGAACCCTTGCAGAAAAACTCGCCCCTGCCCTGGACTTGCTCAGTAAAATTGAAGGGCTACCTAGTTTCGTGTCCACTCCGAAACAAGGGGGAGAAAAGGAGTCTGGATCGCAACCTCCTCATTCCTCTAAAGCTTCTCACACAACCGAACCTCCTCCTACAGGCCAAGCCTCTGGTTCGGGTGTGAAGGATAAAGGCAAGAACATTGCAGATGATGAAGAGGAAGAAGATCAGGAAACTATTGCCGACTTGCTGAAACGCAAAAGTCGTTGCAATACTGAGGATGATAACATTCGTGTGGCGCGAGAAGCTGAAGAAGCTGAACGCAAACAAAAAGAAGCCCACGACCTACTCGAGAGCAGGAAGACTCTTTTCCCTGCTTGGACTCTCGAGAGGATGATCAAGGAGGCAATCGATACTCCAAGTATCTTATGGCTCGAACCGGTAATCTCCTTCGACTGCTACAACTCTGTCGACTCTCAGTTCGACATGCCCTTAACCCGAAAGGCGTTCATCTTTCACGCCTTCGCCAACGTTGCCGATGTTCCTCATCCTCATCTGGAGGTTGATCGTGAATTGATCGAGTTCTATCTGAAGGCTGCTCAACCCCAGTACCAAACCTGGAGCGCTCAGAAGATAATCAACGTTCGGGTTCTGAAGCCATATACTGTTGGGAGATTTATCAACGTTCGATTCAAAGTGCTCAGAGGGTCTGCTAAAACCGAACATGCCATATCCTTAGCAGATCTACCGAACCTCAACCCCCATGACTGGATCGTTCTGCACAACATCCTCTTGACGAACAAAGCTGAATATGGTCCAATCATTGACCATCTCAAAAGGATGTTGGTATGCTATATCATGGAGGTCGCCTTGATGGATCAGGAGATTGCCAATGTCTTCAAGAAGAAACCGAAGATCTCTCCTGTTGGCTCGGCCAGTGATCTCAACCAGATGAAGATGGGAAAGATTGACCCAAGGCGAAACTCGGTCATGTTCACTAGGGCTGAAGGACAGAAATGTCTCTTTGCCTTAGCGGATAAACATCTTTATACCACTGCTTGTATTGAGCATGTGTTGGGGATCATCCACAGGTGTAAAGAGAATACAGCGGATGATATCAAATACTTCGATGATATGATATAGTGGTACATCCGATTCAGACAGACAATACTTGCTCTCATTTCGCGTCTGTTTGATACTGTAAAGAAGAAGGCTCCTGCTGCTGCTGGCCCAAGTAAGAATACAAAGTGATCTCACTCCAATTGACGCAAAGGGGGAGATTGTTGGGTAGCGTAGCTTTATTTTGTATTGCGTCATTGGGCTCGGTTAATAGTCCAATATTTTGATCTCCGGTAAGTTTTAGGTATGCCGCATGCCACAGTCACTCCCAAGCACATGTTGGCCGTGTCTCGAATGAATATAGTTGGCCAGGCTATATTGACCCTAAACACGACTACATAACTGCCCAGGTTTAACCGCAGTGTACAACACCCATTTACTTATGTTTTGTTCTACTTGTAGTTACGGATTTCGACGGCTCGACATACTTAAATACTTTTGAAAATACTTATATCTTGTAGGATACTTTTAGTTTAGAGCACTTAGGCCCCTTAATTTTTATAGTTTTATACCATGTAAGGTTTGGTATACTCTGTTCACTATAAACAAGGGCTCTGATACCCATCTATCACACCCCGAAAACCAAAGGCGGAAACGTTCCCGGGGTTGACTCCATGTTGTGTATCAAATCCAATGTACATAGTAATCACAGTAAACAACCATTACAATACATATATATATATATATATATATGAAAGTTTACATTTGGTTCAAAAGTAAATTGTACAAAGTTATACATATATCATATGAACAAAAGAGACGAGTCTTCGGAGCACTCCATCTTCATCAAAAGATATCGCCGGGTACCTGTCTAACTTGGACCTGAGAATACAAGCAGTTTGAAAATCAGCATAAAGCTGGTGAGTTCATAAGCGGTTTTGTTTTGTGAAAATGTATCGGTTTCCTTTAGTTTTCTGAAAAGATTTGATATCCAAGAAAATTCCATATTTTCTTATGTAAAGTAGTTAAGTTATCTTTCGTTACAGTTCTGTTACAAGTTATAAGTTAACCCCAGGAAAATCCCATATTTTCCTAATTGCAAGATTTATTGAATAACACATAGTATAGTTTAATATACAAAACTATATTTTAGACGAACTGTAGATAGAAAGTATTTTGAAAACCTTGGGACTACATCCCGAACCAGTTATAAGGTAATTCGATAAAAACCATGGGATCACTATCCCGAAAGTAGATATAAGATAGCTCGATAAACCATGGGATCACTATCCCGAAACTAGATATATGATAGATTGATAAAATCATGGGATTATCATCCCGTATAAGATTTAGTTTCAATACCATGGGATTGCCATCCCGAACGAAATATGGACTCAAGATCATGGGATTATCATCCCGAACGAGATATAGACATAAAACCATGGGATTACCATCCCGAATGAGATATAGATTACAAAACCATGGGATTACCATCCTGAACAAGATATAGATTCTAAACGAAATCATAGCTGTGAATAAGTTTATATTAATACGTATTGTGAGTCGGGTAACCATACTGATATGACCACGAGACCTCCTTGACGTTGGTCAGACGTCGAATGATATACAAAATTTGTCACCCCAGGCGTGCCCGCCTAACTGTAGCTAGCAGTTAAGGTGTGGGATTGTCAGTCCCGAATAGATCTATTCACAAATTCCTCGCTCTCCCTCCAGGAGACTCTGGTTACACTTCCGGAGAGGATTTACTTGATCATCCATAAAGGGTAGTGACTATCTCACAAGCTAGTATTAAACTATTCACAGGATTTTCATACGATAACAAACATACAAAGATTTTAAGACATGATACAATGAAAATAAATACATACAACGAAACTATTTGGTAAAACATTTGAATTATACGAAGATAAACTGAATCGGACATAGTTTATCTAATAACTTAATACAGATATCAGTAACTGATATAATGAGAAACATAGAACCCCAAATTATTCCCATAATAATTTGATTAGTTTGATTATTTTCTTAACTAAAATCCATTTAGTTGTAATTGGTAAATCATTCCTTATGCTCAACATAATACATAAGGAGTATAAGAATTTATAAGTTTGCCAGATATTATTTGAAACACATGAATGTTATGATTTGAAAACAGTTTTGGTTTGCTTGTATTCCCCCCCCCCCTGAAAACAGTTAAAAACAGTGAAAAAGGCATAGGGGTATGAACTCACCGGACGAGATATGAGACGGTTTGGATGCTAAGAGTTGATCCGGGGCTTGTAAATACACGAGGTTCCTAATTATAATGTAAAGATACACATTTGTATCTAATTAGGACTTAGATTGATTGTTGGATAGGGACCATTGCTTCTAGTCGCGAAAACACTCCGATACGAGTGTTTGGAGGGACCCGGGTGGCGTTTAAGGATGTGAAATGACACTAGGGACTTGGGACTTGAGTTTACTCCCCATGAGTAAACTTTTAAATGAGTTTACAACCACAAAACACACACATACATGAGTTTACGGCCGTAAACTCATGTGGGTGTGGTTTTGGGTGTTTAAATGGCTTAAATGGCTTACATGGACATGGGAAATGTTTCTAGGTTTTGTTCTAAATGCATGGAATGGATTAAAATTACCAAAATGATTAATTTATGGGAGTTTACGGCCTAGTATAGGCTCCTGGCCGTAAACTCCTTAATCCTCATAAAAATGGTGCTAAATGTTGTTAAAACCAATCACATGTGATTCTAGAAATTCCCACAAGCCTAGAAATGAGTTTATATGGGACATATGAGGGATTTATGGAGTTTACGGCCCATGAAACCCCCTTCATGGCCGTAAACTCTAATATGTCAAGCTACAATGTGTTTCAAGGTCTAAAACTTGCATAGAATGGCTTCTAAAATTCATCTAAGGGCCTTAGGGGTGTTTAGTTTGCATTCTAACACCAAAAATTTTGGAGTTTACGGCCCAAGAACAGGTCTTGGCCGTAAACTCTTAGAAATCCCATAAAAGATGTGTTTTAGGCCCTTAAAATATTTTTGGTTGGTCCTTTGATTTATTCCAAGGCTTTTGGTGGTGTTGGATGGCTTTCTAACACCTTAGAATTGGATTTATGTCAAGTTTTGGGGAGTTTATGGCCCAAGCACTATCCTTGGCCGTAAACTCATCTAAATCCCCCAAAATTCATGTTTCAAGTGTCCAAATGCTAATACCAAGGTCCTATAATTCATATCTAAGCCATAGAGGTGATTTGGAAGGGTTTAAAGGCATGAAAAACCCCATTAATATGAGTTTACGGCTCAAGCTTATGCATTGGCCGTAAACTCCTTCAAAGTCCTCAAAATCATAGTTTTAAATGTTCTAAGTCCATATCTTGAAGTCCCTTAGCCATATCTAAAGTCCAATTGAGTTAAGGAAGGAGTTTAAGGGCTAAAAACCCTTCAAAATGGTGTTTAGGGCCTAGGAAGCTTCCTGGGCCGTAAACTCACATATGATGGCCAATTTCATGATTAAGTGTCTAATTTGGAAGCTAAACATGCTATAGATTAAGGCTAGGAAGGTACCTTAAGGATTTGAGGCCTTAAATTTGAGTTTTGGACACTTAATCTTTGGATTTAGGAGAGAGGTTAGAGAGAGAGTAGAGAGAGAAGGAAAAAGCTTCAAATGAGTGCTTAAACATGTTTATATAGTTCCTAAAACTTGGACACGGTGGAATTCTACCCGATACCGGCCTTAAATGATGCTTTGGGTCGCACCCGATTGAGTTTTCGTCACCCGACGAGGATATTTCTAAAACTTATGAAATAAATGTTTTGGACTAAATTCATGAGTTCCTAAATGATTTGGACCCTCATTGAACGAAAATAAATATAAAATTTTAGTTAACTAAACCCAAAAACGATAACAGGACATTTTGATTTTTGACGAGTTATTCGGGTAGAACGGGTTTTCGGCGATGAACAACTTCGGGTTGTTACATTATCCCCCCGTTAGAGGGAATTTCGTCCCGAAATTCAAGGAATAAGATACTGATCATGGATTGGAATGAAATACGAATAGATTTGCTGCTTCGGATCTTCACTTTCTCAAGTGGAATCAGGTCTCTACTGGGCGTTCTAACGAATTCTCATTATCGGGACATGTCTTGGTTTCGCTTCTTGACTCTCTCTCAATCTACGATATCAATCTGCTTTCTCGTGGAAGTTCCAACCTTAAACGACTTCGGTTTCTTCAAGGAATCATTAGGGTTTCGTTGGGCAGACGCTTCTAAGGATTCGAGACATGATGGTCTAGATAGATATTACCAAGCTCTAAGGGCATCCGAAACTTGAAGGTTACAGAATCGATCTCTACGAAGATCTCGAAAGGTTTGATGTGGGACTAAACTAGACGCTCAAAAGAAACTCCCGGGAATCCTTCGGGATAGACATTTAGAGGGAATAGTTGCTAACTTCCCGTTTCTCAATAATCACAGAAACGAGGGATGCGTAATAATTCACATTGGGAAAACTTTTGAGTTCTAAAGCATAAAATGATACGGAAGTTTGATGCCGAAGATCACGAGAACCGGGTCGAGAAAGAAATCTAGACGAGCGACCCTTTCGAAAGTAAGGATAACAATATGAATGAGACTCGGTCATTTCTAGTTAAACATGGCATCGAAGTATTTTCATGGAAAGTTTCCCCCTTTATAAATCGAATGGAATAGAATAGTCCTCCGGACCGAGGATTCAATCTATAGGTACGAAGTTAGTGTTCTCTATCTCACTAGTTAGTCGTCTCAACGATATACATTTCGATTTCATGCAAAGGATTGAGTTTAGAATACGTTCGAATAGATAGATAACAGGTTTCCCTTTTGCACCCAAAATCGAAAAGAGTTGCAAGTATAAGAATTATCAAAGAGAGATATACCTGCGGCAGCAGAGGGATTTGTGGTTGTAGCTGTCTTGGGACAATTCCTTTTGAAATGCCCAGCTTCACCACAATTGTAGCAGGCCGAACTGATTCCCGCTCCGGATGATTGGTTTGTTGGCTTGGCTGGTTTTCTACAGGTTCGCGCAAGATGACCCTTAATGCCACAATTGTCGCAGATCCTTTCGCGACAGGGACCAGGAATGCGGTGGTGGTAGTTACACTTACCACACCAAGGAAGGGTACCAGTGTATCCACTGGCGGGAGTTTGGGATGTGGAACCTACAGCTGAAACAGCAACAGGGGCAGTAGCAGCATGGATTGCTACTGTTTGCTGTTTCTTAGAAGACCCTTGCGTACTCTGGGCCTTCCGCTTGTTCCAGGATTTCTTTTTACTTCCGCCTCCACTAGTGACTGGCTCGGGGGTAGTAGCTTCTTCATCAGAGTTGTCTTCGTGATCTATCAGGATTTTCGCAAGGCACTTAGCACTGTCATATGTGTCTGGCTTCGCAGCCAAGACATTCCCTTTTGTTGGTTGGGTCAACCCCCAGATGAATCTCTCTATCTTTTTACCTTCCGGGGTAACCATTCCCGGACAAAGTAATGCCAAATCATCGAATCTTGAGGTATAAGCAGCTATGTCGGAACCCTTCATCTTAAGGTTCCAAAGTTCGTGTTCTAGCTTCTGAAGTTCGCCCCGAGGGCAATACTCTGCGAGAAGAAGCTCCTTCATAGCTTCCCAACCCATAGCATTAGCTACAGGTAAAGTTAAGGATTTGACTCGGCCATTCCACAAAGTCAGGGCTTTGTCTAGGAAAGTGCAGGCAGCAAACTTGACTCTATCAGACTCCGAACAGCTGCATATTTCAAAGATTGATTCAATTCTCTCGAACCATCGGGTTAGGGCAATGACACCCCCTGTGCCATTGAAGAATGTCGGTTTTGCGTTCATGAAGTCTTTATAGGAACCCCCTTTTTGGTGTCCCTGACTGTCTTCTGGGTTTTGGGATTGGGGACCACCTCTTGAATTACTAGAGTTCATTTGCAACATGGCTGCTACCAGTGCAGCAGTCAGAACTGTTTGAAGCGATGCAAGATCAAGTTGAGGAGGAGGTGGTGGCGGAGGAGGATTGTTGTTGTTTCTTGAGCTGGGTCTCTTTCTTGGAGGCATCTTGATCTAAAAAGATCAGGAAAGAGAGGATCATAAGTCCTCTGAATTAAATCAAGAGATACGGGACAGGAGATATCTCATCAAGGCAAATATAGCATCATACAAAGCGATAAAGCAGAAAGGAGTTATCAAGATAGAACATTTTTATCGCTAGAGGAACGATCAAGGAATAACACGTATACGAGAATTTCTACAAAGGATAGGCTCGAGAAATACTCCCATAGTATTTCATGGTTTGCTGCAGCGTCGATTTGTTGTTTGGGATATTGGGTAAGTTTTAGGTATGTCGCATGCCACAGTCACTCCCAAGCACATGTTGGCCGTGTCTCGAATGAATATAGTTGGCCAGGCTATATTGACCCTAAACACGACTACATAACTGCCCAAGTTTAACCGCAGTGTACAACACCCATTTACTTATGTTTTGTTCTACTTGTAGTTACGGATTTCGACGGCTCGACATACTTAAATACTTTTGAAAAAACTTATATCTTGTAGGATACTTTTAGTTTAGAGCACTTAGGCCCCTTAATGTTTATAGTTTTATACCATGTAAGGTTTGGTATACTCTGTTCACTATAAACAAGGGCTCTGATACCCATCTATCACACCCCGAAAACCAAAGGCGGAAACGTTCCCGGGGTTGACTCCATGTTGTGTATCAAATCCAATGTACATAGTAATCACAGTAAACAACCATTACAATACATATATATATATATATATATATATATATATATATATATATATATATATATATATATATATATGAAAGTTTACATTTGGTTCAAAAGTAAATTGTACAAAGTTATACATATATCATATGAACAAAAGAGACGAGTCTTCGGAGCACTCCATCTTCATCAAAAGATATCGCCGGGTACCTGTCTAACTTGGACCTGAGAATACAAGCAGTTTGAAAATCAGCATAAAGCTGGTGAGTTCATAAGCGGTTTTGTTTTGTGAAAATGTATCGGTTTCCTTTAGTTTTCTGAAAAGATTTGATATCCAAGAAAATCCCATATTTTCTTATGTAAAGTAGTTAAGTTATCTTTCGTTACAGTTCTGTTACAAGTTATAAGTTAACCCCAGGAAAATCCCATATTTTCCTAATTGCAAGATTTATTGAATAACACATAGTATAGTTTAATATACAAAACTATATTTTAGACGAACTGTAGATAGAAAGTATTTTGAAAACCTTGGGACTACATCCCGAACCAGTTATAAGGTAATTCGATAAAAACCATGGGATCACTATCCCGAAAGTAGATATAAGATAGCTCGATAAACCATGGGATCACTATCCCGAAACTAGATATATGATAGATTGATAAAATCATGGGATTATCATCCCGTATAAGATTTAGTTTCAATACCATGGGATTGCCATCCCGAACGAAATATGGACTCAAGATCATGGGATTATCATCCCGAACGAGATATAGACATAAAACCATGGGATTACCATCCCGAATGAGATATAGATTACAAAACCATGGGATTACCATCCTGAACAAGATATAGATTCTAAACGAAATCATAGCTGTGAATAAGTTTATATTAATACGTATTGTGAGTCGGGTAACCATACTGATATGACCACGAGACCTCCTTGACGTTGGTCAGACGTCGAATGATATACAAAATTTGTCACCCCAGGCGTGCCCGCCTAACTGTAGCTAGCAGTTAAGGTGTGGGATTGTCAGTCCCGAATAGATCTATTCACAAATTCCTCGCTCTCCCTCCAGGAGACTCTGGTTACACTTCCGGAGAGGATTTACTTGATCATCCATAAAGGGTAGTGACTATCTCACAAGCTAGTATTAAACTATTCACAGGATTTTCATACGATAACAAACATACAAAGATTTTAAGACATGATACAATGAAAATAGATACATACAACGAAACTATTTGGTAAAACATTTGAATTATACGAAGATAAACTGAATCGGACATAGTTTATCTAATAACTTAATACAGATATCAGTAACTGATATAATGAGAAACATAGAACCCCAAATTATTCCCATAATAATTTGATTAGTTTGATTATTTTCTTAACTAAAATCCATTTAGTTGTAATTGGTAAATCATTCCTTATGCTCAACATAATACATAAGGAGTATAAGAATTTATAAGTTTGCCAGATATTATTTGAAACACATGAATGTTATGATTTGAAAACAGTTTTGGTTTGCTTGTATTCCCCCCCCCCCCCCTGAAAACAGTTAAAAACAGTGAAAAAGGCATAGGGGTATGAACTCACCGGACGAGATATGAGACGGTTTGGATGCTAAGAGTTGATCCGGGGCTTGTAAATACACGAGGTTCCTAATTATAATGTAAAGATACACATTTGTATCTAATTAGGACTTAGATTGATTGCTGGATAGGGACCATTGCTTCTAGTCGCGAAAACACTCCGATACGAGTGTTTGGAGGGACCCGGGTGGCGTTTAAGGATGTGAAATGACACTAGGGACTTGGGACTTGAGTTTACTCCCCATGAGTAAAATTTTAAATGAGTTTACAACCACAAAACACACACATACATGAGTTTACGGCCGTAAACTCATGTGGGTGTGGTTTTGGGTGTTTAAATGGCTTACATAGACATGGGAAATGTTTCTAGGTTTTGTTCTAAATGCATGGAATGGATTAAAATCACCAAAATGATTAATTTATGGGAGTTTACAGCCTAGTATAGGCTCCTGGCCGTAAACTCCTTAATCCTCATAAAAATGGTGCTAAATGTTGTTAAAACCAATCACATGTGATTCTAGAAATTCCCACAAGCCTAGAAATGAGTTTATATGGGACATATGAGGGATTTATGGAGTTTACGGCCCATGAAACCCCCTTCATGGCCGTAAACTCTAATATGTCAAGCTACAATGTGTTTCAAGGTCTAAAACTTGCATAGAATGGCTTCTAAAATTCATCTAAGGGCCTTAGGGGTGTTTAGTTTGCATTCTAACACCAAAAATTTTGGAGTTTACCGCCCAAGAACAGGTCTAGGCCGTAAACTCTTAGAAATCCCATAAAAGATGTGTTTTAGGCCCTTAAAATATTTTTGGTTGGTCCTTTGATTTATTCCAAGGCTTTTGGTGGTGTTGGATGGCTTTCTAACACCTTAGAATTGGATTTATGTCAAGTTTTGGGGAGTTTATGGCCCAAGCACTATCCTTGGCCGTAAACTCATCTAAATCCCCCAAAATTCATGTTTCAAGTGTCCAAATGCTAATACCAAGGTCCTATAATTCATATCTAAGCCATAGAGGTGATTTGGAAGGGTTTAAAGGCATGAAAAACCCCATTAATATGAGTTTACGGCCCAAGCTTATGCATTGGCCGTAAACTCCTTCAAAGTCCTCAAAATCATAGTTTTAAATGTTCTAAGTCCATATCTTGAAGTCCCTTAGCCATATCTAAAGTCCAATTGAGTTAAGGAAGGAGTTTAAGGGCTAAAAACCCTTCAAAATGGTGTTTACGGCCTAGGCAGCTTTCTGGGCCGTAAACTCACATATGATGGCCAATTTCATGATTAAGTGTCTAATTTGGAAGCTAAACATGCTATAGATTAAGGCTAGGAAGGTACCTTAAGGATTTGAGGCCTTAAATTTGAGTTTTAGACACTTAATCTTTGGATTTAGGAGAGAGGTTAGAGAGACAGTAGAGAGAGAAGGAAAAAGCTTCAAATGAGTGCTTAAACATGTTTATATAGTTCCTAAAACTTGGACACGGTGGAATTCTACCCGATACCGGCCTTAAACGATGCTTTGGGTCGCACCCGATTGAGTTTTCGTCACCCGACGAGGATATTTCTAAAACTTATGAAATAAATGTTTTGGACTAAATTCATGAGTTCCTAAATGATTTGGACCCTCATTGAATGAAAATAAATATAAAATTTTAGTTAACTAAACCCAAAAACGATAACAGGACATTTCGATTTTTGACGAGTTATTCGGGTAGAACGGGTTTTCGGCGATGAACAACTTCGGGTTGTTACATAATCGATCTTCAAGTTTAGATTTAAACTTATCATATTCCAAGACCAGGGAGCAACATAAGGAGCACCTTCCACTACTAGAAAAACAGCCTTTTACGACGCTCATTGCGTGTCGTAAACGGCTCAGACGACGCGCAAATACACGTCAAGGAAGGCCCTGTCATAAAGAGAGACGACGCGCTTTTGCGCGTCGTCTGTAGACGACGCGCATTTACGACGCTCATTTACGACGCACAATTACGACATGCGTTTACGACACGCAATGCGTATCAAGAAAGGCCCTGTCATAAAGGAAGACGACACGCATTCGCGTGTCGTAACCTTACGACGTGCGTGTTAATGACACGCAATGCGTATCAAAAAAGCCCCTGTCAAGAAAGGCCATTTCATAAATGAAGATGACACACATTTTTGCGTATCGTAATTTTAAATTTAAAAAAAAATTATTTATGGATTTACTTATTTTCATATTAAATTTGCATTTTATGTCACATAATGGAAAATAAAATACCATATACAAATAATACAATGCATTGCACAAAAGTTAAAGTTATACAAATAATCATTCGAATAGTAGACAAATGTAATACTACAAATAATCATTCCAATAGTAGACAAATGTAAGATTTCAACATTTTTTATATAATTAACTAAATTATTAGCCAAATTTCCTAAAATACCAACATACTTTTCTATGAAGAGCATTAACACTATTCTTTTCCATCAAAAACTTCAAAACCTGCATAATTAATTTAATGTTTAATCAGCTACAGGTCAATAAGGTAGGTTTAAGCAAAAGAGGTTCATAGTAGTAAGATTTTACTTACCACTGTTGTTAATGACATTGAAAGAAGCAGCCCAACAAACACCCCCTCAGAAGGATTATTACTAAATGAAACCACAAACAAAGTGAAAAAGTCAATATTTTGTGACAACCCCGGAACCAGGGGCAAGGCTATTTTTACCCATGGTATGACCTAATACATGATAATAAAGACTTGTTTAACAAAAAGAAAAATGATTTCTCACGTGACATCACTATTAAGAATTGATAAAAGAGGGTACTCCACACTGTATTTCCAACAAGCTTGACACCAACACCTAAAAGCTGGAAAAAACAATAATAGAAATAAAAATAAATGTAAGATTTGAGATAACAGATGCATGTGTATGAAAGAACCAATAGATGATAGAATTAGTGAAAAGGAATCATGGAAACAAGGAGTTAAAGGGTCTTTAAGCATACCATTTGCAAAAATTGGTCGATGTTGATCTTTAATATTCCCTAAAATAGGAAGAACTTGGGAAAGCACACCTTTAAGTCTTGGGTAAACATCAGAGCTTCAAATAAATGATCATAGCACCAAAAGATATTCAGTTTCAGGACTCAGTTTTGAACACATGAAAGAAGACTCATAAGGATGCCAAAGAGTTGGATAGAGGACTAATCAAATTTACCACATGTCATTTCTCTTCTCTTCTCTTATGTATTATGTAATTTATTGCAAGTCTATGGATTCGAAACTTACCACCCTAGCAGCGTCATTAATGACAAACCAACCACCATAGGGACAAAAATGCTTGCAACCTGAACCACACACACACACACACACACACATATATATATATATATATATATATATATATATATATATATATATATATATATATATATATATATATATATATATATAGTCATAATACGCATAATAAGTGAATTGTCTTTTACCAATTTATGCAATCATCTTTCCCTATTTAACCTATTTATGCAACTTATACACCCATGTTTCATCAGGTTAAACAGGTTGCTGGTTTAACATCGTATGTTTTGGTCCTACAATAAATAATACACCGGTGCATATTTTCTAATAAAGAAACAAATTTGTTGCAGAATCGGGAAAAGGGTGAATGTTGTTTCATAAATATGCATATGCATTTAATCCTTTTAAATATAAACACTCGAACCATAATTCACATGTCTACTTTTACCAATTTATTTTATGCAACATATATGCAGCTGACATGAATGAATTATACAACAAGTTAGGAGTAAAATAAGGGATGGTTGCATATTTAGTATGATAAATAAAGAGATTTGTGGCATAAGGGTGCATAAATAATAAAAAGCAAAAAGGAAGAGGAAAGCTGACTTACATAATCAGCAAATTTCTGAATTGGTGCTTTTGACATAATACATAAGAGTGGTCCCGAAGGGATAGCTGGCAACAAAAAATCTCAGGCAAAAAAAATTCCAGGAGAAAACAGTTAGTACCTCAAAAGCAAAGGTTTTATAGGGTTAGGCATGCACCAGCAAGACAGGGACTAAGATTATAAGTGATGTGAATGGGACATAGTAATTAAAGGAATTTTTGTTACCATTGTTCCATGCATAGTGGTTGGGGTAGAGTGTTTTTCCATCACTGTTAACACGGAAGGGTCCAAGTTCTTCCATGGCTCCATATCCAAACAACAAGCATCCTAGCCTAGTAGAATACCTTCATTAATAGTGGTTCTTACTCTAAATTTTGGTGCATTTGGATGATGATCTTTAGAATCTCCATTCTGATTCATGAATATTTTATGTGATTCAGATTCCAGTGAAGGGAAGAGAGGAGTAGCTGGGGCTGTTAAAAGCCTGAAAAAGATAACATCCAAACTTTACTAAATGTGTAAATGTGATCAGTAACATGTGCCTACAACTCTACAAGGATATAAAACCATAATTTGTACATACTGGTTGCAGAAGGCATACTGATTTTGGTAGAATTTCCTGTTCTTGATCCTGTGACATCAAATTTTTTATATAGTTATTGAAATATATGATGATAAATTCGTATACACATGGCCAGGTAAGCTACACAAATCAAAGAAATTCATTAGGGATTTCCTATACTTTTACTCCTAAATTTTAGATAATATATTACAAGATTTATTACTTAAAAGGATAAGAAAAGGTCATAAAGTGAAAGCGATAATAGGTCCAGAATCAACAGCCCAAGCAAGATTCTTGGAGGTTTTGGGAGACAAAGCCAATGTGCCCATTCTTTCATTTTCAACAACTCCCTTTTCGAATCAGAATCCTTACTTTCTTCGAATTGCAGAAGATGAAACCACTCAGTTCAAAGGCATTATTGCCATGGTTGAATCATTTGAGGCCAAGAACGTGATTGTTATCTGTGAGGACACTACAGATGGAAGAGAAATGGCTGCTTATATGTTTAGTGCATTTCAAGAGAAACGCATACAAGTTAAGCATACTAGCCTAATTTCGACCTCTGCCAGCAAAGAACAAGTTGGGGAAGACCTTCACAAGCTTCAAACCATGGTGTTTGTCGTCCACACACAGCCTTCTCTAACAACCCATCTTTTTTCCAGGGCAAAAGAGTTGGGCATGATGGGTGAAGGATACATGTGGATCATAACTAGTAAGACTACCAACTTGTTAAATTCCATGGATGCTAAAGCAATCAAATCGATGCAGGGGGCTGTGGGTTTCAGATCGTATTTTCCAGCATCAAGAAAGCTTCACAACTTTGCTTCAAAATGGAGGGAGGAACATTATGCTTTAAACCCTTTTAAGGAGTTTAAGGAGGTAGATTCTTATGGGATATGGGCATATAATGCAGTTTACGCGCTAGCCACTGCTGTCGAGTGGGTAAAAACTAATGAATTTGTTTCGAAAGAGTTGGATATCGTTGGCACATCACTTTTGGATGAGATGTTAAGACTCAACTTCCAAAGTTTAGGTGGTGAATTCAAGCTTCTGAATGGAGAACCATCTCCAAAGCCATGGAAGTTGTAAATGTGATTGATAAGGGTGATAGGAGGGTTGGATTCTGGATGATGGCTAATGGTGGTGAGTTTGTGAAGGAAATTGGAAAATCAAATTCTTTTTCTAATCATGGCCTAGAAAGTATCATATGGCCGGGCGGGTCTGAAACTTCACCAAAGCGTAGGATGTTACAAACCAATGACAAGAAGCTGAGGATTCTGGTTCCAGATTTTGCCACATTCCGGAATTTGTTACAACTGACTGTTGATCCCATAACAAATCTATCGGATTCCTGGGTGTTTCCCCATTAGGAGGACTTGTCTTTAACAAACTGAACTTTGGTGGCCCAAAAATTGAGAAACTATATTCACCTGAGGCCTATGCTAAAGCATTAACAAGTGAAAGTGTTGATGCAATCATCAATGAGATCCTTTACCTCAAAACAGTCATTGCAATGTATCCTTCTTCTGATCTCTCCTTGATCGCAACAACAATCTTCCACATGATCATTCCCATTGTCACTCATGATGGTACCGTGTGCTTGAGATATGTGGCGGCTCTTCTGAATTTTCTACGGATCTGTAAGGAGGGTCATGGGAAATCAAATTCAGGAATCAAGAACTTGGATTCCATAAATACGAAATCCTAATTGGAAATCAGGCATTCGTTTTTCAATGAGATTTAGTCAAATATATTAATCAAGTAAAATTGTTTGGTCATAGAACCAATTATAAAAGAATTTGTTGATTTTCAATTATAGACTTCATTCAAGTAAGAATGAATCAAGCAGAGCCCTTGAATGAATTGGTCAAGCAATTAAAAACAAGATAGTATTTTAAAGATGTTAAAATTAGGTAAATTTACATCACAATGAAAAGTTCAATCCTGCAAGTTTTTAAGCGATTAATAAAAGAAACCATTTCAAGAAAGTCAAACATCTATAAAATTGTCTATTCATGGAAGATGGAACTACCAAAGAATTTGCTGATTAATTGCTTGAAGGTAACAAAGTTCAAACTTTTTAAAGAAACATAAACAAATTCAAGTAGATTGTAACAAAGAACCCTTGATTAGAAACGTTCAAACAATTGAAATCAAGAAAGTAATGTAAGTTTCAAGCACACACTAAGTTCGACCATGGCAAATTTCAAGCAATTCAAAATAACCCACTTCGAGTAAGATCAGATTAGTAAGTTTATTCAGTGATACGACCACATATAAACCAAGATCAGATCTATAAGAACGCTCCACTGATCTACTCAAATAGTAGACATCGAAGTCAAAGGATAGTTTTTAAAATTATTAAACAGAGCAATCTCTGATCATAATCCTTTTCATCCATGGTAAGCTATAGTAAGGTTATAAAGCATAAATAAAGAGAAATTTACCTTGCATAGAAGGTCTAGGGCAAACAAAGCCATCATTCACTAGAGAAATATTTAAAGGCATAGGAACAGCGGGCGAGTCGACTCCGAACTGCGTACCCACAAAATCGACCTCAACCGACATCTGATTCACATCTCCAGCAGTTTCAATAGCAGTCTTGAGATCAGCACGTGGAAATCCAGCAAAAACGGTGCCGTTTCCAACCGGACCCGTAGCAGACCCATCAGCAATTACAACATTAGAAGCAGATACCAAGTACTCATCATGCTGAAGACGCAATGATAATAGTTGACATGAAGTTGGATTTCAGACCATCGATATGCTGAAACAGTGAAAAAGGAAATATTAAGCGGCTATGGAAGGGATAGAGGAGAGAGAATGAAGAAGATTTTGGGTTTTGGCTTCGTGATGATGCGAATATTTTATGGATTGAGAACCACCTGTAAGAAAATTAGGTGGGATTTTGCAAATTAGTTCCATGAACCAAGAGCTGGATTAAGAGGGGAAGAAGAGAGGGATAGAGATGATGAATTCGAGATTGAGATGATGAATTCGAGAGATGGAGATGAAGAAGCCCTTTTTCTCCTCACACTGTTTTCTAATTTCACTACTAGAAAACAGCCCGATGCTTAGGGCAGGGAGGGATAGAGATGATGAATTCGAGATGGAGATGAATTCGAGAGGTGGTGCTCATTGTTTGCATTTTTTCCCCTCACACTGTTGGCGAGTATTCTCAATAATAGAAGAGAGATGAAGAAGGTGAAATTACAGCAACAATGAAGTAGATGAATGGAAATCAGAAGCCCTTTTTCTTGATTGAGATGATGAATTCGAGAGATGGAGATGAAATCGTAACCTTCGATCTTTGATTGAGAAGTTGCACAACAGTGTGAGGAGAATGAAAGATGCGTGAAAATGCTTAGGGCAGGGAGGGTAGCGGGCTTTTCTAATTTTTTGGATTTTCTTTTCCCGCTTGTAACTAAGGAACGCGCGTTCATTAAAATTATAAAGCGACACATATAGAGGGCGCGCATTTAAGGTACAGCGCCCTCCGTGTTTTTTAATTTTTTTTCTTTTGACACTAATTTAAAGGCACGCAATAATGCGTGACCTAAATCCTTAAATTTTCTGAAGAGATGACACTTTTTTAATGTCACTCTCGTTTGCGTAACATATATTAATGAGTGTCGTAATTTGCACGTCGTAAAAGGCTATTTTTCTAGTAGTGTTCGAGAGATTTTGTGAGTTCTAAGGCGAGAACGATTATACGCCAAGTTCTCTAAGTGTGAGTTTTAGTTATGAGAGGTACAGTTCTTGGGGAACCCCGTCTACCAACACAGGATTTTGTTCGATCCGACTAAGATTAGTCACTTAAAAGCCAGCACAGGATTTCCCTTTCCCCCATGCGTTAAAACTTATCATTACACCTCATTTTAACCATCTACACACTCCATCTCCCTCTCCTTCTCTAAGAAAACTCTCCAACTTCCAAAACCTCTCATACACCTCCGAAAATCCTCCATTCTCTGTCCTAATTTCATATTCCTGAAGGTCTTGAAGTGTTCTTGCTTCACTCAAGATTGAAACCAAGGTAAACAACAAAACCCCTTCTCATAGTTTTTCAATTTTACTTCCTCTTCTTCATAGTTCTTGTTTACTTTTCGGATTCTATGCCCTTCTATGGATAGCAATCCTTGTTTTTCATCTTGGTGTTTGTAGATTTTCACCATAAAACATTACATGTGTTTGAGATGGTGAAATACAAGATCAAACCCATGCTAAGAGTGAAAAGATGTACATATGTTCATATGAATTCAAAAATCGAGTTTTACATCTTCTTCTTCATTTATTTTGTGTTATTACATAAAAAGAATTTAAACCATTTATAGTACATCTTGGATGCTTATTCACTCCATTCTTGTGCTAAAAATCAGATTTGTGGTGCAATCTGGTGGTTCCAAGGAGTTCTTTATGACAATAATGAAACACCCACTTTGGGGCCTTGGAATAACCCTAAATCTATTGCTTGGATGCATGAACCTAAAAGTTTCTTGTTCTTCTGTAAACTCTAGTTTATTTTTATTTATCTTTTACCATAAAAGAAGTATGCATGTTATCTTTATGAAAGTGACCCTAAGAGGGCACTCAGAGCCACCAAGGATGACATGCATTTTGTCAAAATATTTTGTTCAGCTTTGAATGCCCACAACTCCCTCATTACTAAACCAAATCACGGTATTATTTTTCTTAGGGCTAGGTCCATGATTTATAATTCTAACCCAATTGGCCTTACTATAAAACATAAAAAATCTGATTTTTGACAATTTTTACAAAACAATTGCGCAAACAGAACTTTTTATGTGATCATTAGTTTTGCTTTACATGATCAAGGGTCTTAAACCCCACCTTAAATCTGGAGAAAAATATTTTAGAAACTCAACATATCCATAAATAAATTCCTAAAATTTTGTGGATTAAGACCCCACATAATTTTCTACACAAATGTGTCTCAGCTACATCTAGAACTCATGCACTATATTGTGCAACATTGCTTAACTTGTTGGGGTTAAATACCCCTATTTTGCTTCTAAATATATTTTGAACAAATTGTTTTATGAAATTTCATATATACATGTGATTATCTATAAAACCCCAAGGGCTAGAACAAATTCCTTATTTTTCTGTAAAAATAATGATTTAAAAGCTATAAATTCAAAATAATCATTTTCAGAAGAGATAAAAATCTGAAAATTTGTATAATTAATAAATTCACAGAATAAGAAAGTCATGTAAATTTGCAGACGATTTGGACACTATTTGGTATTCTATCCATATTTTACATTAAGTTGGCGCATGAATTCATGAATTTAGGTTATTAGACTCAAAGACCCTAGCCAATATTTTTCTCACTCTTGGGAACGTTATGAGAACCTATAAAAATTCAATTGATAATTTTAGAAACTTTTTACCATTTATTTTGAATTTTCTCTATTGTTTGGGCTTTAATTTACAAATAAATATCAAATGATCTTCAAAAAAATGTCTATAAAATTTTTGAACACAATGCATTATGAATTAATGTTACCGATAATGAATCGTACACTTTGGACACTTTTACGACACCACTAGTTGGATAGGTAGTTCCTAGAAAATAGCTTAGTGTTATGAATTATTATTTAGTGAATGACTATTGGATTCTCCATATTCCCCCATTACTCTCCATAATTAGTGAGCATTATAGCAAACATTATGATGAGTTTTATGAGTATAGTTATACACCACTATAATGAGCATTCATATCATACATCACCTTTCATCTTCTTTGTCTAGTATAAATAGTGAATATTATGTATTGTAAAGTTTGATGATTTCATCACAAGTATTGGAATAAAAGTTCTCTCTACTCTCATGTCTTTCTTTACTTTATAATTTATCTTGTTATTTGATCATATTTTATAACACGTTATCAGCACGACTCTACCATAGAGCTCTAACTTGTTATTGTTCTTGTAATTTTCAGATATGTATTTTTTATAATTTTACATGTACAATGCTTACAACTTATTTTATGGAATTTCTTAACTAACAAACCTTAACATACAAGTCTTTATTTTGATTTATATTTTCATTATGGAAAACAATGCTAGAGAAAACTTTCTCTAGTTTTCATAGTACTAACATGCTCCTGCAGTAGCAATATCATGAGAAAGGTTTAAAATAAATATGAATTAATCTCATGTCTATTTGTGTCTAAACAAACCAATGAGTTATTGATGAAAAATCACCAATTAATCCTGACCGGTTCTAGTGCATTCCCTGAAGTGAATGCAACATCATATAATCATAATAGTCATGGGTCTAACCGAGGTGGTGGAGGTTATCATAATTATCATAAAAATAACAATATTACAAGTAACCACCAGAAGTTGGAAAATAGCAAAAATCCACATCCTAATGATAAAAGTGGTCAAGGCAAAAAAGAAAGTTGAAAATGTTTGTCACTGATGTGGAATGACCGATCATTGGTCTTGTACATGCCGCTTACCAAAACATTTTGTTGATCTTTATCAAGCTTCTCTGAAATATAAAGAAAAATATCGAAACAATTTTTTTTCAAAGTGATATTCATTAAGACCAACCAGAAATGACACATTTGGATGTTGTCGATTTTCTTGTCTACTTAGAAGAGACAAGTGGTGATATGGATGGTGATTGATTAGAATAATGTGTAGTTTTGTTTCATGACATTTAATATGTTTTTATGTCATATTTGTTTCATGAGAAATGATGTCGTCACAATCTTCCCAAATTAATAAAATATGAATTTATTTCTCTAAGTCGAATGTTTCTTTTGTTTTATTTATTTATTGAAAAGAAATATGGATATTCGCAAAAGAAATAATGAAGATATATTTCTTGTAGACAATGCAATAACACATAACATTTTTAATAATGAAAAATATTTTGCTTACTTATCAATTAGAGAAGAAAATATTAATATAATAACAGGTAATGCAAAAATGATTGAAGGCTTCGGAAAAACGAATATAATATTACAACAAGGGACACTAATTACAAATTAGTGATGCATTATTTTCGTCTAAATCACCAAGATTGAAGGTTCCGGAAGAGCGAATATAGTATTACCACAAGTGACAATAATTACAATTGGTGATGCATTATTTTCATTAAAATCATCAAGAAATTTATTAAGTTTTAAGTATATTCGGTCTAACGGATATCATATTAAAACAACTAATGATGGTAATTAAAATTATCTCAACATTACAAAAATGATATCGGATAAGAAAAGTTTTTTTTTTTAAATTACCAGTATTGTCCTCCGGATTGTACTATACAAATATTACAATGATTCATGCTATTGAAAATATTATAATGATGCATGCTATTGAAAATAAAAAAAGGTATGATATTACCTTCATAGTTTGGCATGACCGGTTGGACCATCCTGGATCAATAATGGTATGTAGAATAAATGAAACTTCAAGTGGTCATTCCTTGAAAAACCAGAAGATTTTTCAAGATAATGAATTGTTTCGCATGCTCTCAAAGAAAATTAATTTCCAGTCCATCATTGAACAAAGTTGGGTATGAAAGTGTTAGTTTCTTACAAAGAATTCAAGAGGATATATATGGACTAATTCATCCAACACCATGTGAACCATTTATATATTTTATGGTTTTAATTGATGCGTCAACTAGATGGTCACATGTGTGCTTGTTATCTAGTAATAATTAGGTTTTTGCAAGATTACTTGCATAAATAATTTGCTTAAGGGCACATTTTCCCGATTACCCAATTATGAAAATTTGACTTGACAATGTTGGAGAATTTACATCATAATCTTTTAATGAGTATTCCATGTCGATTAGGACAACTATTGAACATCATGTTGCATATGTTCATACACAAAATGGTTTAGCTGAGTCGTTAATCAAACACCTTTAATTAAATGCAAGACCATCACTAATGCATTCTAAACTTCCTATATTGACATGGGGCATGCAATTTTACATGCAACATCACTTATATGCATAATGACAACTAGTTATCATGAGTTCTCCCCTATTCAACTGGTTTGCGGTCAGTAACCAATTATTTACCATCCAAGGATGTTTGGATGTATAATTTATTTACCCATTTCTCCACCTCAATTCACAAAAATGGGTCCTCGAGAAGAATGAGAATTTATGTTGGATATGAATCTCCATCTATAGTAAAATATTTAAAATCATCAATTGGAGATTTATTTACGGCTATATTTGATGATTATTATTTTGATGAATCATATTTTCCAACATTAGAGGGAGAAATAAAGAAGCTATAAAATAAAATCTCTTGAAAGGAATTGTCACTTTCAATTTTAGATCCTCATTCAAGTTAATGTGAACTTGAAATAAAAAAGATAATTCCTTTACAAAATGTAGTAAATCAATTGCCAGAAGCATTTACTGACCCTAAGTGGGTAACAAAGTCTCATGTACCAGCTATACTTACTCAAGTTAGAATTGATATCCTAGAAGGAAGAAAAAATACAACTGCAAATGAATCTTAGGCACGCCTGAAGCGTGGAAGATCAGCCGGTTCCATAGATAAAAATCCTCGAAAATGAAATGAAGCAAATACAATTGATGGTCCAAAAGAGAAAACAGAATCACTTGAAAATATTAATGAAGCTCTAGAAGAGCCTAATGACATAACAAAAGAAAATAAGGTACCTGAAAAAAATGAAAATGATGAGATCTCAATAAATTATGTCATGACAAGAATAAGATGGAGCCGAAATAAGATAGATGTCGACGATAATTTTTCATATCATGTTCTGCGCGCGATTATAATGAAAATGAGGATCTTGAACCTAAATCTATTCAGTAATGTATGAAGAGAAAATATTGGCCAAAATGGAAAGATGAAATAAATAAAGAGCTTAATTATATTACTCAACGAAAAGTTCTTGGACCTGTAGTCCGTACACCAAACAGAGTAAGAACTGTGGGACACGAATGGGTATTTGTGCACAAAAGAAACGAGAAAAATGAAGTTGTGAGATATAAAGCAATATTTGTTGCACAAGGTTTTACCTAAAGGCCCGAAATTTATTATGAAGAAACGTATTCTCCGGTAGTTGATGCAATTACATTCAGTTATTTTATAAGTTTAACAACATACACAAAAATGGAGATGTGTCTAATGGATGTATTTACCGCATATTTATATGGTTCACTTGAGAATGATATTTATATGAAAATCCCATAATGGTTTAAGGTGCCAGAAGCACAAACTTCTAATTCTCATGAAGTATATTTGGTAAAATTAAATAAATCTTTGTATAGATTGAAACAATCTGGCCGTATGTGTTTCAATTGTTTTAGTATATTTTTGTTGAAAGAGTGCTACAAAAATGATCCATTAAGTCCGTGTGTATTCATAAAAAGATTTGGATCAGAATTTGTGATAATTGCTATTTACGTAGATGATTTGAAAATAATTGGAACTCCTGGAGAATTGGAAAATGCCACTTCTTGTTTGAAAGAAAAATTTGAAATGAAAGATCTTGGTAAAATGAAATTTTGTTTGGGTCTTCAAATCGAGCACACCAAAAATGGAGTTTTTATACATCAATCTAGTTATCTAGAAAAGGTGCTTAAAAGGTTTTATATGGATAACTCACATCCATTGAGTACCCCGATGGTAGTAAGGCACTTGGATGCCAAAAAGGACCAATTTCAGCATCATAAAAAAACATGAAAATCTTCTTGTTCCCGATCGAAGAACTATATTACTATTAATACAAGACCTGATAAATCTTTTGTCGTAAACTTATTAGAAAGATATAGTTCTTGTCCAACAGGAAGATACTAGAATACAATCAAACACATTCTTTGATATCTTCGAGGTACATTGGATATGAATTTATACTAATCAAATTCATAAAATGCGAAGTTAATTAGTTATGCAGATGATGGATATTTATCTGATCCACACAAAGCTCGATCCCAAACAGGTTATTTATTCACTTGTAGGGGTAACGTAATTTATTGGCATTTTGTTAAACAAACTTTAGTTGCTACGTATTCTAACCATGCAGGGATTATAGCAATTTATAAGGCAAGTCATGAATGTATTTGGTTAAGAAATTTAACTCAATACATTTTCAAGATTTGTGGTCTAACTTCTAACAGGGATGTTCCAACCATACTATATGCAGATAATACAACTTGTATAGCTCCTTTCAAGGAAGGATTTATCAAAGGAGACAGAACCAAGCATATATCACCAAAGTTTTTTTTTTCACTCATGATATTCAAAAAGAGTGTGGCATCAACATCTAGAAAATTCAATCCAGTAACAACTTTCCTGATTGGTTTACTAAAGCACTTCCTACATCGAAAATTGAAAAGATGGTACGAAACATTGTTATGCGGTGCTTCAAGAAAATCAAGTGATGTGCTAATCAGGGGGAGTTGGAAACATATTGTACTCTTTAAAAACCTTGCTAAGAAAACCCAGTGGGAAAAAAATAGCTAAGGAAAAGAGTACAATATGTTTCCAACTCCCCCTGATTAGCACATCACTTGATTTTCTTGAAGCACCGCATAAGAATGTTTCGTACCATCTTTTCAATTTTCGATGTAGGAAGTGCTTTAGTAAACCAATCAGGAAAGTTGTTACTGGATTGAATTTTCTAGATGTTGATGTCATACTCTTTTTGAAGTTTTTTTCACTCATGATCTTCAAAAAGAGTGTGGGATCAACATCTAGAAAATTCAATCCAGTAACAACTTTCCTGATTGGTTTACTAAAGCACTTCCTACATCGAAAATTGAAAAGATGGTACGAAACATTGTTATGCGGTGCTTCAAGAAAATCAAGTGATGTGCTAATCAGGGGGAGTTGGAAACATATTGTACTCTTTTCCTTATCTATGTTTTTCCCACTGGGTTTTCTTAGCAAGGTTTTTAACGAGGCAATTGTTTCCAATATCCATTATTAATCATGTGCCCTTTTTCCTTAATAAAGGGTTTTCCCATGAGGTTTTACCGATTAAGGTTTTAACGAGGCATGATACAATCGTCATTCAAGGGGGAGTGTTATGAATTATTATTTAGTGAGTGACTATTGGATTCTCCATATTCCCCCATTACTCTCCATAATTAGTGAACATTATAGCAAACATTATTATGAGTTTTATGAGTATAGTTATACACCACTATAATGAGCATTCATATCATACATCACCTTTCATCTTCTTTGTCTAGTATAAATAGTGAATATTATGTATTGTAAAGTTGGATGATTTCATCACAAGTATTGGAATAAAAGTTCTCTCTACTCTCATGTCTTTCTTTACTTTATAATTTATCTTGTTATTTGATCGTTTTTTACAACACTTAGTGAATTACATCTCAATAGAAACTATTTGTTCCATAGGACGCTATGAGGAATCACACTCGTTAACATCAACCCGCGAAGCCCAAGCCACAAAATTTCTATTGTGAGTATTCACACCTCCCTTATTTTTGGTTTTTAAATGTTTTGGGGTGGAAATCATGCTACAATTTTGATGAACATTATTTGATGAACTTGCATTATGAACTATATGATATGAACTTTTCTACATGAACCTTGTATTATGAACTTTTACTATGAATTTGGTGTTATGAACTTGTATGATAAGTCCCCGGAGAACCGATACAGCCTATTAACTCATAATCAAGCCGATGGTTTTATGGAAATCACTATTTGGGGTCGACAACCCCCACTCTCCCAAAACTGCGAGTGCACATTTCCATGAACAGACATCACAGGAACCATGGACATGATGGAATGGGGCAAGAATGGTCGTTAAGCCTGGTTGTGAACAGAATGCAATGGCATTCATCATTTTCTGAAGTAGAACTTTTATTGAACAAACTATATTTTCTTGTTGAAATAATGTACTATTATAAACCTATGAACTCACCAACTATTTTATAGTTGACGCTTGTTTTTGTATGCTTTTTATGGAACGGTCAGTGAATTAATAGGACACCAGCATGATTTAAGTTGTTGCTTTTGTTATGTATTAAACTAAGTATTGTGAAAACTGAATGTATTTGTTTTGTACGTGATGTAGCCTTAAATCGCTTAATGTTTATGGTTGGTACTCCTATTTACCTTTTATGATGAGACCTTAGCCTGTCAATCTTTGTGTTTCCGCTTGAACGGGGTGTGACAGTAGTGAATTAAGATTGTCATGAATTGAATTCTAAATTGTCTATGAGGATTAGCCACTGCAATAAGATTGCTACAATGTTCATAAGACAAATAGGGATTTTGAGTATTGGATAAACCCACGCTTAAAGAATTACTTCATGGATTCTACATGAGTAATTGTGAGATGATAATATCTTTTATTCTTAAAACGGAGATATATGAGTTGTAATTTATAAGTTGGTTGTGCATTGGTATTGCGAAAACGCATTAGTAACGTGATGTCATAAAACGTAGTGTTATGCATGATTTGGTGAGTAAAAGATACAAGCATATAAATAGAAGTTTATTCATTCCTTTTTTCCCTAATAGGAAAGAGATATCTTTGGGCCCATTGATGATTTGTTGCCGACATCTGAAGTTCTTGGCCAAGCCTTGACTAAATTGTTGCGTTCAATTATTAGTCAGAATTCGGTCGTCATAAATCAGGAAAATTGAGAAACGGAATCTTAGACTATGAGATTGGTTTTAATCCATGTTGCATGTTTATACGATATCTTGTAGAACGAAGGAATATTTGATGACTTATCTTAAGGACAACATCTGATTAGATCTAAGTTCGACAATTTCTTTGGAAAGCACTATTTTCTGTTTGGTTATACTTGCAATTGTAGTTATAGACTTATCCAACTGGGAGAATATTGGATTAAGGTGTCTAAGCTTGTAACTAAATCGGTATAAACTTACAAATAGAAGCAAAGTCCTTTTTGGGTTTCCATCGTAAAAAATAACTAGAAATGATATTAGGAGAGAGAGAGAGAGAGAGAGAGAGAGAGAAATGATTTGTTAATCTATTATGTGATTAATATGTTAATTGGAAATAAATAAATGATGTGTTAATTTGTTATGTGATTAATAAATTAACATGAGATCAATAGTTAAATAATTGATTTGTTAACTTATATGGTTAATAAATTAATAAGAAATCAATAAGAATTAATTTATTATTAATTAGAATTAATTAGAAATTAATTTAGGATTAATTGGAATTAATTAAAGGTGCAAGTGGTAAATTGTAAGTATTCAATAGTTGAACAAAAGAAGGGAATTTTAGAACCATCCAAGGGTTGACGGTTTTGGAGGCTCTTCTAGGGTTTCTAAAAGCCTCCTGGATGCAAATAAGGAAAGGATTTGAATTGAGATTAAATTTATTATTTAATTAATTCAAATCTTGATTTGCCTGCAAGTTGCCTAAACTATAAATAGGACCCATGGGCTCATTATTTTAATTGATACCTTTATCATAAGGCTTAGGAACAAAATTTCCTTCTCCTCCCTCTCTCTCCTCATCATTATAGGGTTTCTAGGATTTTGGATACAAACCATTAGAGGCACTAAACTTTTGGTCCTTGTTTTCCAAGGTTTGCAAGAAGGATATTGGTGTGATTATTTGCTATAATAATCAAGAGGTATGTAACCCTAATCCTATGCATATTTAGATTATAATAGGTTACCATTAGGGCTCTTGATGTTCATAGTTTATTGCTATCAATTATAGAAAACATAGATCCAAATAGGTTGCATGCGAACATAAGAGTTAAGTAATTTTTTCCTCATGCATAGATTTATAACCTATAAAATTCATCATTTCTGATACTCTCAAACGGTTCTCCCACACTTGGAATCAACCCCTCCCTAACGACTTCAAGAATTCCACTACATGTCTACAATCCCTAGCGACAACACCCTAAGATTTCCAACTTGTGATCACAATTCATATTAATAAACATTCCTACCATAAAACATTCTCAAAGTAATATTGTAATCTTAAATAATCGAATAGATCCTACAATTGCTCAACTGATTGAACCAAACTTGCTGTTTAAAGGAAAACTCCATAATTAACCTAAATGTTATCAGAATCGAGATTAGATTGACTCTTTTTCCAACCCTACTGGCGTGACCTGCTGAAATTGGATTTCACATAGATCTGAATCCATTACAAAATACTAGTCAAAGTTGCTCTGACACTCTAACCAAAGGTCCAAAATATCCATTGCTCCACACTTGAAGAAAGATTGATGCACCCACAACATCGTCAATTGATAAAACTTGACAATTCTCGAACAATCTCAAACATTGAACAAAACCAGTGTGAAAGTGCATCCACCACACCCTGAAGTAGGCTGATAAATCAACAATAGCTCTACCCTTACAAATGATTGCGATCAGTTCAACGAGCTAACTAAACATTGAATTGATATTCAACCTGAACGACACACGCTCCTCTTAACGCTATTTCGTTGTCCTAGAAGGGACAGTCGGCCACAATGAGATCTTTTTCTAGAAGCTTCTGACGCAAATACCACGCGCACAGGGGCGGAGCTTGAACAATTGATTTTTTTTTGGGGGGGGGAAGTATTAAAAAACTTAATTTAAAGTTTTTACACATAAAATAAACATTTTCCAACAATTAAAAACCAAAAATACCTATAATTACGGTTCTTACACATAAAAAAACCAAATTTTTTTCAGCAACTAAACACCAAAAATACCTAAAAGAAAAATTACAACTCAGCCCGACGACCTTTAACATCTTTAAATTCATCAATTACTGACTTTGTATCAATGTTTTCAACAATTTCTCTTTCTGTGTAAACCACTAAGTTGTTTGCGAGAAAGTCATCTGACATCTTATTGTGAAAGCGGTTCTTGAATATTTTCATTGTTGAAAAGCCCCTTCTCTGTTGTTGCGGTAGAAACTGGAAGTGTCAAGATTAACCAAACCACTCTATCAACTAAATAATATGTCTTACGTTTATGAGTTTCTACAAGACACTTGCATAGGTCAACAATAGTTGATACACCACTTAGCTTGGGATTCTTTGTCATATCGTTATTAAAAATATCCAATTGATATCATAATTAAATTCTATCTTGCTCCGTAAAATCCTCAGGATAATACTTCTCAAAAAGAAGAGAAATCTGATCAATGTTAATCACTTTAGGGTGTTCTTTTGAAACTAAAGTAGAACTAAGACTTAACAACTCCATCGCTTGATCATTGAATATACTATTCAACTCATGTAACTGTTTGTCTAATGTAAATGTAAACAAATCTACTCGATAAAAATGTTCAAAAGTAACATGATTATCGTTTTTTCGAGGCCGATATCGAGTAGAAGTATATGAAGCTTTCATATCCAGCATATCTACTTGATATTTCTCACAAAATAACTTTACATGTGCAAATAAAGAATCCCATCTGTTGTTCCTGAATCATTAAGAATCTCCTTTGTAGCTGAAACTAACTCCATGGCATTAAGAATATCTTGGGATTTCTTTTGAAGAGCTTGAGAAAGTATATAAGTTTTTCCCGTTACTTCTTTCATCAAGTGAAGAATAAACACAAACTCAAATGATTTCAGGAAAGAGTAAGTGGCATCAGCATCTTCGCGTTGAGAATAAGTAGTAGATACATCATCAATTATTCCCTGTAGAACAACACGAGTACAATCAAACATGTTGA
Organism: Lactuca sativa; assembly: GCF_002870075.4. Classification (NCBI taxonomy): domain Eukaryota; kingdom Viridiplantae; phylum Streptophyta; class Magnoliopsida; order Asterales; family Asteraceae; genus Lactuca; species Lactuca sativa. The sequence continues at coordinate 260,567,644 of NC_056627.2, forward strand.
GCAAACTGCAAATGGAAAGAAAATGAGAAACCCAACGTGTATCACCAGCTCTTCTTAATGTCCCAACTTGATTCAATCCTTTACCTGATTCGATTTCACCAAGTTCCAATAAATGTTCAATCTGAATTGTTTTTTCCTTTTGTAACTCATCATGACGCTTACTAGAAGCACAAACTACATTAATTGTAAAAAATAAGTTTGTAAAAATTAGTGTATATGAATAATTTCCCTTGAAGCAGCCACCAATGCTAGTTGTAATATGTGAGTGAAACAGTGAACATAATACGCATAAGGAAAATCCTTAAGAACAAGTGCTTGTAATCCATTCCATTCCCCCCTCATATTACTAGCACCATCATAACATTGGCCATAGATTTTACTAACAGCAAACTGATAGTGCAAAAGTTGGCTCCACATATTTGTTTTCAAGGTTAATGATAAGGTGTCCCTAACATGAACCAAATCCAAGAACCTTTCCTATATGATCCCTTATGCATCAATAAATCTCAAAACTATAGCTACTCCTTTTTAGACTCATCTTGTGACTCATCAACCATGACACAAAATTATGAATCCTCGACTTCACTACGAATATGCTTCCGAACTTTATTTGCAATAATACTAAGAATTTATTTTTGAATATCTCTGGAAGTATACTTTGAATTATAAGGAGCTTTCTCTAATATAACATTTGCAACATCATCATTATAAGATACTAGAAGTTTTAGTAGTTGAAGGAAATTACCTCGATTTTTGGAATTAGGCGTTTCATCATGTGCTCGTAAAGCACAAGCTTGGATTGTCAACCAACGAACTGTGTCAATTGAAGCTTTTTATTGTAAACGGTTCTTCAGTATTTGTGCTTCATTTTGCTTCACTATGATATTTTCAATGTGTGTTGCTTGATTCATCAAGTTTTCAACAAATGTAACATCATTTCTATGTTGTAAACAACCTAAGTGCTTTAAGAATGCACAATTTTTCCCATCATTAACTTTTTTCCAATTGTCAAATCCTTTAACAGTAAATGCATCGTAACCATTTCACAGACTTGGTTTATCATTAAATATATAACAAATAAAACAATAAGAAACATGTGTTGTTGGAGAATACTCTAAAAAATTAGGGAAAATGTTGAACCATAAATTGGAATCTACGAGGATGTTTCTCTGAACCTTTAGCATGATATTCTTGAAGACGTATTGGAAAGGTCCTAAAGTCATATAAGCTCGTCTTACTTGTTCCCTTAAATTAACCGGATATTCTCATATTTGTTTTCGTTTAGCGGGATCTCTTTCTATATTTTTAAGATCCACTTCAGATTTGCTTGTTTAGCTTCAAAATATCATATTCTTGTTAATTTTCATGTTCTTGCGGTTGCAGCTCACTTGTTGAAGCTTTGTGACGTTTACTGTGTTGATTTTCATTATGAGTTTCTTCATCATCATTCTTTCTTTTGAAAAAAGAATAAATGGTTTTCATCTTTCCCGTAAAATTGTAAGCTTCGTATGATTGTATCTATAAAAATCAAAATTGAAATCATAATCTCATATTTCATAAAGCAACAACCCAAATTCTACAAAAATGCTTATTTCTACAAATTTTATTTTTGCAAAAATTTTCAAATTTCTAAATTCAATTAACCAACAATGCTCCTAAATTCTACAAATCTTATTTATGAGAAATCATTTAACTAACAATGCTCCTAAATCCTAACAATCAAAAATCTAAATAAATTAACTAACAATTACATGATAAAACAGAAATGAAAATAGTCAAACATTGTTCATTTTGATTTATGAGAAAATAGTCAAACAGTTCAACAGAATTGAAATCAATCATTGGTTCCAATAGGGACGCAAGGTGGTTAAACAGAATTGAGAGATTATGATTTCTTCATTCTGAAGACAAAAAAAATAGACAAACCTAATTAAGTGATTACTAGATAGTGGACATGATCAATTGATTCCGACAGGGGCGCAGAGCAGCAGGCTTTCAGCGACAAGATATGCAGACTTCAGTGTGTAGCACAACAGTAGGCAACACCATAACAACGTTGCTTTGGTCGAATTACCAATGATGATTGACGATGACTCAATATTAGATTATCTAAATCTTTGATGACAATCACAATCCCTTTTTTGTTTGATTCAGACTATTGGAAAGCACTGGGGGGCCATCCCAATTTATTAATGTATATGGCTTAATATGGATAAAAAAACATAAGCTATTTAGACTTCTAATAAAGAAATCAGGGGGCAGAACCCATCATGGCCCTATATAACATTCGCCCATACACGCACACAACCTTGAAAGCATGAATCAGACAACAACTAATGTTGCACCCACTCCTAATCAATCTCTTAATCCTTTCCATCATAAAAGATCTTAACAATCTCGAATACCAAAAATCCAACGAACTTACACTGCAACTTCTTCTGACCCATTGTGTTGGAACCATTAAATTTAAATTGGTTGTTGACCCTTCAAGAAGAACACTAAGTCCTCTCTTAATTAGGGATTTCTCCCTCATTGGCCGATTTCTTCCACGTCGACGCCTGAAACTGGTTCATCCAACTACCCTCTAAACATGGCTCTTAGTATGAAAAATGGCATATGACAAATCTTTGAATAATAGCCAACAACCTAAAACAAAATCCTGAACCTTAGATGGAGACGTCAGAAACCTTCCCAACATTATAGCTTCCGACCCTTCAAGAACAATCCACATACCTTTTGATTTACATAGCATCCCGAAGGCTAAAACCTTGATCCATTAAGACCTACAGATGCTAAGATAATAGTTCTAACATACTAACTATAAGAATGACTATCCATTTGTTGACACCACATTAATCAAGTACATATCCATTCTAGATAAAAATGAAGATCAAAATTCATACATATGATTTCTTGCCACTCAACCTTGACCTCGTGCCGGACAATTGGTGTTGGGGATTTTACTCCCTCCGTTGACCATGCAAGACAGTCGGATTTGAGATGAATCGGATGGTGACAATGAAAACATGTTCGACCCTTCTTGCAATCACGGACGGCATGCCCTTTCTTTCCATAATTGTAGCATTTGAACTTGTAGCAACCAAACTCGTGGGTTCGACCACACTTTCTGCAATATCAAAGTCCCCCTGACTTTCAGTACCTAGGTTAGAAACCTTGAACTCTTTTTACAACGTTGAAAAAGCTTAACCATGAGCCCACTTTCTCTTTTGGTGTCGTATTCCTACATCAAGATCTCTTCCCCTATTCGCCTAAAAAATCTCTTCCACAGTCCGAAAGGCTATAATTCGCTCCTCGAAGTTGACAATCATCATTTCAAAGATTCGACCAAATATACTAGGCAACTCTTCCAGTAATATCTGTGAAACCTCAGTGGTCATCCAATCGCGTAACCTTGTGTCATCTGTATAAATGTCGGAGGAATCTGCTTCCCGCCCATACATTGACATCCTATTGAACAAGACCAAACTATTATCTCATAAACAAAATGTCATCATTAATCCAACACACTTTACCCACTATATAGAAACCCACACATCAATCCTCTTCTGGCTTCTTAGAATCCTCATGACTTTCCTTGATTCAAGTATTGATTATGTTCTTCCAGTAGTGTGGGCCCAATACTACCTTCCACACCTATCCATACTTTTCTCAATAATCATCCTGAATCCTCTAAGTCAACTCCTCATAATGATACTCCTAAAAATCCACTAAACAGCACCCCATTCATACAAAAGCACTTCCTAGGCTCTCCTAGGATCCCCAACTCATCCTGCCATCAGATGTTGAAGGACCCATACCAATGTTAGCTAACTACATCATGAATACAATTACATGCAACCAAGCTTAAATAATCCTTCGACTAAAAGACCCAGCCCTACAACAGTTGGACTCAAATGAGAGTTGCATAATAGGGCCAAATCAAACGCACTAAGATTATTTAACCTTTGTAGCATGTAACTTAACGTATTCATTTAATAGTTAACTCAAATCAATATGAGTCCCACAAAGCAAGCAACATTCGATCAGAAGAACTCTACATGAAACAAGGCATTGAAAGGAATCTTCCCTAATAAGCATCTCTCCAAATGGGCATTGTATCATGGAATCCTGAGCGTATCTTTATTCTAAATTTAACATGCATTTCTAACATATCACCAATACACATAACACATGTGTAGGTATCTTGAAGAATAACTTTCCTTGAGCTCCAACTGGTTGTACACTACATACTCTCCTTTAGTTATTTTAAAGTTAATTATGGAAACTACTTTGCAAATCCATAGTTTGAGTATGGAATCACACAAGTGTTCTTCCAGTTCTCTCAAACCATGGCTTTAATACCAACTTGTAACATCCAAAAAATCATAGTAAAAATTTTCATTATTCAAAACCATTTTATAATCCATAAGTCATACAAAACATTGTTTCCAAAAAACATAGTTATCAAATCAGAGTACCCAAAAACACATCTCTACATAAATCCCACGATGATATATACAATGACACCTTCGCCTTTCCCCGATCATCTAATATACCTAAAACCATGAAATCAAACTGTAAACCAAATCTTAGTGAGCTCCCTCAAAATACCCCACCCAACATAACATATACAAACATGCTTGCTAGGTGTATAGTCTCCCGACTGGATTACCCCTGGCCCACAGTCTCCTGAATGGATTGCCCTAGCCCACAGTCTGGATTGCCTTGGGTTTGTTGGACTACAACACAAAGAAGTAACACCTCAACCCACCCGTACTATGTCAACATATGCAACGGAAAACATATAACCAACAAATACAGGTAATCATATAGACTTACCAATCTATCATATAACTATAGCATAACATCATCCTATATACCATGATACATACCACAACCTAGTGGGCCGACATTGGTGCCTTCGACCCATAATTACAATGAGGAAAACTCACCTCAAAGTCCAGAAGATGGCTGAACAGATCATTGCTCCAAATATCAGCTCTACAGGTCACCTATACAACAAATAGTGACCAAGTCTTTACGTACTACTCAAAATACCCCAAATGACCTACAGTCAAACATGCTCAAAGTTAGTAGTTAACGATCAAAAAGTCAAAAGTCATCATTCAGTCAGATTACGCCATGTGTAATAGCTCTACGGCCTACGTAGAGTCTGAGGGGGCAAAATTAGGGAAAAATGAGGCTATGCCTCGCATAGGGAAGATTATGCCCCACGTAGTGCCTGATGTCCAACTTTTCCATTAAGCTCTTAATATAGAAAGTCAATCCTTCAAACTTTCAAATATGGACCTCTACAATGTCTTATTGGATAAAGTTTCCAAATTTACCCATTAAGGCGCTCCCATCAAGAAAGATCTAAACTCTATGCACTAAAATGACCAAAAATGCTAACACCACATCCATGGCTTAATGAACAAGCATCAAAGCACAACTTTCCAAGTTCAAAAAGTCCCAAGAGTGTTCCATATACCTTAAAAGGTGCTAGAGTTGCCTTAACTCCCAAAACACAAGCTCAAGGGACCAAAAAGTGACAAATATGAAAATTAACAAGATCTATGAAACCAATGAGCAAGTTTGAAGCTTTTTACTCACAATGGTCCATAAATGAGGACCTTTTTGGATCTATACTTGAACCCTTCTTCTATACACTTTGCCACCATCTCGTTCTCAAGATTTCATATTCCAATGGAAAAATAAGCTCATAATTGATTCCAAGGCTCAAAGGAAGTCAGATGAGGCTAGGGTTTCTCAAGGATTGATCATACGTGATGGAGGATGGTCATGAGAGGGTTTCCAAGAATTTAAAGCCCTTAAATAGGGCTCAAAACCGAAGAATTAGGGTTTTTATCTGCCGCGATTATCCACTGCGTAGCATAACCTACGCCATGCGTAGGTTATTAAACTCATGTCCATAATTCTACATCTACGCCCTACATAACTTTCCTATGCTCTACGTAAATTTCATACGCCCTACGTACGACAAAACCACCAACTTCCAAGTCAACTTCAAACAAACTTAACTTCTTCGTTTCAACTCCGTTTTCGGCGTTATTTATATGCACGGAAAGGTATTAACGAACCCCACAATCCTATCTAGTTATATTTGGCTTAAAATATGTCGAACTAAAACCATTATCCATGCAAGAATCCCAATATAACACTTTTCCCATATTACACTTTTCTTTGAGACGCAATTCGAGGGCTTTAAACACTTACTGTAACATTTCCATCATTCGATATGGGCTGACCTCTATTCCCTTGTCGTTGTAGACCTTTACTCGATCCATTTAAGGCCTGGTATCCTGATAAAAGAAACATCCAAAACTAGTTGTTACAACTCTCCTCACTAAAATTAGATTTCATCCTTGAAATCCGACTTGGTTAAAATATTAATTGCACTAACACAATCCATATGATCCTGCAATCCTCTTCGTGTAATCAATGCATCCAAATCAAAATAGATAGACCACACATAACCCAATTGATGTCAACAACAATCCAAATGCTTGAAATCATTCAACTGCAACATCCACCTCCCTCTCCCCCAATTGTACGAACCCACTCATAGCAAACTACTCAAACCGGAAAAGAAATTGAAGTTGCAACTGAACTAACTTATAGCTTACCGAATCAAGAATCCATCAACCCAAAATTTCCAGGGTCAAACATAGTGGCTGATGATCATCCATTTGAAACCGCCTAAAATTTCTTAGGTACACATTTAACTACCTGCCAAGTTATCACCATCCCACTACTTCCACGGTCATATCAATGGTCAATTCTGAAGAAAATCTTAGGCATCATACATATGCCCATGTGCTCAGGGGTAAAATTTACCTATCAATTCATTCAGTATTCCTACAATGAACTCTACCGCTGGCAACTCAACTCACTAGAAACAAATTTGGCAACAACGAAAAAAGATCCCCTAAAGAACTCTGCGAGGAACTACCGATAAAAAATGGTGACTTTTCCAACAAGTCATTCATACCAAAACCCGACCCATACCCATCGGCCACTAAGCCATCAATAATATTCCCAAACTGTTCATAATATCCAATTACGCTAAAGGCTAACCGAATTACACCATGCCGATCTACACAACATAACTACCGGCCCAACACATAAGTGAAATCCACGAGGGTCCATGACATGCCGTAACACCATCCAACCATTAGAATCAGAAGCTCACGGTTCCCCAACATTCTTGCCATCACCGAATCTCAACCATGAAGATTCTCGACCAACGCCCAATGGGCCTATAGACATATAGCCATCATCCCACCAAGCTACAAGAATCCAGTTAACATCCTACTTAACACTTACCAAAACCACAAGAGCCATACTATACTATAATACACAACCCCTCCACAGTCTCACAAAAATACCTAGTACGACCTAACATACCCTATAGAGTGCTATGATCCAAGTCGTAGACTTACCACACTTCCACAACCTCCTACCAACCTAGGGAATGTTTCGGTTACCGCCGCAATCTTGCAACATTTCCACAACTGCTATGTGTAACGACCCAAAAACAGAAGTAAAATTTTCCTTTAAAAACCATTAATTTCATTCATTGATTGTACCAAAAGTCATCAATCATTACAATATTCCAAAACATTAGAGTACAAATACATCAAGTGATGAAATCATATGAGGAGGATGTTGTGCCATCACGTTGGGCCCTTCCCTTTTAAACTACAAGTACCTAAAACCATAACCGTAAAATATAAGTATAAAGCTTAGTGAGCTTCACAAATTATCACATACAACATACATATAATATAACAATACATGGTTGTGTCAGATCCGTATCAACCCCCGGGTTATTTATCAACCCAAAATAACAAGTAGATGTGTGGGGTCTGAATCAAACCCCGGGTTTGTATCAACCCCGAGTTCGTAATGACTCCGAGCCTAAACTAGCTTAATACATAAATAATATAATCACATCATACAATAACATACATTTTTTACTCATACAATACAGTGGGTCGGCCTTGTTGCCTTCGGCCCACTTAAGGTGGTAATGAAGACTCATTTCGCAGACAGACGAAAAGCTGAAATGGCACGTTGCTTCGAACTCGTGCTCCTAGTCACCTTTACAAAAAAAAGTAACCAAAACTCTGACTACTATTCAAATACCTAAAATACCCTTAGGTCAAACCCTAGTCATAGTCAACTGAGTCAACCAGGTGGACTCCGTTAGTACGCGGGGACGTACTTCATGTGTACGTGGAGCGTACTTCGTAGTTGACCGAGGATGAGGGACTTGACCTCGTACGCACAATGTACCCCTTAGTACGCCCAGCGTACGCGACTTCTCACCACCCCTCTAATTAAGTGCTTAATCTTTTAAGCACTTACGTCCAAATTTCAGATCTAGGCAACAAAAGATGTTCTCAACCATAAAGTTTCAAAATTTGTGGATTAACATGGCTATTAATTCCTTACCTCCATAAAACCTAGTCTCTTAACCCATTAAGACCATCTAGCACTTGCATGGAGAGAAACTAGTGACCAAAAACACAACTTTGTGATTTAACACCCCTCAAAACCTCTAAAAGGACAACTCAAATGCCTTGGAGTAACTTCTACTCACAAAGACCAAGTTTGGGACCAAAAAGGGAACAAAGTTGAGCTAAAACTAGATCCGTAGGATTTCTACACCAAGGTTGAAGCTTTTTACCTCCACAAGGTGCAGAAGGGGGACAAGATGTTGGTTCCAAAGCCTTAAGTGAAACAACACCACCTCAAGACTCTTCCTTCTACTCCAAAAGTTCCAAATAGCACCAAAAATGGCTCAACAAGCTTCATAATGCACAAACACTCTTTAGGGTTTCTAAATGTGGAAGGAGGTTATGATAAGAAGGTACATGTGGCCATAAATGTGTTTAAATAAAGTCAAAACCCAACATACTAATGCGATCTGGAGTTTGTCCTGCGTAAGAAGGTGTACGCCCTACGTACTCCAGCTGACTCCGAAATTATGAAATTGCTACTGGCGACTAAACTTGAAAACAAGGAACAAATCAAGGGTTGAAAGGAATACATGAATAATAGATGTTACATTTCTCCCCCAGTAGAACTACACTTTGTCCTTGAAGTCTGTTGCCGCGAATAAATCTGGGTAGTGCTCTCGCATCTCCGCCTTCGGCTCCCACGTCCATTCAGAACGCTTCTGATGTTGCCACTGGACCTTGACCAATGACACTTCTTTGTTGCGTAGAGCCTTCATCTTCCAATCTAAGATCACCACTGGTCTCTCCATATAATTCCGGTGATCATCAATCTGAATGTCATCCAAAGGAACAACTGCAGACTCATCGGTGTCACACTTCCAGAGATGAGACACATGGAAGGTGTTATAGATCTGGTTGAGTTCATTGAACAAATCCAACTGGTATACGACCTTTGCCCACCCGGGATGAAATCCTGAAATGTCCAATGAATCTGGGCCCATCTTTCCCTGCTTCCGAAATTAGATGACACCTTTCCAAGGTGACACCTTCAGAAGCACCAAGTCTCCCACCTATAACTCAAGATATGAACGTCGCTGATCTGCATAACTCTTCTGTCGGCATTGTGCGACCTGCAACCTGTTGTGCACATGTTGAATCAACTCAGTAGTCTTGAGTACAGCCTCTGTATTACCCATGACTTGATGTTTGACCTCTTCCCAACAAACCGAAGTCCTGCACCTCTTTCCATACAACATCTTAAACGGTGGTCAGTCAATATTAGCATGGTAACTATTGTTGTAGGAGAACTCGGCCAGTGGGAGGTAAGTATCCCAAATCCATCCAAAATCTAACACACAAGCCCGACGCATATCCTCGAGCGCTTGAATCGTCCGCTCGCTCTGGCCATTGGTCTAAGGGTGGTATGATGTACTAAAGTGCAACTGCGTACCCAACTCCTCATGAACCTTCCTCCAAACCCTGGAAGAGAAACGAACATCCGATCTGAAATCACCGAAACTAGCACTTCATGCCAAACTACTACCTCCCATAAATAGATATTCGCTAACTTTTCTGCGGATCTACTCTCGGCAACCGGTATGAAATGTGCACTCTTGGTCAATCTATCAACAATGACCCAGATAGAGTCAACAGCACGTGACGTCCTTGGCTATCTTGTTATGAAATCCATGGTAATATGTTCCCATTTCCACATGGGAGTGGGTAAGGGATGCAACTTGTCATGGGGTCTCTAATGATCGGCCTTGACTTTACTGCAAGTCTAGAGCCACCGTACAAACCAAGTTATTTCCATCTTCATAAAGGGCCACCAATAACTCAACCTCAGATCCTTCTTCGTGTCCCTTAGATGGATAGAAAACTTTGACTTATGCGCCTACTCTAAACCCTTCTATCTTACCCCTCCTGATGCTAGTAACCAGACTCTACCACATTGAGTCAACAACCCTTGGTTGTCTCTGACAAATAAGGGAACCAGTCCTCTGATCCGCTCAGCTTTCCAGTTTTCCTTTTTCAATCCCTCTACCTGAGCCTTCATGATGAAATCCATCAAAGGTAAAGTGGTAGTTATCCTCACGCAATTGATCCTCATGTTGATCTTGGGTCTTTGAGTAGACCAAAATATCATCAATGAATACAATCACATACCAATCCAACATCGGCCTGCAGACTCGGTTCATGAGATCCATGAACGTTTTTGATGCATTAGTGAGCCCAAATGACATCACCACGAACTCGTAATGACCATAGTGAGTTCTGAAGGTTGTCTTCTATACATCATCATCTCTGACCCTCATCTGATGGTACCCTAATCGCAAATCAATCTTGGAAAATAAGGATGCACCCTAAAGCTGAATAAACAAATCGTCAATCCTCGGAAGTAGGAAATAGTTCTTCATCTTTAGCTTATTCAACTCCCAGTAATCGATGCACATTTTGTGTGAACCATATTTCTTCTTCACAAACAGATATGTTGCTCCCCACGGAGAGCTGCTCAGACAATTAAAACCCTTGTCTATAAGCTCCTGAAGTTGCGTAGACAACTCTTGCATCTCAGGAGGCGTCAGTCGATATGACATCTTGGCTATCAGATATGTACCAGGTCCCAGATCAATCTGAAACTCAACATGCCTCTCAGGAGGCACTCCACGTAAATCCTCGGGAAACACATCATGGAAATCCTGTACAATGGGCATCCCACTAAAATCCGTCGTGTCCCCAACTCAAGTGTCTGCAACATAAGCTATAAACCCAGAACAACCCTGCTATAAATATCTCCTGGCCCTCGCAGGTGAACAAAGAGCTAGCCCATGCAAAGCTCTCTCTCCAGGAATAACCAGTTTTCCCTTACTTGGGGTTCGAACTCTCACCAACTGTCACTCACAATCAATCATGGCCCCAATGGGCCCCAACCAATTCATCCTGAAGATAACCTTCAATCCTCTCATGGGAATCTGCACCAAATCGATAGAGAATCTCCCATTAAACAGATTCAAGACACACCCATGAAAAACCATCGAAGCACTCACAGTATGGTCATCTGCAATCTCAACCTCTAGTGACAAATACAAAGTCTTGGGAGCATCGTAAAACTTCTTGCTGAGCGCAAGAGATGCAAATAATTGAGTGGCCCCCGAATAAAATAGAACATGAGCAATCAAAATATTAAACAAAAAGGTCCCTATATAGAATCAAACATAAATATGAGCAGGAAATAAAGAAAGCAATAAAAGATAGAAATATGACACATACATGTAATCACATCTAATGTTGCACAGGCCTCATTGGGGGGGTCAACTGAAATGCCTTGCTCTTCGCACATAGGGGCCTCCGCCTTGCCCTGGCGACCATCAGTAATCCTCAATGTGGTTGGCGCAAGCGCCACTTCAGCTCCCCCTGACAATCTCGGGCAATCAACATTTTTATGGTCGATCTGATTGTAATAGAAGCAAATAAGTGCGATACAGGGGGAATCCCTACTCATATGACGACTTTTCCCACACCTGTAACAACCTAAACCTGCTGACTAACATGCCCCACTATGCTGCTTCTGCACTTGCTGTAGTGGCCTAGGCCTTGCTGCCCGCAGAATGTGAATAATAAACCTTGGGCTTCTTGGTTTGGCCCACAACAGTCTGCACCTGTTCTGGCTAGCGCTTTGACCGAAGCTCTAGCTTAATTTCCCTCTCACAAGCCCTCTTAATCATACCATTCAGGGTCTTGCACCCTGAAAAGCTCACAAATTCCCTAATGTCATCTCTCCACATGTCATGATACCTCGTCTTCTTCATCTCCTTATCTATAGTGTATTGTGAAACGAACAGAGCCCTCCCTCGGAACTTGGCAGTGATCTTCGCCATAGTCTCGGTAGTCTGGCGAAGGTCCTAGAACTCCCTCACTAGTTGCACCTCGATAGCCGGTGTAAACTCCCTCTGGAATCTGTGAACAAAATCCTCCCATGTCATTACTGCCATTGTCGTTGTCCCAATAGCTCGGGTAACCTCCACCCACCAGTCTTGTGCTCTATCCCTCAACAGGCAGGATGCAAATCCCACCTTTACCCCCCTCATGGAAAAAGCTTGTCCGCTAATAATTCTCCATTTGAGAGATCCAGTGAAGGATAGCGATGGGGTCCTTAACCCTGAAGAACTCAGGAGCTCCACAAGCCTTGAACTCCCGAAATGATGGAGTTCGAGCTCCAGTCTGACCCACAACAACGTAGGCTCAAAAATCCATGATCCACTCATCCATCGGCTCCAAATCCCATCCTTGATGGTACTATACAACACAAGGGTAGCATCCAGGATACCACGAGTAACCTCAACCGAAATGAACTCACGTGGACGCTCATCAATTAGTTATGTGTCTGAGCCAAAAACTGAACTAGAACCAGATCCAGAACCTCCTCGAGTAATCATCACCATTCTCCACACTAAAACACAACATGAAAACAATCAACAAATGACTCGAGGGGACTCCTCTTCATAGACCTCCTTAGAGTTTCCAGATATGCACTTGTATCAGGTACAGGTCTTGTGCTTCTAGTAGTACGGGCCCAATACTACCTTTCACACCTACGTGTACTGCAGTACCTTCCTCAGGGTCAGTCCTAATTCCTCTAAGTCACCGCACTAAAACCATCAACTTAACCCATTCCATACGACATACATATCCTAGACTCTCCTAGGAATCCTTAACCCCCACCACTCGCAATACCATGAACCTCAATCAACACCGCCGGTTGCCATATGCATGCAAATTATACACTAAATAGGATCACATAGACTTTCAAATGATGATTCTACCATAATTCCACAGCCAAAAGAGGAACAAGAAATAAAGCCAAATCGATAATTCTAGGGCTATACAATCCTAATTGTATACAACTTTGAAAGCATACACGTAGCAATTAAATGAGCTGATATCAATTCCAAGTAATACATTGCATCAAGTTCCACTAAGCTATAAGGCATCATGCAAATCAGGAAATACTATCATATGATTCATGAAGGTATCCTTAGCCCTAATCTAGCATACAATTCTCATATCATGCATACTACTCATAAGACATAAGTATGGGTAAATTGGGAACCACCTATTTGAGCTCAGCTAATCGCACGCATCGCACCCCCTTCTTATTAAATAGAATTTATTTTAAAAAGTTTAAATTAATTTTTATTTAAGAAAAACTATCATTTCCTCAGATTAAGTTCTGACACACCCGAGAGTATGCCTGAATCCCTCAAACCAAGGCTCTGATACCAACTTGTAACAACCCAAAAACATAACTAAAAATTTTCATTTAAAAACCATTAATTTCAGTCATTGATTATACCAAAATTCACTAATCATTATAGTATTCCAAAACATCAGAGTACAAATACATCAAGTGCGGAAATCATATGGGGAGGATGTTGTGCCATCACGTTGGGGCTTTCTCTTTTGAATTGGAAGTACCTGAAACCATAAACATAAACTGTAAGCATAAAGCTTAGTGAGCATCCCAAATTACCACATACATCATATATATAATATAACAACATGTGGTTGTCTCGGGTCTGTATCAACCCATGGGTCTGTATCAACCAAAATAACAGCAAGTAGTTGTGTCGGGTCCGTATCAACCCCGAGTCAACTGTGAGCCCAAACTAGCTCAATACATAAATCATACAATCATATCATACAAAATCATATGATAACATATAGTTTTTACTCATATAGTACAATGGGTCGGCCTTGGTGCCTTCGGCCCACTTAAGGTCGTAAGGAAGACTCACCACACAGACAGATGAAAAGTTGAAATGACACGCTGCTCCGAACCCATGCTACTGGTCATCTTTATGAATAACATTTCCAAAACTCAAACTACCATTCAAATACCTAAAATACCCCTGGGTTAAAACCTAACCAAATCCAAGTCAAAGTCAACTGAGTCAACCGGGTGGACTCAGTCAGTAGGGGTGTACTTGGGGTGTACTTTGCAGTTGATCGAGGATCGGGGAGCTGACCTCATACGCGCGACATACTCCTCAGTACGCCCAGCATACGTGGCTGCTTACCATCCCTCTAATTATGTGCTTAATCCTTTAAGCACTTACGTCCAAATTTTAGATCTAAGCAACAAAATATGTTCTTAACCATAAAGTTTCCAACTTTATGGTTTAGCATGGTTATTAAGTCCTTAACTCCATAAACCCTAGTCTCTTAACCCATTAAGACCATGTAGCACTTGCATGTAAACAAACTTGTAACAAAAAACCCAACTTTACGAGTAAACACCCCTAAAAAAATCTCTGAAAGGACAACTCAAATGCCTTGGAGTACCTTCTACTCACAAAGACCAAGTTTGGGACCAAAAAAGGAATAACTTTGAGCTAAAACTAGATCAATAGGATTTCTACACCAAGGTTGAAGCTTTTTACCTCCACAAGGTGCACAAGGGGGGAAAAGGTGTTGGATCCAAAGCCTTGAGTGAAACAACACCACCTCAAGGCTCTTCCTTCTACTATAAAAACTCCAAATGGCACCAAAAATGGTTCAACAAGCTTCACAATGCACAAACACTCGTTAGGGTTTCGAAATGAGGAAGGAGGTTGAAAATAAAAGGTGCATGTGGCCATAAAAGTGTTTAAATAAGGTCTAAACCCTAAAATTTAGGGTTTGCACCTTGGATGTGTACGCCATGCGTACCAGCGTACGCGCAACATACTAATGTCATCCGGAGTACACCCTGCGTATCAAGGTGTACGCCCCCTTACTCCAGCTGACTCCGAAATTACGAAATTGCCACCGAGGACTAAACTTGCAAATAAAGCACAACTCAAGGGTTAAAATGAATACCTGAATAATAGATGTTACAACATGGGCCCAGCCTATGGTCTTGCTAATTTCCCACAAGAATACCTAGCCAAAGATCAATACGAGCCGAACCCCCAACCTCATAGACCCTACCAGGCGTTCTGTCGTGCTTCGAACCCCAGAACCTTCATCAGATAAGAACAGACAGAGAGGTCTTAACACAACCCTCAACCTGAACCTAGCCATGGATCGAAAATGCACCCCTACCTCTTCTTCGCATCCCCGAACGAGATAACATAAATCCTTAACCTTTATCGAAAATTACATGGGTTGGATAGGTTTGAAAAGAAATCACTTGTGTTGGTGGTTGAGATATATGAAATTGAAAGGAGAAAACAAAATTTGACAAGTATCAAGATAAAATGACTCCTTATAATTGGATATTTATTTGTTTTTTGGGTCCTCATAAAAACTAGCATAGTACTACATTGGAGAGAAAAAAAAATTGATCAATAAAATTGAATCATTGATCATAAAAATGATTCATGCTTCAATTTTAATGATTCAAAATTTTTTTCCAATTTTTTTCTCCGATATAGTAATATACTCGATTTTATGATTTGTCTTTTTATTATTTTTTTTCAATTTTTTTAAGGTGTCTTTACGAGTCCTTACCGAAAAAAGAGTCATCACCCGATCTTATATATATATATATATATATATATATATATATATATATATATATATATATATATATATATATATATATATATATATATAAGGTTCTAAATGGCGTGAGACGTGGCGTGGCGGCATGGTCAAGCCTCAAGCTTAACGAGCCATGGCGAGCCATGACGTTTTTCAAGGCGTGATGTAAGACGGCGATTTTGTATTAATTTAAAATTATATTACCACATAAATATAAATTTATATTAAATATAACTACTTTTTATAAGTGTTAGATCAATAACTAGTAACAAAAATTTAACGAAAACTACAATACATGTATCTCCGATTAGAAAAGACATAACAAAGAGCAAAAAACCATGTCTCAAACGAAAAAACACGCGCCATAACACGCCATGACGCGCCATATCACGCCTTGCCACGCGTCACGCCTAACAGCAACGTTATGAGGCTTTTCGTAACGGCGGAGCCACGCCTCACGCCATGACGCGCCTTTTAGAACACTGTGTGTGTATATATATATATATATATATATATATATATATATATATATATATATATATATATATATATATATATATATATATATATATATATATATATATATATATATATATATATATATATATATATATAGTGAAGAACAAAATATAAAATTTATAGATTAACAAGTATCAAATTATTATAAAGGACAAAATTTATAATGTGGCGCATGTGAAGGTAGGGCGTATGACAGCTGTCAGTTGGTGCGCAAAAGCCCCGTTGCGGTGATTCACTATTCGTCGTTTGATTCACGTCCATGTGACCAGGAAAATATGTAAAATAGCAAGAGGCGGCTGATTGGACCATTGTAAGCAACATGAAAGATTATCGTGGTCTGAGTTGTAGCATATACTTATCGTCGCCTTTTACTTTCTCTTTTCTTTCGGATAAAAACGTTGTATTAATTTGGGTTAATTAACTGAAGCAAACATTACAGTTTTGGACCTTTTGGTCCATGTGATTTACACTATTATGCAGTTTTAGCCACACTTTTAGGTTTTTGACATGGCTAGTCTCTTTAATTTTCAGAAGTCACAGATTTGGTTTATGAGATTGTTACCATCAACTTTTTTCTATTGCATACATGTAAAATACCTTTTTATCTCACTTTTGTCTTTTTCATATGAGAAAATGACTTATAAGGATAAGAAAGTTTCAGAAATGTTTAAAAAAGACCATCAAAGTTTTACAAGTTCAAAAAACACCATCTAATTATAAGCATTGTATAAAAGACACAAACCAAGTTTACATTTTCTTCAAATCTAACCGGTTGGTAAGCATCTATAGGTCACAAAAAATGATCTGATCATATTAATAAATGAAAATTATAAATGACATGTCATTTTTTTTTATCTTATGTGGATTAAGTGAAATAGAAATTGATTTTCACATCCTTCTTTCTCAAGATCGTTTAGCGAGAGGGAGGAACCCTCTCTAGGTTTCATTCCTACATTCCATTTGATCAACTTCTTAATTTCTTCTCAAATCCAAATTTCATCAGATGAGATGATGTAACGCCCGTGTTTCTGGACTATACATTATTATAGTGATGTAATAGTCACGTCAACCGTTGTAACCTATTTTGAAGTAATAAAGATGAATTAATTGAGTATTATGTGAATTTATGTGCTTATTACTTATTTTATAAATGTATAATAAATAAAGGATAAAAATAAGCACCAAAATTTAAGTGTTAGATATACTCGATATCTATACATGAAGTGGTAGTGGTCGTGACAAGGATTCCGGACATATAAAGAATGCCAAAATCCGAGCTATAATGAAGAAGTCATAGTCTGTCGAAGTTCCGCAACAGAACCGACACGACACTGCGCGACGTAAATAGTAAATTCAAAATAGAGCGGTTTTTAGCCTTAGCGATCTAAACAAAAGTCGTAGAATGTGTTAAACCGAGAGCATGCATAAAAAGAACACTCAAATCTGACTTCGTATAAGGAAGTTGTGATGTTTTGAAGTTTCGGCTTAGCGATATGTAACCCGAAGTTTGAATATTAGATCGGACGATTTTTAGCCGACACAACCTAAACGAGAATCGAAGGTCTCCTTAATAGTAGCGTAAAGGTAAAAAGACAGACGAAAACAGACGTCGAATGAAGAAGTTATGAATTTTTAACGGGCTAATCATATCCCGGACTGTTAAAAATATAACTTTAACAATAAAGTCAAAATTAGCCGACGGAGTCTAAACGAAAGTTGTAGAGTACGATCCCACCTACGCGTGGATATAAATAACGTCAAAATCGGAGCTCGTATGCAAAAGTTATGAATTTCAGACGTCGGGAAGGAAAAATTGCGAAGCTGCGAGGGATTGATGATGTGGCTCGATCATGGTCATCGCTTGCTGATCACGGTTTAGCCTTCGGATTCGGACATCTGGCCTTGTTATGCCTTACATACAAGGGAACGCCCTGCATCCGAAGAGAACGTTGCGCGTACACCAAAGCCTTCTGCGGTTCCGAATGCGGCCACGATGCACCACCAACGAGGCGACGCCTCAACGTACGAATGCGCCACGTCCGAGGACCTCCGGCCTATAAATTGGGTGCGAGATTTCCAGTTTTTCACATCAAAATCCATACTCTCTCTCACTACTTTCTCTCTCTAGCCTATCCTACCCCCCCCCCCCCAACCCTAGGGACCCCCTAGCACTAGAAGGAAGCCCCGAAGCTCCCGAAGGCTCTGAGAAAAAGAGCTTTTTGGCTCGGAAACGCTGCTCCAGCGAATCCCGGTTTTTAATAAAAATCTGCTGTAAGTGAGATATGCCTACCATACTTTAAATATAGCTTATATGTAAATATAATATCGTTATTATGAACCTATAAATAAGATTTATCAGTAATTCAAAGTCGTTATACTGATTGATCTACTTACGAGAACAATGTCTAGGCTGTGATTTAGTGAGGTGTTTAAAATGGTATTTCCAAACAATATACTTCGTATACCAAACGGATCCTACCTCCGATATCGTACCTGGTTGTTCCTTACTTGATAGATCATGAAGTAGACGTTGAGTTAATGATGAATCTAGGCTAATAATTAGTCGCAATGAATATTAGACTAAAATCTAATAAAATCTAGTATTATTATGAATCTAGGAAAGTAACTATGCACTCACTTGTTACACATAGATATGAAATATTTTATATGAATTACGTGCTATGTGTGCATATTATCTGAATACTTGTTGTCTATGTTGGATGGATGATTTTATACATGTTTTAAATGTTTTAAACTGTATATGTATTTTATATCTACAGAACGTGTTGGGTAAAACATGAGTAGATGTAATAGTTGGGTGTGATGAAATAAAATGACGAGAGGCCTCGATGTTGATGATGTTTCCAGTCATCTGACAGAGTATAAATGACAACAACGGACTTTCCTAGACATTCCAGTGGAACGCTAGCAGGCTCGCAACCTATAGGTGTTTCTGAACAATGTGTTCACCAATGTACTCCATCCCCCTCATGGTTGCCTGAAGGACATTTATTGTTGCGGAACCCCCTTAGCAGTAGTATCCATTCTGATGATGATCCTTACGCTAGGTCCCTTATGATAGGTGTTTAGGGACGTAAAGTGAGGATAACGGGAACGGGTAATCGGGTTATTATTGGTTGATGAAATTAATAAACTTATTTACTGTGGGTTGAAAACCCTATGTACTCACCAGGTTCCCAAGCTTGACCCACTCAGTTTCTTGTATTACAGGTAGTGGCACTTAAGCATAGATGTGATGTTTGGCTGAGGGATTACGAATTATAGGCCTGTAGATATGAATAAATGTTGTAAGGCTTATATTGTACTGCTTATGCTTTTGATTTTTATCGAACATGACATCTCGAGGTTTTTAATGAAACACATTTCTTCGGAAATACTTTGATAAATCTTTATCATATTTTCTTTTGGGAACAAAAAATTGCAACACTTTTATTTAAAATACTACTCTGATTTTTAAACAAAGCATAAACAAAATTGATCTTTTATGGTTGTGAAAATGGGGATGTCACAGATGAATTGACCCAATTCCTTTGTAGGTTCTTTTCATCGGATTTTTAATCATAAATTCCATAAGTTAATCATGATTTCATTCAATCTATTAGTATCTTTCTAATCGTTAACAATAAGGGTGCCTAAGAAAATGGGAGTGGTGGTGATAAGGGTATGTCTGGTGCTCCTCTTGGAGCGAAGAACAAATACAGAATAATGGATTCACAGCTTAATGATTACAATGATGATGATTTGAAGGTTGTACCGTACAAGTAGACACAACAGGAAAGGAGCAAAGGTACAAGAAAATATGTATTCTCATGTGTTGTATTTGCATCGCTCATCAATGTCCTCCATGGTTATGGTACTCGATCCTTTTCTTATCTCTTTAATGGTAAGTCAAACCTTCAAATCCAGCTTTAAAATTCTATAGCCGATAGGCAAATGTACAACGTTTCAGCTGATGTTACAGCCATGTTTTCTGGATGATTTAAGGTTTGACTTTATTCATCCCATGATGTAGTTGGTATTTCCTTTGAATCCATCCCAAAACAAACCAAAATTTTGAATCATGTTCTTGTTCGAAACAACAAAGATTCATGTGATTCATGTGTTTTGGTTGTCATCCGTTTCCAAGTTACACCACATAAATGCTATAATAAAATATGGAAATTTGATTAAAGAACTATTGAATTTTCAGATGTGGGTGTTATGATTGGAGCAATTATATTTATCCAAGAGGATCTCAAAATAACCGAGTTTCAAGAAGAAATTTTCGTGGGAATCTTGAGTGTCATCTCTCTATTGGGAAGTCTAGGTAGGGCTCGTGCCTCCGATGCACTTGGTCGGAAATGGACAATGGGGATAGCTGCAATTATATTTCAGGTCAAATAATGGGTTAAAATTGGTTTGGGAGGAAATGAAAGAAGACAAATGCGATGTCTACCACTCTTATCCCATGTGTTAAATTGTTATGTCAACTAAGCAGTTTTTAATCCAAGTCATTTTTTCACCCACAAGAACCGGTTACTATTAGGTTGGATTTGAACAAAAGTTATACTTGGTTGGTGTTTTTTATACAATGCCTTTAGTTGGATGGTATTTTTTCAATAGAAAAAACTTTAATGGTGTTTTTTGAACATTTTTGAAACATCCTTATCCTTATAAGTCATTTTCCCTTTTCATATTTCAGTATTATTTATTATCTGTTCTAGTAAGTGTGCCACCACAGACCACACTCCGATTTTAAACCCACCCACACTCCACCAACAACCATTGACTGACACTACTATTCCTCCAACTTCCACCAACCAACATCAATTGTCGCCACCGACTCTACCATTGTTGCCACCGACCCTATCATAGTCACCAATTAGTCAATCACCATCAACACTATCACAAATCACCATTGTTAATCACCAACATCACCGATCACTATAAAAAAACACCACCACCAAATTGAAATTCCTAACCAAAAATTAAAACCAAATTAAATCCTAGCTCAAACAATGGTGACTTTAAGCATCTTTCCATCATATTGATCAACTCAATCACACAAACATCATCCACACCCACACAAACATCGCCTATGATGGCTATTGAGCACTACAACATTCCTATGGTGTACATGCAACCCTAATGCTTTGGATCTAGGTTTTTCTCAAGTTATACATGCAAATAATCATCCAAAGCATAAACCCTAATAACTAGCATACCAATCTCGAAATTCATATGTAAATAAGGGTTTGGAATCTTATCTCACTTGTTATGTAGCAATAACAAGAACAATCCACAAAGTCCTTGACTCTTGAAAGCTTAGTGCCCCAAGTGTTGCACCTCTAATGGAGTCACAAACACCACTAGCAACAAAGAAGAATATGAGAGAGAGGAATAGCCTTCAAAAACGTCTATGACTCTCCAAGAAATCATTGGGACGTTTTTGGGAGCCTTTTGGGTTCTTTTTATAGTTGAGGCTTCTAGGGTTATCAACTTGGAAACCCTAATTCCCTTGCTTAGGCCCTAAGCAACATATGGACTCCTTAATAAACAAGCCTTGGACGAAATCTTTATGGACTCTCATAGAGATTTCGTCCAACCTATACCAATAAGGTCCATGAGCCCAAACTATATATATTACTGATTTACATACTCAATCCCTGTTAATTTAATCAGTCTCTTTTGATCACAAAATTAATTCCAAATTAATTTTTGATCAATACTAATTAAATAATATGATTTATCAATTAATATATTATTCTTATAATATATTAATAAATCATAATTAATCCTCTTTCTCCATAATTTATCGTATCAGTTGCCATAGTGAAGGCAACCCAAAAGGACCATGCTCATAATCAGGTCAAGTACATACCAAAATAGTTATGGACTTAGACACCTAATCCAACAGTCTCCCATTTGGATAAGTCTGATAACTTTTTTGCAAGTACGACTTCAGAACTTGATTAGCAATCGTAGCTTTCAAAAGTCGTTGTCGAACTTTGATCTTATCAGCAACGTGTCCTTTAGATAAGGGATCATATATTCCTCTATTCTAGATATCGTATAGACTGAGACATGGATTATAATCATTCCCTCTGTCTATGTGTTGTTTTCCGATTTCCGATTTAAGACGACTGAATAATTCGACAAATAAAATAAGTCCTGGCTTGGCCAAGCGCTTTGGGGTGTTATCACTAAATCATCGAGGGGCCCACAGATATTGCTTTTATCCTCTTAGGGTAAAAGGAACGGATAAACTTCGGCTCATATGCTTGCACTATTTACTCATCAAATCACACACAACAATACATTTTATAACATCAAGTTACCGATGCGTTTACGTATTATCAATGTGCAACCGACTCGTAAACAACAACTCATATCTCTTCGTTTCAAGAATAAAAGATATTATCGTCTCACTAATCACTCGTGATAAAATCCATGAAGTGATTCAAGTGAGCGTGGTTTTAATCCAATACTCAAATCTTATTTTAGGAGCACTCGCGAACACTGCAACAAACTTTTGCTATGTCTAAAATGCTTCATATAATCTACAGTCGGATTCATGACATTCATACCTAATTATCTACTTCCAAAGTATGATTGACTATGGATGTTTGAATAACCTAGTTATTTGTGAAGTCAAAATATGCGAAGTGAAACACAAGAATAATCGAATCCAATATGGCCCCAAAACTTTTGAGTATAAATAAAACACCTTTTATTTAATCACCATATTGATTACAAATTATTCATTGTATAATGTTTCGAGTAATCAACTTAATACTTGAATTGAAACAATAGTTATCCCATGCTCCAAGCATGCATACTATGTTTACCTATGGTCCTTACTTTGTGAAATATATCAATTGAACACATTTTCAAAGATGCTCATTTCACAACTCCCAATCCTTATCATAAGTGTATGAATACCAAATTCTTGCTATGTGCTGGATTCTAACATTTTATGCAATGATGCTTTTGTAATGATATAGCACCACAGTCACCAAGTCTTTGCCAATGATATTAAAAAGTGCTCTATTGGAGATTTTTTACAAGACAACTCCATAGATATGAAGTCTCACATTCAAAGTACAATCCTTTGAACATCCTTCTTGCATAAAAGTTTCTAACCTACACATAGATTCTTAATATCCAACTCCTATTATGGAAACATTTCCATATTTTCCATATGAAAACCCATTCAAAATAGAATCCTATCTTAATGTCGATATGTTTCATCCAATATTATACTTCCAACTGTCCACAAGTGATCAATCCTTGGCGAACCTTAGATTGTCCTTGACAGTTGTTTAATTAATTTTAGTCATATCCGGTTCTAGTCCTTTTTCCCACTTAATGACCTAGGCATTTGCAAAAACCAGAACGGACGAATATTACAACATATGCAATCGATCCCATACCCAAAGCGTATGGGATACGATAGATAATGTCTTACATGAAGACATGATACTTTACCAGTCTCCTGCTATAATATTGTTATATAAAGAATTTCCTTATGTTGAACCTTTTCAACATAACATTCATATATGTCCTTTGACTAAATTTCATTAAAAATTTTCAATCTAATCTTTTAGATTTGAAATGAAGTATAAATTTCTCTCCCTTAATTATAGCAAAACAACTTTTCAACCTCTGCAACTTTGCAAATTGAAACTTTTGTTTTCTATAATTAATATTGCGAACTTGCGACACTTAACATAATAATCATGATCCCACTAACATGATAATTATATCCTTACCAGCATAACACTTATGCTCCCACTAGCTTTGACATGTATTCAGAAATCAGCTGGACTTCTAGAAATCAATACTCTTTTTATCTTCCTTAACCAAAGTTCATATTTCTGACACAAGACGCTTCAATAAGCTTTATCTAATCTCCTCAAACTCATACACCTTTCCTTGGATAACTCACATGTGTGTCTAAACAATTTCAAAACTTACAACAATAAGTCTTAATTGTTCAAACTAATTGCCAAGTCTCATAATTCGAACTATGAAGAGGTATGCCGTAATCATAATCGAATTTGAGAATGCAATTTACACAATTGCTATCTCCTTAAAATCTTCTTAGTGGAAGCGTTTCCTCACAATCATTTTCATGAAATGGAGAGAAACCTTATCACTTAGATTTTATGGTGTATGTGTGCCTATCCATGTGAATTTGTCATAACCATAATCATAAGACAATGTTTGTGACAAATCCAAACTTATATGGACTGAACTTGTTCAATCTTTATTTCTTGCCATCTGGGAGCACAAGGGCCTACCATGTCTTCCAAGTAGTTGAGCAACTCACCCACACAGATCAATGAACTTTCATTGATTAAGGTGCTTGGCCTGTATGCATTAAAATGAGAACTCATAGAACTCACATGCATAGTCAGCTCAACTTGAATGGCACAGAAACAAGAATGTGTCAACACGATAGGCCATAAACCTCAAGTCATGTGCTAGTGTTAACAATAGGTTTACTTTTGATTAGTTCTTGAAACTTTTCAAGAACATTTAGACTCCTACGGACCTCTTGACATATAAGATTCTCTTTTCAAGAAACATTCCTTGATAAACAAATATTCAAGAGTTAGTGTGGATTCTTATCAAGACAAACACAATTGGTCTTATTTGTTCTTTGTCTTACCCATGACATCACAACTTACCAATTTAAATGTGCAAGTGTAAGAAACTTTTCTGCTCCTTATTTAATATGTGTTATAAACTTTCTTAAAATGATGTCACTCAAGTCACAATCTTGGAGTAAGATCCTAAGACTTGATTTTGGAACGAAGTATGATTCACCTTTTGATTTAACCATTTCAACAATTTCCTATTCCTCTTCTTATCCATACTAGTGCACTAAGGTGTCCATAGAGGATCAATTATGACACGGTTTCAAAATCACATAGTTAATCATAAAACATGATACTTAAGTACTCTCCCTTATTTTCAGATTGGAGAAACTTTTATCTTTCTACCTAATTGATTCTTTTTATTCGTTCTGTTATACATTGAAATTAACCTTTTCAATGATTCAGAATTACACTTAATATTGTAAGCATAACCATATTTACTAAACTTTTAGCAAATCATGACGGATATTCTTATCGTTCTTTGTGGTGGACTTGCCTAGTGCACAACAATGTATACTAGTGCTCCCATTCCTTCACTTAACTCACATACTTATGTGAACAAGGAATTAGTCTTAATTTCCCAAATATGAAGGTTCTTATTAATCATACAATACAAGGCGCATGATTCCAAGTTTCTTTCCAATTGAAACTTGGGTGATGAGAATCTTCCTTATTTGTGAAGTTCTGACACTACCACAAATAACGTAACTAAGAATCACATCCTTTTCAATATTGTTATCAATAGAAACATACAAACATCAATTTTCACAAATGCCATTGCAAGGATATATAAATAAGAAAAAACAAAATTTATTTTATTTATAAAAACACGGAAAAACGAAAACTGAAGATAGGTAAATGACAATTTACCAATTTCCACCATGAAAAACGAAAATTGAAAATTAGGTTTTAAATGAATTGAAACTCGTAGATCTTTTGAGATTCATTGAACTTTTCAATGGCATGTTTAATTTCGATTATGCCCTTCATGTTTGTGAGTGGGATGTCGATGATCACAAACAAGGTGCGGATAACTATGCAAATTAGCTTGGTACTCTCGAAGATGTCTATCACCTAATCAATGTGCCGGTTAACCACACACGCTCCATTGATCTATCATAATCTATGAGCTAACCATTACCATCCTTCATTGATCCCATATTAGTGTGTCGGTTAACCACACACGCTCCACTAACGACCAACAAGGTGCAATGTGCAATTTCATGGATTAGCACCAACTCCACATTTTTCCTAAAGTAACTAAGATTTGGGAATTTATAAAAGTGTTTAGTTACTTCGTATTTCATTATACTTATAATGGAAGGTTGTGTCCTATCCTACCCGTTCGGCTAACGACCCTCCACTAGTCAAGAGTGCGGTGGGTAAGAGTAGATACCCATTCAATCACAATTTTATAGGTAATTTTCTTAAACACCCCTTATAGACCAGCTTCATGAATGAGGCCTACTAACGGTAACACTGACTCTTTACTTATACGTATATATAATATATTAGACTTTTAATTTTATATAGTATAAGGGTGTATTTTATACATTTAAAATACTAAATTGCTTAATCAATTAATAAATTAGACTTTTAATTTGATTAAAATTAAACCATATTATTATGGATTTATTAATTCTCTCCTTTAATTAAACATTTAATTAATTTAATAAAATCCATAATGGTGTAATTTGAACCTTTTCAAAAACACAGGGGTTTGCATCCTATTTAAACTCATTAAGTCCTTCAAGTTCATCACCTTATCAGCCTCCTTTTCCTCTTTAGTCATATCTTGAAACCCTAATCCATTTTCCCTAAAGTTCTAGCTTGTTTGTGTATGTGTGTTTGGTGTGTGTGGTGCTTAGAGAAGAAGAAGAAGAGTTGTGAGGAAGCATTGGATCAAAAAGAGGTTGTAGATTTAAAGGTTCTCATTATTTCTAGCTTATTTAAGGTAAAAAGCTTCTTCCTTAAGGACTCCATGTTGTAGTTGTTAGTTTAGGGCTTATTTCTTCATAAAATGGTCCTTTACGATGTTCTTGAGAGTATGAACTACTCCAAAAGGTTATAATATTAGATCCTAGTGTTTCTAACGTCCCTTGAGCATAAAAATGGAGTCTTGATGGATTAAGTTCAATCATGTAAGGATTGAAGGTGGTTTTATGAAGATAATGTGATTAAATCCAAGATTTGCCCCAGTAAGGCATGCAAAAGCATAAAGTTGGCAACTTTATGGCTTAATGCACTTTAATAAGCCTAGATCTAAAATTGAACGTTGGGTCTTAACTGATTAAGATCTTGGATTGTGGTTTTGGCCAGCTGTAGCGTACGCCGAGCGTACCTTGGGGTACGCTGTGCGTACACGTCTGAAGTCCTGATGATGCGATGGTTGTGAGTACGTCGGGCGTACTGGTTGGTACGTTGAGCGTACTCATCAGAGTAGGTATTGGGCTTGTTTTAGGCCATGTGGAGGATTTAGGGACTTTGGGCCCTCATTGAGCTGTAAGCTTTTCTATGATGGGCCTTTGGCGCTTGGGCCCATTTTCGACATAGAATATCTTTTCGGCTTCATGGCTAGTAGCATTTGGGCCTTGATGGGCTAGGCCCAATAAGGTAAGGAATAGGTAAATTTTTTCCTTAAGGCCAAGATTTAGGGTTTGGACTCACAGGTTAGATTATTGACCTAATTTCTAATTAAGGTTTTTTTACTTGTGATTTAGTGGGGATTTCCGGTTTAACAGCCCAATCATTTGTTTGACTATAGCAGACTGAGGTAATTTTGTTCACCATACTGTAGGACACTAGGATACGTTATGCGTTTGTAGTCTTTGTGACTCCTGATGTATGTGTTATATGCATGTGTGCCTGTTTGTTATATTTATGTGGGGTGAAATAGACTCGAGGGTGAAATAGACCTGGCATAGCCTTGTGCTGACATATGAGTTGAAATAGACTCGAGTGTGAAATAGGCTCGGGGGTGAAATAGACTCGAGTGTGAAATAGGCTCGGGGGTGAAATAGACCTGGTACAGCTTGGGCCGACGTATGAGTTGAAATAGACTCGGGGGTGAAATAAACTCGATGGTGAAATAGACCCGACACAGCCTTGAGCTAGCAGATATGTATGGTATGCGGTATTTTAGGGAACTCACTAAGCTTTGTGCTTACAGTTTTCAGTTTATGTTTCAGGTACTTCCGAATCGAATGGGAAGAGCTCGGGATGATCACATCGCACACATCATATTATTCCGCATTTTATTTGACTATGGTGTATTTGGATAATTTTGACATACTCTAATTTCATTATGGTTTTATGAAAACGTTTTGGATGATGGTTTTATTATTATAAAATTTGAAATGTTTAGTCTTAAATTTTGGGACATTACAAGTTGGTATCAAAGCCTTAGTTTGAGGGATTCAGGCATACTCTCGGGTGTGTCTGAATTCAAACTGAGGATTTGGAAGATTTTTCAAAAATGAAATGTTTTTTAAAAAGATTTTTCTAATAAAAGAAAGGGGCGTGGTGTATGCAATAGACCGAGCTTAAGTAATTTTCCCTAAAATAGCCATACATGTTTTATGATATGCCTTGATTTGTGAATATGTGAATCGCATGCAAGATTAGGGCTAAGGATCTGCTCACGATATGCATGATAGAATGCTAGGAGAGATGCCTATGTATGTGTGTTTTATGAGCTTTTAGACTTGCATGCTAGTATTGATCCGTCAGTGATAGGATGACATGTTTAGGTTATGCTTGTTTCCGATTACTCGATGCTCGAATAGTGCTTGCTTTGTGCTATTAGGGGTTCCAATTAACTTCAACTAACTATTAAGTGAATATGCTAAGTTACATATTATCGAGACTAGATAATTTTATAAGGTTATGTTTTAACACTATTGAGTAGCTCTTGTTTGAGTCCAACAGTTGTAGTGTGAGACCTTTCATTCTAAGAATTATCTGGTGTCGGTAATATGTAATTGTATTAGTAAGCTAGTTAGAGGGTGTTAGGGGGAGTCCCTTCTGCAGCTGATGGCGGGGAGTAGTGAGGTTGCCCTAGGAAGATCTAGGAGGTAAATCGATACTGGGAGCCTTGTCATATTGAGGATTTTTGGGTTGATAAGGAAGTGACCTGGAGGACTCGAGGATATCCTTGAGGTAAGTACGAATAGATGTGGAAGGTAGTATAGGTTTGTACTACTAGAAGTAATACTCGAGTCAAGGAAAGTCGTGATGATACTAGGAAGCTTGTAGAGTATGGGATTCCTCGATGTATATGTATTTATGTATTTCAAATGGTTGGAATAGTCTAATTTGAGTATGGTGGTCACTCGAGGAGGATATGGTAGTGGTTCTTGTGCCGATGAGGGTTTGGGCTCTGGGGCTGGACATATAGATGATCAGATACGAGAGTTCATTTCATAATAGATTACCCGCAACATTATTGAGTAGACTCCTGTGATCTTTGGTACGATCTAGGAGGGTATTCTAGAGATTCTGGATGAGCTCTTGGGTGCCTTTCTTATTTATATGATGGCGATCGTGGGATCCCGCTCTTTGACTTTCTGTGAGTTCTAGGCATGTGGGGCTCCAGAGTTCTTCAGGAGGAAGAAGGACCCAATAGTGAGCAGGCATTGGTTGGTAGCCTTCATGAACGCCTTTCAATCTAATCTTTGTACTGAGGAGGCGAAGGTCAGACTTGCATCATGTCTTTTGAAAGATAGATCTTGAGACTAGTAGGAGGAGGGTGGGAACACCTTAGGAGGTAATGCGATTAAGTCCATGACTTGGGATGATTTTGTGACGAGGTTTCGGGCCGAGTTTTCACCTGTGATTAAGGTACAGTAGTTCGCGAGGGAGTTTCAGGACCTTCTCCAGACTACTGAGATAGTTACGTAGATCACTTCTATGTTCTGTGATAGGGCGTTATTGGTTCCGCAATATGTGGCAGATAAGGAGATGAAGAAGGCGGGGTACCATGAGATGTTGAGGAGTGATATCCAACAGTTTGTGAGTCGGTCCAGTTGCAAGACACTGAAGGATTTGATAGCGCGAGCCAAGGAAGAGGAAGTTGGATCAGGTTCAGGGTTCATAGGGTTCAAGCAAGAGGCCCAAGGTATTTGATTCAAGATCGAGAGGCCAGCGGGCTAGGGTCGTTGTGGAAAGTGCAGGAAGACGCACGATGGATCTTGCAGGGGTGGTGGTGGTTCATGCTGCTATAAGTGCGTCAAAACTGGAATTTTAGTCGGGATTACACATCCACTACCTAGGGATCGAGCCTGATTTGATTCCATTGCAATCAAAGGGGCCATCAAACGTCGATTGTCTGAGTCTAGCAGCGGCATGACTGGTTGCAGATCCCGCTCCGATGACTTTGAGGATCACATATGGCCGTCAAGGCAAGGCGGATGCGCCTGTTGTGAGGAGCAAGGATTTTCAGTTAACAACCTAAGAGGCTAGCGTGGCACCACATCTGGTGACAAGATCGTTCCTTGTGAATGGTATCTCCACCTTAGTATTGTTTGATTCGGGGGCTACCCGATCTTTTGTGTCTCTTGCACTCAGCAAGAGGTTTACCGATGCTCCAGGGGAGCTAAATTGTCCATTAGAGGTTAAAATTGCTGATTATCGATCTGTGCGGGTATCTAGGGTTCATCGGGGTTGTGTCCTTTAGTTGTTCAGCGAGCGGTATCCGATTGATTTGGTTCTTATTCCCATGCGTGAGAGCAAGGTTATTGTGGGGATGGATTGGCTGAGTCCTAATGGGGCAATGACTGATTGTGAGCAGCAGCTGGTGCATATCTGAACCCCAAGTGGGGGAGAGTTGGTGATTCAGGGAGAGGGTGTTCAGCGCGGGTTGGTTTTATGTTTAATAGCTAGGGTCAGGCGTTATCTTCAATAGGGTTGTTCTGGATTTGTCGCGTATGTTGTGGATACACGGGAGAAGAGTAAGGCGACTATGGATGATGTGTCGGTTGTTCAGGAATACCCGAATGTGTTCCTAGATGATTTTCCTGGAGTGCCTCTGGAGAGTCAAGTGGATTTTGGGGTTAACATGGTTCCCGGTGTGACTCCGATAGCTAAAGCACCTTATCGGCTAGCACCTCCAGAGATGCAGGAGTTGTCTACACAACTACAGGAGATGTTAGACAAAGGATTCATATGACCGAGTAGTTCACCTTGGGGAGCATCTATCTTTTTGTGAAGAAGAAAGATGGGTCACATCGGATGTGTATCGATTATCGAGAGTTGAATAAGCTAACAGGGAAGAACCATTATCCGCTCCCGAGAATTGATGGTTTGTTTGACCAGCTTCAGGGTGCATCTTGGTTTTCCAAAATTGATCTGCGTTCGAGATATCATCAGATGAGGGTCAGAGAGGATGATGTAAAAAAAGATGGCCTTTCGGACTCGTTATGGTCATTATGAGTTCGTGCTGATGCCCTTTGGGCTCACCAATGCTCCAGCCACATTCATGAATCGCGTATGCATGCCTATGTTGGACTGGTCTGTGATCTTGTTTATTGATGACATCCTGGTCTATTCTAAACCGAGGATCTACATTAGGAGCATTTGATGGAGGTATTTTGAGATCTTAAGGAGGGAGAAGTTGTAAGCGAAGTTCTCTAAGTGTGAGTTCTGGCTGTGTGGGGTGCAATTTCTGGGCACCATGTCAACCAGAATGACATCCTGGTCGATCTGGCCAAGGTTGAGGAGGTGCCGAGGTCTCCATCTGAGATTCGGAGTTTCCTGGTTTTGGAAGGTTACTATCGGAGATTCATTCAGTATTTCTCCAAGTTAGTGGTTCACTTGACCAAATTGACGAAGAAGACTGTCACTTTTTGCTGGTGGCATGAGCAGTAGGTAGCTTTTGAGACACTGAGGCAGAGATTGTGTGAGGCACCGATTTTTAACCCTGCTTGAGGGTGTCTAGGATTTCATGGTTTATTGTGATGATTTGATCATAGGTTTTGGTGTAGTTTTGATGCAGTGGGGTCGCATTATTACTTACGCTTCGAGGTAGCTGAAGCCGCATGAGGCAAGCTATCCTACGCATAACCTGGAGTTGGGGGCGATGGTGTTTTCCCTTAGCATTTGGCGGCATTACCTCAATGTGTTCCGTTGTACTATCTACACGGATCACAAGAGCCTAAGGTATTTGATGGATCATCCGAACCTGAATATGAGGCAACGTAGGTGGTTGGATGTGTTTAAGGATTTTGATTATGAGATCCTTTACCATCCGAGGAAGGCCAATATGGTGGCCGATGCTCTCAGCCGCAAGGCGGTCGCGACTCCGATCCGAGATTTATGATTGAGAATGACAGTGATTACTCCACTCTTGGAGCAGACCCGAGAGGCTCAAGGTAAGGCTATGAAAGAAGAGCACCGAAAGAGTGAGCGCATTGTGGGTCAGGTGGCTTCCTTTGATTATGATAGCCGAGGGTTATTGACTCTCCATCAGAGGGTGTGGGTTCCTTAATGGGGTGGTGCGCGACAGGTTTTGATGGAAGAGGCACACAAGTCGAGATTATCTATTCATCCTAGAGCGACACAAATGTATAGAGATCTTCGTTTTGATTATTGGTGGCCATGTATGAAATAGGATGTAGCTTGGTATGTGGAAAGGTGCCTGACTTGTAAGAAATTCAAGGTCGAGCATCAGCGACCTCATGGCAAGATGGATTCGTAGGATATTCTCGTCTTGAAATGGGAAGAGATTACGATGAATTCTATCACCAAATTGCCTCGGACGATGCACGAGGTGGATTCGATATGGTTCATTGTGGATCGATTAACCAAGAGCAAACATTTCATTATGATCCATGAGAGTATCTCTATGGAGAAGTTGGCCGACATCTACATCACGGAGATTATGGCATGGCATCGGGTGCTGTTTTTCAGTGGTTTCAGACAGGGACGTTCGATTTACTTTCAAATTTCAAGGGAACTTCCACAAGGAGTTGGGTACTCGTCTGCATTTCAGCACGACAGTTCACCCGTAGATGAATGGCCAGAGTGAGCGGACCATCCAAACATCGGAGGATATGTTGCAGGCATGCGTTATGGATTTCGACGACAGTTGGCATACCTATCTTCCGTTAGTGGAATTTTCATATAACAACAATTATCATGCTAGTACCGATCGACCTCCTTTTGAGATGCTCTATGGGAGGAAGTGTAGGACCCCGATATGTTAGGGTGAGGTCGGTCAGTGGGTCATGGGTAGTACCGAGGTGAAATTGACCCACTACGGCTTGGGCCGATGCATGAGTTGAAATAGACTCGATGATGAAATAGACCCGGGGGTGAAATAGACCCGACACAACCTTGAGTTGAAAGATATGTATGATATGCGGTATTTTGGAGAACTCACTAAGCTTCGTGCTTACAGTTTTCCGTTTATGTTTCAGGTATTTCTGGATCGAAGGGGAAGATCTCGGGATGATCGCATCACACACATCATATTGTTCTGCATTTTATTTGACTCTGATGTATTTGGATAATTTTGACATACTCTAAAATTGGAATTTTATTTGACTCTGATAATTTTGACATACTCTGATGTAAACATTTTGGATGAAGGTTTTATTATTATAAAAATTGGAATTTCTAGTCTTAATTTTTGGGACGTTACATACATTTTTATTACAATTATATTGAATACAACTCTCAAAACACCAAAATTTGGCCACCATTTTACATGTAAAAAAACACAAAAAGATAAATAGTCAAGAATCTTTGGTAGCATTTGAGAGTCTACATTCATTTGGAGAGATCTTTGAGTTCTAGAAAAAAGATAACAAGTTAACGACATCATAATTTTATTAACTTCAATAATTGTTCAGATAATTAATGATATTCTTACACATTCATCTTTACAAATGTTCATGATCATAAACTTCTTGCAAAACCACAAAACTAAATGCAAGTAATATGTACTAGAAATAAATTATCAACATGTACCACTATAATCATTTATAGTTTTCATATTTGCAACATAAAAGTCTAGCATCTTTGAGGACTTTAATTAGACACTTGGTGTGCTTTGATTATCAACAACTTTCTATTCTATTTAGATCAATTCAACCACACATAAATAATCAAAATTGAAACCAAAGATCATTCTAAGCAGCATTAATTTTTAGTCAACTAAGTGATGGCTGGAATCAAAATCAACGACAATGGAAGGCATTTAAAAAAAAAAGGGAAAATTCAGCAACAATTTGAAGCATTTTATGAAAACACGTTTCAGCATATTTCAACAACAAATATGATTTCATAAGGAAAACTCACAAAAAAACCCTTAAAAATAAGATGAGGCTGTTACCTGGTGGGGGAAGTGGCCGGAAATAAGAATGTAGTGGAGGATGGAGGGCGGCGACCGTGGGTCTAACTCTGACGTCAGAATTGGAACATGAGGAGGAAGACGAGGCTGATTCTAGTAAGACAATGCATCTGTTATGGACGGCGGTCGCACAAAGAAAAGGTGAGATATTGAAGAAGCTGGTGGAGGAAGGTGTCAATGGCGAGGGAGGCGTCGACGACGAATGGTTATGTTGGAGGCGTTGGTTTTGAAAGAGAAGAATATGACATATTTTTTAGGCATGAGACTTGTGAAGACCTTAGAAGACTTGGTGCATGTTTGTTCCATGTTCCAAGAAGACCTCACGCAAATGCTTTTAGGTATGCACACTTCCAAAAAACAAATAGTTTGGAAACGCATGTCTGCACGTGATTTGCGAGGTGTAGACTAAAGTAGTCACATAGATCTGCAGACAAAAAACAAACAACACCTTAGAGTGACGAGGGAGTAACGATAGGTTACTAGTGTCATTCTGACAAGGTCAATGGAAGTATAAGCATTGAGTATCTAGATACGAAAGAGGGGTGGTGGCCGAAAAGAAAGAAAGCCTGAAACCATAAAGCTTTTAGATCTTCTTTTATTTAGTTTACATAAATAGTCCTTAGAGTTTATTCATATGTTCAAATATGATAAAATATAAATAAGGATATATTAGTAATTTACAAGCTTCTAATATATGGACATTTGACGGTAACAGTCTTAAAGAACATGCATGTAATTTTTGAAAAACACGGGGATAAGTCCTGTCAAAAATTCAAAAGTTGGATTAAAACTAAAAATGATAATAAACCACATTGACTAAAGGTGTAATTTACTATTGAATATATATATATATATATATATATATATATATATATATATATATATATATATATATATATATATATATATATATATATATATATATATATATAATAAAGACATTTTTTTATCGAAAAATAATTTTAAATATATCAAAATGTATAATTTTTTATTATCTATAAATAGAAATCGAAATTGACATAATTTTTTTTTTTTTTTATAGTTTAGCTCTTGTTATTCATAAGTGAATAAAAGTGTATTAGATTTTTATTAGAGTATATTAGTATGTTTGTGTTATTCACTTATGAATAAAATATAAGTAAATTACAAAAATGGTCCATGTGGTTTGTTCAAATTCGTAGCTTTGGTCCAACCTTTGAAAAACGGACATGCTACATCCCTGTAGTTTCTAATAATTACACTGTTGGTTCCTCTGCCGTTAAATCTAACACTGGAGTTGTTATATTTGAATATATTGACCATTTTACCCTTAATATAGATCAATTTACACTCTAACTAGCGGGACCAAAACAATAAAAACACCAACTATAGGGTCCAAATAATAAAAGCTCTAACCTAAGTTCTTCTTCCCCTACTACCATTTACACACGAAAAATCGACAACCCCACCTTCATCGTTGTCTTCCCTCCCTCATCCTCCATCATTGTCGACTTCCCCCATCCCTATGACTCAACATATTTTTATTTGACTTCATCGAACCTTTGTCTTTATGGGGAATTGTTAGTATATCCAATATTTGTATGACACAGTCCCTTATGCCTTTATATATGTTGAAGTATTTTCTTTTCTTTATAGTGTTTTTTGATAGTTAATCTTAGATTCTACATATATTTTATACACTAGGTGTGAGACCCGTATGATATACGGGTTTGATAAACCAAAAATTAAATATAAAAGTTTAAACGAAATTTTATTTAAATTTGAAATTTAAAATTTAAAATTTAAAATTTAAAATTTCAATTTAAAAGGAAACATATTAAATACTATATGAGTATTAATATTGTAATTTATTGGTTATTTTCAATTAAGGTAATTATTAATTAAGATGTAAATATGATGTGTTAATTAAGAAAAAATAAAAACAAAATAAAAAAATGACAAATGAAGAAAACATTTAATCAAAAATACCAAAAAATGACATGTGTCCAAGTTAATGAGAGAGTGACATGTGGCAAAATTATTTTCATTTATTAAGGAGGATTAATCACACGAATAAATAATATGGAAGTGCAATTATTTCTATATAACAATGAAAATAAATATTGAAAATAAACCATTTATAAACATCTGATTGCAACATTGACAACGCATTATTGGCATCAAAAGTAACATAGCTGGAGATTTGCGTTCAAAGCAACACACCTGCATATTAAACGTTTTTTCTATCTTAACCATTCCATTTATATTTCCTTATCGAATAAAATGTAAATATTATTCGTAGGTTCGAATACACAATATTACCCGCCGACTATAGGATCTTAATTTTAATATTTGAGAAACATAGTTTTTCTAATATCAAACACATCAAATGATTCTTTATAGTAATAAATATGGTTGCGTAAAAATAATTTTGTTATATAATGGAAGTCGAAATAATTGTCCCAATTGGCCTACCTTAAAGCGTTCCTCATAATTTCAGACACTTACCAACCAAATCAAGTCTTTTTTTTAAATGTTATAGGATTTGTTGTTGTTTTTATTTATTTATTTATTTATTTATTTATAACAAAACAGTAAACTTTCTTAACGAATACAAGAATGAACGATCACTAAAAATTCTTATAATTCAAAGAAAAGTTTTTGACCGGTTAAAATTGAATAAATTACATTTGTTTGGAAGAATTAAGGTTCATATAAATGTGTAGATTTGAAGAATAATCTATATATCTTTATACTACACATACATTCTAGTATGAAAATTTAATATAGTTAGATCCAACTAATATTTTATAAATTCATTCATTTATTAGGTATGTAAATCATAAGTAAAAACCTGTGATTGAGATCAATAAACTATAATTAAGTGCAATTAAGAATAAAGTTGACAGTTAAAGCGTGATTAAGAATAAAGTGATAAAGAAAATGATGGTCTAGCAGAACTGAAGAAGTCAAGGCTTAAAAACAATAGAGATAAATATGGTGGCGAAGAACTTATAGGCTATAATACAAAGTTAATTAAAGAATTCTAATCTAAAACTAATAATTAAATTGTATATCTTGTCCATCCTTCATGAATATTATCAATGTTTTGAAAAACAATTCGAATAGACCGAAAATCAAGAAAGAAAACGATTTAACTAGCACCAGTTTTATGTATATTTTAAAACCACAACGAACCTGATGATTTTTACAAAAACCAGTTGAATTGATTGAATAAAACATATGAAAATGAAACATTTTGCACAACAAACTTTGATAGTTTTTTCAAATTTATTTAGACATCTCTTAAATTAAATAAAAACACATGATAGATGTTACTAAACTTTTTGATGCATTTGTCTTCATTTAAAACTATATTTTGTTTTTGTATTATAATTTATTTTCTTTTTAATGTATATATGTGTGTTGGTGTTTATATATAAATGTGTATGAAAATAAGAAAAAAAAACATGAAAATTTTAGAAACTAGATTGACCTGGCGGTCGAACTAGGAACCAACCACCATATCGATTCAACTAAAAAAACTGATTTTTAAAACATTAAATACTATTGAGTTGACAAAAAGCTAAAGTTTATAGCATATTTGACAAAATTAGTTGTTAGTTGTAATATGAAAATTTTAATTTTTATTTTGGTACTTGTACAGAAGTATTATTCAAAAATAGTTATAAGCTTTTAAAAAATGTAAATTGACATAAAATTTAAAAGCTTTAAGTTTGTATTCTGAACAATTATTTTATTTTATTATTATTGTTAAGTTAAAAGTTAAAAGTTTTCAAAAAAAAAATTGGTAAAGAAATAAAGATCTTTAACTAGTTGCAATAAGACGTTAGGATATATGACCGGTCGGTGCATCCTCTACCGCACACTGCGGTTGCTGATTTGACGTCGTAGTATGCGGTGAACACAACCCAACAGGGATGGCTTGTTGATTTTAAGGGCCCTGTTCTAAGAAGAAAAATGGGGTCCTAAATACCATTTTTCAATATATAAGGAAAACAGATTTAAGACGGTGAATTATTGTTAAGAAAAACTTAAAAGTAAATTAATTAATTAAAAAGGAACATATGAAACTTTATAAAAAGTTCAAGAGTTAATTATGTAACTTTTGAAAACTGATTTGGTAAACATATTGGAAGTAATATTGGAAGGAATGATTGATTATGAAATATATGATATAAAAAA
Organism: Lactuca sativa; assembly: GCF_002870075.4. NCBI lineage: Eukaryota > Viridiplantae > Streptophyta > Magnoliopsida > Asterales > Asteraceae > Lactuca > Lactuca sativa. The sequence continues at coordinate 260,606,370 of NC_056627.2, forward strand.
TGGCCAAATTTGTAACTTGAAATTTAAAACATCCAAAAATGCTGTGAAAAAGCACGGAAGCCATGGTGATTTTGAACTAAGAAGACGTCTTTGCAAACTAGGCTACCCAAACTTTGCACAATATCTTGAATAAATTCATATATATATATATATATATATATATATATATATATATATATATATATATATATATATATATATATATATATATATATATATATATATATATATATATATATATATATATATATATATATATATATATATATATATATATATATATATATATAGTTATTAAATATATAATTTAATTAAAACTCGGACCCTATTTTTTTCGGGGCCTTGTGCGGCTGCCCCTCTTACCCCCCCCCCCCCCCCCCACCCCCACCCCCTCCCTTATCGTAGCCTAAAACCTTACCGCACCATTTTTCTTTCATTTTGACCGTTGTAGTGTGTGTGTCTGTGTGGTAAGGTGTGGTATGATACCACCACTTTTGTGCGGTGAGAGGAAAAATGATATGACTATGACGTGGCAGTGTAATAGTATGGTGAGTACGGTATAACACCCTATACCTGAGTCATTAGACATTAGTGCCTTTCACCCTTTCAGCATTTGATACAAACTTAGCAACATATCGCTTTTCTCACCAACATTCTAGAACATTTTTTTCCAAGAAAGTACACACCTTTCAATATTTCACCGACCTTTCACAAGATTTTTGGTTGCATGCATGAGAGAGAGAGAGAGAGAGAGAGAGAGAGAGAGATTTACATGGGGTTCATCGCCTATCAAGTGCACTTTCGACATTGCCCATAAAGGGCGGGGGTAGTTGTGAGAACCTGGGCCAGATCAGCACACTGTGGGGGTAGGTTGTATGGTCTTAACGACTAACGAGTAAGGAGTTGTATACTAGTAAAAACTAGTGTTCATACATGGAGTGAAAATTTTAGTTATACTTTATGTTAGTATTTTAGGTCAAAGACAAATACAAGGAAAGCAAAGCGAAGCGACTAACTAAGCAAGTCGAGGTGCTTCCACACATGATTTGCTATGACAATAGATATACATACCAAAATGTATTTTTATTAATGGTTATGGGTACATGGATAATCCATTCCAGAAGCATATTTGAGACTTAATGCTTCATTTAAGCATTGTGAATCATAATTCTAGATGCTTTTATAAAGTTTGAGTTCTACATATCAAAGTGTTTACTATTTCTTTAGTCACATGGTAACAAGTTATGACACCGTTGGTAAAAGTATGTATTGTAATTTTTCGTTGTTCACGTAAGAGAAAATTATAAGTGGTGTTACGTGAGCTTGTTATGAAAGGTAATGCAAATATACATTTTTTTCTCCCTTTTATATTAATTCATTGAACGGCTTGTCAATTTTTTTAGTATAGAATCATAAAAAAATGCTTTTATGAAAGTCTACTATAATGAGTTTTGTAAGGCTAAAAGTGGACAATTTAACCAAAGTTCGTTAGGTCATACTTATTAAAAGCCCAATGACAAAACTGGTCTTTGAAACAAATCATGGGCCTTATATGTGTCAATTTAGATTCTGATCATCTGATGTATTAATGTTTGGTAAAAAATAAATGAGTGAACAAGTCGAAATGAAGCCATCTGTTAGTGTTGGACAATGTGGTTCATAGTTTGTACTTTGTAGTGTTAAATTAGTAATTGAGTCCGTGTTTTGTCACGAGTTTTAACATGTTTTTTTTTGCGTATTGGGAAAGTAGTGGAGGGAATATATCATTTTACAAAATAGAGGGGTTGTAAGTTACATATATACAAAGTTGAGGATGAAAGATGAAGGGGTAAAAGTGACATTTTACAAAGTTAAAGATAGATGGAGTGAATGTGATATTTTAAAAAGTAAAGTGATGAAAAATATTAGTTCACAAAATAGAGGGTTGCAAGGAACGAATTATACAAAGTTAAGGGATTATAATTGCACTTTATGCATTAAAATACTTGTACATTGTGCACTAGTGTTAGCTACATTGATTTTCTCTGTTGAGATCATAAAAGTAACATTCTAAAAAAAGATGGGTGGAAAATGCATTTCACAAAGTAGAGGGGGGGGGGGGGGGGGGGGGGGGGGGGGGAATTGTATTTACGTATACTACGGGATAAACATGAAGTTCAAAAAACAAAGGGGTGAAAGTGATATTTTATAAAGTTGAAGGTGGATAGAGTGAAAGTTATATTTCAAAAAGTAAAGGGATGAAAAATATCATTTACAAATTAGAAGGGTTGAAAGTGATGGATTATATAAAGTTGAGGGATTAAAGTTGCACTTTATGCATTGATATGCTTGTATATTGTGCATTACCACTTGTACTATTAACTGACAACACAAAAATTTAGAAAACGAAAGGGTGGAAGTGACAGTTTACAAAGTTGAAAATATAGAAGTGATAGTGATATTTTAAAAGATAAATGATGAAAAATATAATTTAACAAAATAAAAGGATTACAAATAACGTATTATACAAAGTTTATGGATTAAACTTGAACTTCAATCGTTAAACACTTATGTATCATACATAAAGTCATATACTTATAACTACGTGTTATATGTAACTTACAAAAGAAAATTTGATTTTTGAATATATTTATAATTTATCAAGGTTAATGTCATAACAAGATAATCAACTTTCTAAATGATTATAATTTGAACTAAAAACCTCGTCATAAAACCAAAGGACGTGGATGAAGTAACACCTATAGGTCGCCTACCTTGGTAAGCATGTTGTCCATAGCTTGTCGCTTGAAAAATACTCCCTCCTCCATCGGCTCTCTCCTATCGCACACACATCTATCTATCTATCTATCTCTCTCTCTCTCTCTCTCTCTCTCTCTCTCTCTCTCTCTCTCTCTATATATATATATATATATATATATATATATATATATATATATATATATATATATATATATATATATATATATATATATAAAGGAAGAAATTCTTTCAATAATTATTAAAAATCAAATAAAAACTCTAAATTACAAGATAAAATAAAGATGTTAACAAATTAATTAAATATTTATTTGCATTTGATCAATCTTTTCATTTAAAATGAATATTTATTCTCCTAATATAATAGAATAAAGATTTGTATAATTTTTTTGTTGTACTATATTGTTTTCAATATTCTTTTGATAATTCAAAAATATTTTGATTACCTTTATTTCTTTGTTCAGTTAGAAATATATTGTTTTCAATATTCTTTTGATAATTTAAAAATATTTTGATTACCTTAGTACTCTCCTATTAGTCATTTTTCACACATATATATATATATATATATATATATATATATATATATATATATATATATATATATATATATATATATATATATATATATATATATATATGGTTAAGTTAATTTGAAACCATTATATTTTGTGAGATTTGGGGGATGTAATTTAAGCCACTAGTTTAAAAATCAAAAAAATTTATTTTTAAAATGCAAAATATTTGAAAATTTGTGATTTCTTTTTAAAATAATATTTTCGACATTTGTATTTTCCATAAAAATAAAAATAAAATAAATAAAAAAATATCGTTTTTTGAAATATCTATGTAATATTCTAAAAAAATATTCTAGTATAAAAATTACAACAAAACTTTTTAAAATATTCACATATTCTACTAGAATATTTGATTACAAATTTTCAAACAATTTCATAGAATATTAGAATATTCTATAAATTTTAACAATTTTAGTAGAATATTAGAATATTTTATCATATCTATCAATTCTAGTAGAATATTAGAATATTCTAACATTCAAAAAATTCTATTTGAATACTTACAATATAATATTTTATTAGAATATTTAACGTATATTAAAAAACGATAATTTTTTGTTTATTTTTTATTTTGTTTGTAAATAAAATGATGAAAATAATAATTAAAAAAAGAATTTTTGGAATTTTCCTTTTATTTTGTATTTTAGATTTATTTTTGTATTTTTTGATCTCCAAGATGATTGGCTAGTATCGCGTTTCCATGTCTCATAAAATTAATATGGTCTCAAATTCACACACACACACACACACACACACACACACACACACACACACACATATATATATATATATATATATATATATATATATATATATATATATATATATATATATATATATATATGCACACACACACTTTAAAAAACATTTAGCTATTTTAGGACAATTTTAGATAGTACAAAATTTAAAGAAAAAAGTACAAACATTTTATGCATTAAAACATATTACAAAAAATTAAGGAAGTAATTTGGTCAAAATTTGACTAATCTTTATTTTCAACAATTTGAATCGGTCAAATTAATTTATAGTTTAAAACACACACTGATGGAATCCCAAAAGTCGAAAATATTTTCTTTCCAAACATTGTTGTCGAAAAGTCTCTCACTACTGAATACTATAGGTAATGGTCTCCCTCACATTTGTATGTTTTCTGAATAATACATAATAATAATTAATCTTCATAATCCACATATTGATCACTTTTTTTTAGTTATGGTTTTTTTTTAATGTTTCTATTTTGATTTGATGATGTCGAACTGTATAAGCATGATTCAATTTGTGATGCCCTTTGTTTCAGAAGCTCGCTAGATGAAAGTTGTCAATACAAGACCTTTTTTTAGAAGGTTTGCATATCCAGCTATATGGATTTAACCGGATATGTATGCTTAACTCTATATTCTAGTAAAAAGGATTGATTTTAGAATGTGGGTAAAAATATATGTTTTCTTGCAGATTAAATCATAAATCAAGGAAAAAATCTTAGTCTGGTCATCAATCTATGAGGATGACCCATTAATGTTATAAATGAAGATGATGCGGTGGCTCTGGTGCAAACTATAAAAGGAAGGAAATCCAAACAGTATGCCAAGTGATGGGACATGTAGAACTTTGTAGTAATAAAATCTAGAGGTTTTCTCCTTTTCATTAAGCTGACTACATGTTGGAATCATTGATTTTCTCTTTGTTCTTGATGTAATTTGAGTTATGATACAAGTATTTAATCGACGAGGCATCACATGCATCAAAAGTGCTAACTAACAAATAGAAACATGTTGTAGATGAAACAATCCTGGAGAAGGCCAGTTAACACTACTAGAAAACAGCCTTTTAAGATGCACAATGCGTGTCGTAAAACGCTCAGATGATGTGCAAATGCGCGTCAAGGAAGGCCTTGTCATAAAGAGAGACGACACGCTTTTGCGCGTCGTCTATAGACGACACGCATTTACGACACACAATGCGTATCATTAAAACCCCTGTCAAGAAAGGTCATGTCATAAATGAAAATGACACACACTTTTGCGTATCGTAAATTTAAATGTTAAAAAAAATATTTATATATTTATTAATTTTTAAATTAAATTTGCATTTAATGTCTCATAATAGAAATAAAATACCATATACAAAAAATACAATCCATTGCATAAAATTTAATGGCATACAATTCTATTTCTTACAATATATAAATTTACATTCATCTAATCTACAACTAATAATTGAAATGAATTAGGCAACACTTGCATTTGCAGCATCTTATCTCTTTCAGCTTGAGCTTTTTTTTCCTCTTCTAACTCCAGAGGTATTCGCTTTCATCAACCTTGTAAACACAACACAAAATCACTTGTTATTTTCATTCTACTTTTAAAGTTAATTCTTATTAGGACATTCTACTTTTAAACCTACCAATCTAGCAAATTTTTCAAAGAATATAATTTATAATTTTTTTTATGGAAACTACATTGCTATTCAGATATGTAGGAGAATGCAACAAGTATCAACCTTGTGGTAGGTCATATGAGGAAAAGGAAAAAAGAACAATCTGTTATATGAATACCCATCTCAATCTGCCATGTGTGCAATAATCTTGTACACCATCTCAATCTGCCAATAAAAAGGTGATTTTGTATGGACTAATAACAACACCTCACCTATATATAGTTGTTTCTTTTTTACTTAATGCAGAAACAAATAGTTGATATTGATAGAGAAAGTACCATTAAGTCCTAAATTTCTACAAATTTGTGCTCATTTATATGTTGTTTTCATTTTTCAAGTGCATTTACATTTTATAAAATATTTTTTTTAACAACACTTGATTAAAAAAACCAGAGCCAAAATTAGATTAACAAAAGAGAAATGTTGAAGACGACATAAATAAATACATAAATCTTCAGGGGAATTGCTCATTTATATGATGTATGAGATTAACCCTAAAAAGAATTTTAGTATAATGTTACAATAAAAAAAATAAAGAAAGTAAATTGCTATTTTGAGCATGTGAAGCATTATAACAACCTGCTCTGTGACAATTCCTTTGACCTGTCTACCAAGAATTGCATGTGACTTGATGCCTCTTTCAGATTGTGGTACTTTGTCATCAGCAGCCTCCTGACCCAAATAAAAATTATATAAAAAAATGGAAGTCTGAAAAGATGACATCAACGAGTGAATAAACAATCAAACAGAATATCAATCATACTATTTAGAGTTTAGAGTTTCACCTTTTTCCTTGAATTCATGGGTGTAATTTTAGAAGACTTCACTAGCTGCATTGTTGTTTCAACAACTTTACTCCCACCAATAATATTCAGGTATGAAGTGTTTATATAATCCATCTGCAAAAGATATTGGATATCACTTTATAGGGTTAGATGCAAGAAAAAAGCAATGTCCTTTCATTGATTTGCACTTTATGAGGTTTTATTATGTTTTAAATTTTTTGTTTTAGAAATAATCAATTCCACATTGTAATTAAATTATATATATATATATATATATATATATATATATATATATATATATATATATAAGGGTAGTTGTGGTATACCTCCATTTCAACAATATGTCTAATCATAGTCTCTGAAGGTTGAAGACCATCTCTTTACTTGAAAGTTGCAACATTTCCTTTTTCAAGAAGTTCTAGGATGGAAGTTACATATTTACCCCTTATCATCTTTGTAAATAAACTAAATGTAATTTATTTGGATCCACAAGGTTGCTTTACTTGAACTTTACCAAAGGGTATTTTAGATATTTGAAAACAAGTTAGTACGACAATTCTGAGCTATATCCAAGTCAAAAGCCACAATTTATGAAAAAGATATAAATCCATGAAAATAAAACATAACTTAAAAAAGAGTCTCAACCAAAAGCTGCTTCCTATTTTCTATTATAAACAAAAACAACCCTCATGAGCTTAATCAGTGCAACAATTCAGTCTACTACCTACATGGTTAATAGCAATCATTATAAATTATTATAAAACTCAAGAGATTAAAAAAAAGTAACTTCAATGTGAAATATGGATTTCCGTCCAAGGCGCATCCTATGTTCCTAAAAAAGAAAAAGAAATATCAATACTAAAGGAATAATGGTTTAAAAAAATTGTTAATTGGACAATAGCATGAACAGTGAACTCACATAATATGCTGCCCAATGACAGACCTCATGCTTCAATTCAGAATTTAGTTTCTTCAGCAATTCATGAAGCAGCCTCTGAATCATATCAACAAAAACATTCACTTTCAATTACAACAAAACCAAATTCAGACTTGTTCTGTGAGAGGAGAGATTACAACCTTCAATATAACTTCAGGAGGGATACAATTCACAAGTAACTCATACAACTTTCCCTGAACTTGGAACAACCTATATAAAAATATACACATAAAAATAAGTAAAAATATATAATTACATCATATACATAGTGTACGATATCTATAAAGATAGAATATATAAACCTTTTAGGGCTCTGCTCTTTCAGAATGTAAGATGCTATCTCAGATACATATTCTTCCCAGTCCATTGGGGGAATTACTTGATTATTGGTAAAAGGGTACATATGAGAATAAAAAATCACATATTATCATTCCTTTAAATAGCACCACAAGTAAACACAAGAAATAGTGTCAAAGTGATCTTAACTGTTGGACACGACATGTATCAAATGTCAATATAGCCCTCCTTAAACTTCGACCATATTTTTCTGCTATGCGAGCAGCAAATCCAGGATGAGGTTGTAACCCCTCCTTCTTGCCAATGAATTCCAGAACCTTAACAATCTGAATAAAAACACCAAGTTTGGTATACATCTCCATTAGTATTCCTGTATATAACCAATATGAAAAATGAAGTATCCTAAAAGAATTTCACATAGAGTACCTACTATGACATTGAATATGGTTGACTCAGTAGGAAAAATTATGCATTTGCCCCTGTTCATAATCATATAACATTCAACTATTCTTGCCTTCACTGCTTGAATGATATCTGTATATGCTTTGCTTAGAGTAAGATTGGTATCAGTTTTGATTTAGGTACAGAGGAAAGATTGTTCACCTGTGAAGTAGTAATGAAGATGATGATAATAAAAGAATAAGCAATTATTTTTCTTTTTAGGGGAATGTATCAGACTTGTCAGAGTAGAAGGGATGAAGGTGAAAACCCTGATCAATGCACACAGAACGTCATGGGGAAATCATTGGTTGACAAGGGGATTTGGGTTTGTTGTAGCCATGAAGAGGAAGCATGGAGGAGTTGACAGGTCGTTGGACAAGAAGGTAATAGCCACGCTCTGCGTAGGGTCAAGGAGCAGAACGACGAGAAGAGGGAGTACTAATGATGTTACCTGCGTAGGGTCATGGAGAGAACGACGAGAAGAGGCAGCATGTATGATGATACAATGAGCACAGAGACCACGATGGAGGCATAAGAGCCTAAGATGACGACTATGAGCAGAGCGATGCGATAGAGGCGCGTTCGTGATAGAGAAATAAATAAGGATTCAAAATAACATACGACTAGGGAAGAAAGGATGTGAATGCATAAAAGGCAAGACCTAGGGTTCTGGTGGTTTTGCTAAAATTAAAGGGCCGGATTGACGGAATGAAGGTGAAGTGTGTATTGAGTATTTAAGGTTCAATGGCGGTGGCGATAGCTTAGGGTTTACTGAGAGAATGAAGGAGTGAATGAAAGGAGATACTGAGGAGAGAGGGTAGACGTGGGGTTCTTCAAAATTTTAGAATTTCAGATGATTTCGTTTCCCCCTTTAAAAATGTGCATTTAAGCAAAAAAAAAAAATTTAAAGCGACATTTGAAGAGGACACACATTTAAGATAAGCGCCCTCCGTTTTTGTATTTTTTTTTCTTTTCTGACACTAATTTCAGGGCACGCACAAATGCGTGTCCTCTATCCTTCAAATTTTAGAAGAGATGACATTAGTTTTAGGGCGCACGATTTTGCGTATCATAAATCACTGCGTGTCATTGTTTGCGTGTCGTAAAAGGCTGTTTTTCTAGTAGTGTAACTTAAAAAACAAATCAATTCAAATGGTATGTGAAAGGGGAACCCATTCTAGATTTCCACCCCTCAAAATTTTGACGTTTTCCTTATACTATTTGAAATTTTGCAAAAGGAGGTTCATAATAAATGAGCTTGAAGTTTCAGTTGAATACCTTTTCAAAAACAAAATGTTGAACTTTACTTTTAATGAAAGTATGGGCAAAATACTTTAACTTTTTACCTACTATAGAAAAATTCTTACAATTTTTTACACTTTAGCACACTCATTGTGTTCATCAATCAATGTGCATTATTCTACCCATGTATGACGTTTTCGTGTGTATTTGTCACATATTTGTTTCTCTATGCTTTGTGGGGATCCAGTTTTGAGCACCGATGAAGATGTATAATGAAGATAGGGGTATAGATCAACCTTTTGAGGTTATTGTTCGTTATTATTCATTTCATTTTTTAACCCTGTTTTTTCTCACAAACCCTAATCTCATCACCACTAGCTAGGGGTGTTCACGGTCCGGTTTTTTTTGGTTTTTAGGTCAAACCAAAGCCAAACCGTTAGTTACGGTTTTTGTCAAGTAAAAACCGAAGTCGTACCATTCAAAAATTAAAACCGAACCAAACCAAACCGTTACTAATGGTTTGGCTCCAGTTTGGTTTCACGGTTTGGGATTTTTAGGCCTAATTTAGTCTAATCACATTCAGTTTTTGCTGATCTTAATCACATTAAGTTTCTCACTCATCAAAATCTAAATTCAAAATAAAACACCACCATCCATTATCATCCAAATGAATTACAACACATAAAGTTGTATACAACCAGACTAGGAATTAAAAAATAATTAATAAACGTAAACTCAATGAGAGATGCACGAGGGACTAATGGTGCTATGTGTTGCCTGTATTAAGAAAAGGAGGTGATTAGAGAATACTACACTTATATTTTTTTTGAGAAAATGACAAAAATAGCCAATTACACTAATTGCATTACAAAATAGCCAAAAAAAAATCGAGATTACAAAAATAGCCACCCATTTCGCAGATGAGAAGGTCCCATCTGCGAAATGGGCTTCTCATCTGCGAAAGTACAACTACCTAAAGCACAGTTGTGCTTTAGGTACTTGTACTTTCGCAGATGAGAACCCCATTTCGCAGATGGGACCTTCTCATCTGCGAAATGGGTGATTTTTAGGTATAAAAACGTTTTTTTTTTTTTTTTTTTTTTCATTTTTCACCATTCTCTACACAAAAACTCTCTCTAACTTTGGGCTTCTCTCGGAATTTTGGCTAGTTTTTGAAGAAAAAGGAGGATTATGTCAACAATCCCGCAAATATGGTTAGATTTTAACTCTTTTAATGTTTAAAGTTATTTTTTTTTGTTTATCAATTGTTGTATTATTTAGTGTTAAAAAAGGGTAATTTTGTTGTGTTTGATAGTTTTAATATATTTTTAGTATACTTGAAGTTTAAATGCAAGTAGAGACAAGTAGAGACTGCGTAGATAATGTTTACAATTTGTTATTTTTGTAGTTTTTTTAGTTGTTGTATAACCTGAAATCTTGTAAATTCTTATCCTATAATTGTTTATATAAACTGCAAAATAGTCGTTTGTATATATATTTGTCGTATAAGTATAACATTTGTATTAGTTGAAAATTTGTCATATATATTGTTAGAAATTGTTTGTGTTTGTCGTATAAGTATAACATTTGTATAAGTTGAAAATTTGTCGTATATATATTGTTAGAAATTGTTTTTATTTGTCGTATAAGTTGAAAATTTGTATAAAGTAGTCGTATAACTTGCAAAATTGTTAGTTTGTTTGTCGTTTATTTTTAAATTTTTTTGTTTATATGGTTATATAATGTTAGTTTTAATTAGAAAGATAAAAATTGTTTATATATTTGTCGTTTAAGTTGAAAATTTGTTTAAGTTGAAAATATGTTTAAGTTGAAAATATTTATATAATTATGTATGATATTGTTTTCTATCGTAAATATATTTGTTGTATAACTTGGAAAATTGTTTATATATGTGTATGTTATTGTTTTTTATCGGAAATATATATATTAGTAATTAAGAAAGTATTTGCAGTTCGTAATCATATATTTAAAAAAAAAAAATTAGTTATCTAATTTGTTTTTGTGTTTTTTTTTGCAGCATGATTTTAGTTTAATGAATACGAAAGCCTTTGCGAACCTAAAAGGCTCTGGCGGTAACATATGGGAAGTCTTTGAAGTTTTAGATGATGCCCGACGTGCTATTTTCAGAGATACCGTCTTTGGCTATTTTATTGATGTCCCTCGTTTACAAGGGGACGTTTTATTGTTTCATAAAATGTTCCTTCATCAGATCCGGCCGGACCCTGTTTTATCTCCAGATAGAATAAAACGTTTATATTTTCGAGTAGGCAATACCAAAATGGTTTATGGGCCGGAAGAGTTTTGTTTGATTACCGGCTTCAATTTTGGGGAGTATCAAAAAAACATTGGGAGAAAAGGGTCGGAAAAATTAATAAGCAGTAAAAAAAGATGTTTACTGCGTGAACGGCTATTTCCGGACCATACTAATAGTTCGGTGAAAATCGGCGACCTGAAAAGTTTAATTTTAAATCAAACATTCCTAGCACTTGACGACCTTGATGCAGTTAGAGTATGTTTGATATACATTTTGTGTGAATGTTTTTTGGGCAAAGAAGTTAACGATCGGGTGCCACAAGATTGGTTTTATTTGGCTGAAAATTTGGATCTCTGGAATAGGTATATTTTCTTTACGTTAAAAGTTCTATTTTATTAAAGTTATAATTTATATAATAATCAATTTTGTTTCTTTTTTGTTTTGTTAGCTTCGCTTGGGATAGCTATCTATGGGATTTTACTTATGTTGACCTTGAGGATACGTGGAATAAGATACATCATTATTTATCACTTCCTGAGTGTGGTCAAACTTTAAAGTATTCTGTCTCAGGATTTACGGCTCCAATAAGGGTATAAATTTTTTTTTATATTTAAATTGTTTTATTGTTATGTTTTTTATTTTAATTTTAACTTTTATTACTGTAATTGTAAAAAATTATAGATATGGATATATGAGATGATTCCGGCTATTCGTGCATGTGGATTTGCATCGAGAAAAAATAAAGACTTGCCTCGGATGAAAAGATGGAGCGGAACAAAAAAATTGAAATTGGTTGACGTGAACAAGATTTAGTCAAAGATGCAGGTTTAAAAATATTTCATTTATTATTAATAAAGTTGATTATTATAGTTTTATATGCATTTTTAATATGTTTAATTTTTTAGGAGGGGCTACCACCAAGACAAAACATGTTACCGGGTGATGGTGAGATGACATCTTTTTATTATATGTCATTTCAAGAGTATGTATATGGTGAAGGGAAAGCAGTTCCATCCCTAGTACGGGACCATTTTAGGAGACAAGACGAATCTTCGTCTAGTATGTCGTCCAGTGGTCGCTCTCATGGTAAAGGTCGGGGCAGTGGGAAACACAAGCTAGACGAGGTGTTGAAATGGCTACATGCACTGGAGCAGCATGTGTTTATGAACCGACAACCTACAGAGGTTTTTGTTGAAGAAGTGAATAATGACCAATTTTGGAACGACATTTTTTTTGATGATACGACAGTGTCACAAAGAAATTATCATGAACAGGTTAGTTACACGCTACATTATTTATTAAATTTTATTAACATATATGAATACCTGTGTTCATATTTTATATTTGAAAATATAGGTTGTGCAAGATGAAGTGATGAATAAAAACAATACAACTCAAAATGTTTTTGGTGATACTCAAGACGACAAGGTTGTTATAGATGTTACCTTTACGATTTTAATAATTACTTTTTAATAAAGTGTATTTTGTTATTAAGTAAAAAGTTATATTTTTAATGTAGGTGTTGGAGGAGAGTACTCAGTATGCGGGGAACAAATTTAATGATGATGTGTGTGATGTAAACGATTATAGTGAAGTTAAAGAGGTTATTATAGTTACATTAATATTAATATTTTGTTTATTTAGATATTATTGCTTATTAAATTATGTGTATTTCGTTATTAAGTATAAAGTATTATTTTTAATGTAGGAGTGGGAGGAGAGGAATGACAATGCAGGGAACAAATTTGATGATGATGTGCCGGATGAAGACGAACTAATAATAACGGGAAATATAGATTATTTTCATGATGATGATGATGACAAAGAAGTTACACCCGATAAACCTAGGAGTCGAAAACCATCATAATATTTGTGCACTCCTTACACCGAGGTATTCGTTTTATTTATAAACTGATGATTTTATGTTTATGTGAATTATCTGAAAGATATACATTTAAACATTTGAATATTGTTTTTAGTTGCACACGACACCGAAGCAAAAAAGAAGAACAAAAAAGAATGTTGATATGAAATCAACAAGCCCCGTTCCTCCTCCAGTTTTTGGTGTTGCTCATGACTTCTCCATGTTGCGCCTGCAACCTTACGTAGCAGGCGGTGAGGATGTCATCTAAAATTATGTATTGCATTCATACGATGTGCAACATCGTTTGTTTAATTTCGTGTTAGATAGAGAGTTTTGGAGCTCATTGTTTGGGCATACACACGACGGATGGTTGGAGTCAGCGGTAAATAAATTGTTAATTAATTCTTTTAAAAGTTAATTGTTTTTTAGTCAATAACAAAAGTATCATGTGTGCAGCATATAACCATTTGGTACCGACTTTTGATGGAGAGACGGTTTGAGAGCGACCGACATACAATAATGCCTCCAAATTTTTTTGTTTCTCATGCTTTGGAAGAAGGACAGGACTGGAGGGCGTTTATGGCTGGTATTGCTACATACCCCAACTTCATGGTTGCTTGGTGGGATGTTGATACGGTAAACTTAATATTTTATATTGAAAATAATATCATTTTTTTGTTATGTTTTTGTATTGTGATGTAAATAAACATAATTTTATTTTCTGATCCTTATACAGGTCTTATTGCCGATTCATTCATCCCCTAATCATTGGCTATTTGGGGAACTACGATTAGCGTCAATGGAAGTGCATATTTATGACAGTCTTGGTAGAGGTGCTTATGAAAAATTCCAATCCGAAGGAATCTTTTCCAAATTTGAACGTCGGGTGGCAAATTATTTGGACAAGATTAAGTATTGGGCGCGGAGGAACATCCCAAGGATTCCATTGAATATGCAATTCATTTATGAAGAAAACGTTCCCCAACAAAGTAGTCATTTGGGAGATTGCGGTGTTTTTCTTTGTATGTTTATGGAGCAATTGGTTTCAGGTCAACCAATACGTGTTATTATTGACCCAAAGAACGCAGCTTTAGAGTTCCGTCTCCGGATGGCAAAAATTATTTGGGGGTCTAGTCTTGCTCCTCTGTAGTTGGATTATATAAATGTATATACAAATTAATGTTGGATTTCATTATTAGTTTATCTTTAGAATTTACTCAACGGATGATAAAAAATATAACGTTACGACAATTACAACAATTTAATGACCTACTAATTACTTATCAATAAATTCAACATAAGAACGACTACAACATTTGTTTTAACGTTACAAATACAACAATTTATTGACCTAACAACTTCAAAACCATAAAAACAATATTGAAAAGCTTACAACTTGTAAACAAGAACTGCCAAAAACAACACCCAACTACAAACCAACGCTATCTTTAACTTCTTATTTTCTGATTGAAAGAGCTTATTAGAGTTAGCTACTTTAGCTATTACCATAGAAGATTGGTCCTTCTCTTCATCAACCCAACTGATAAACCCGCATTTTGGTCCCTGTTAAATTTAATATCCACAGTAAGAAAATAAATTTGTGTGATGTAAACACGAGGGTTTAAATTTGAATGACGGTAAGAACATGATACCAAATACGGGCAAGCGTAGAACAATCTTCCTGGGATTTTAGCTGTACCCGAAATCCTAACGATACGTTCTCCTCCGCAATTGCAGTATGCCATTAGCCTTCTTATTCTTTTAAATCGGAGTTACTTTCTCAGTTAAATTTTTTCATAATGAGTGACACCCATTTATAGAATAAATCATATTACGGACAATTCTTTTTGACTATGAAATAAACTGGTTTGACTATGAATTCAAAAAGTTCAACTATGAAATGCAGACAAGTACATTCTGTAGTATTGTCATGTCGGTCAGTGAAATTTGACTATGAAATGAACTAGTTTGACTATGAATTCAAAAAGTTCAACTATGAAATGCAGACAAGTACATTCCGTAGTATTGTCATGTCGGTTAGTGAAATTTGACTATGAAATGAACTGGTTTGACTATGAATTCAAAAAGGTCAACTATGAAATGCAGACAAGTACATTCTGTAGTATTGTCATGTCGGTCAGTGAAATTTGACTATGAAATGAACTGGTTTGACTATGAATTCAAAATGTTCAACTACGAATTTAAAAGGTTAAACTATGAATTTTGATCAGTAGAGATACAATATTTTCTATTTATAATTCCATTTGTGTGATCATTGTAGAGCACAATTATCGGTATTGAAAATGAGTAGTCACAGCCAAAGAACCTTTTCTCAACTACCAATTTTCTTGCATAACCTTCAAAGAACAAATCCTAATACCTTCACAGCCATTAAGAAAACCGATAGCAACCGCTTTCAATTCTGTTTTGTGGCTTTAGGTTGCGTGGTATAACATACTTCTTTTATTGAGTTATACAATATTTCATGGTAATGTATGTCGATTAGTTCTTACATAACACTAATATGTGTTCGTTTTTATGTAGATTCGTACCTTCCTTAGGTGCATGATACCGCTGATATATGTGGGTTATTTACCCCTTCTTGGGAGCTTTCTGACAACAATGTACTTCGCAGTGGCTTTAGATGGAAATCATGAACCACTACTCTTAGCACTTGGTTTGGGAACCTTACAGTGTGAAGAATCATGGAGATGGTTCATGATGAGGTTAAGAGATTGTTTAGGTGAGGACATAGAGGTTGGTTTCATAAGCAACATGTGTGATAACATAGACTTTGGTGTTGACAGTGCCTACCCGGATTCCTATCATGGATATTGTCCTAAAGATATAGCTCGAAAGATACGTGAGTCTATCGGACATAACAATACAGAAGTTGAATCGTTGTTTTGGAAGTCATGCAATGCATATAGCGTTGATGATTTTTACTTGTGTTTCGAAAGGTTGCAAAGTACATGTAGGTAACCACCTTTCTGCACCTTGCTTATGAGTCCAATTTACTGGCTTGACGATATACCGATTTCAAAATGGACAAGAGCATTTTTCCTAAAAATACGTTACAATGTTAAATCGATTGACGTCCCTGAAATTTTGCAAATTATATCCTCACGTGAGTTTCCTATAACAACGATAATTGAGTTAACCACCACGTCGATAAAATCAAAGTATGCTGAACGGGCCGAACTGGCTGGTAAGGGAGATTGTTATATTTTGTTTTTTTTATTGTGCTGCTATTTTTATTAAAATATCAAATTTTACAGGGAGGTTGTCTGGTGGGTTGACCCCTTACGTTGAGAGTAAGGTTCAAAAAAGTCTCAACAAGTCTTACAATTGTAATGCAAAACGTTTGTATGGGGATACATTTGAAGTCCATGACACTTTTGCCACCAACAACGTACAACTTGAACGAAGGGTATGTAGTTGTGGTAAATGGCAAAAAAGCGGTATACCATGTGGCCACGCTATAGCATGTCTAAGAACCCGTACATCTGAGTCCATTCAGAGAATGGTTGATTATAAGTTCACTAATTATGTGTATCGAGTTGCATATGGATCTGAGTTGGTGAATGGTATACCATCATATGAGTATTGGGAAATACCAAATGAAACGGTGGTCCTGTTACCTCCCTCAATGCAGTAGTTATTCATGTAGCACATTTATGTTTTATGTAGTATTATGTATTAGTTTTTTATGTACTCCGTTTTTATTTTACTGTTGTGTTACGTATTAGTTATCCATGTACCCAGTTTATTTTTTATGTCGTATTATGTGTTAGTTATTTATGTACCCCAGTTTTATTTTATTGCTTTCTAAATATTGGCTATTGAGGAAACAATATACATTAAAAGAAATGGACGTTTATTAAATAGTAACGACTAGACACATACAACAACAAGCAACTTAAATAACGAAAAACAATTAACTTAACCAACATGCATATTAAAAATAAGGGACATTTTTTAAAACATTCCATGCATCTAAGTGGGTAAACTCGCTACCATCGTATTGAAAGCGGTATAGTTCCAAAGCCACCTGCCGTAGAATGTCTTCATCCGTAGTTGCATGTTCGTTATCCAACTCGTTATAAATACGTTGAAATTGTTTCACCTTCATTTTCATATCCAGAAACTTCGCTTTGACATCTCTTCTTCTTCGATATTGAGTGCGGTTCATTAAATGGTGAAACAAATGACAGACACGAGACCAAAATGATCCAGCACGAACTTGTGGGGGACCCGGTGGAAAATCCACCTCTACAGTTGTAATCCAAGCTTGAACCAAAGCGACCTCCTCTGCGTTCCTCCATATACGTGGTGAGTCCATAATTGCAAGGAGGGAAGTAATAGAATACAATTACAACGGATATTGAAATCTATTTATAACGACTCCTTACTTTCCTGGTGCAATGACTTGTCAACTCAAACAACAATGTATTGTGTTGTCATTCAACCGGGGATGAATTGTCAACTCGAACAGTGATCTGTTGTGTTATAAGTATAGTACACTGCATTCGTCAGTTAATTTTGACTATGAATTGCAGACATATTAGAAGTTTGGACTGCGATTTTGTGTAGAAACTACTATAAATTGACCCTAAGTTACATGCAAAACGTTATTAAATTAACCAATATAGTTGTTCAAATATTGTTTTTTAGATTCTACCCTCTTTGTTTCAATCCAAATGACTTCTATATCATGGAGCAATGAAGAGTTCTTGGTTCTTACACATACTTATATTCATGTGTACGAGACAAGCAAGTTGAATGATCCAATGTTTTGGAGCCGTTTAACAAATATTTTCAATGCTGAAAACCGAATGGCTACAAGAAACGATCGTGACGAACTAGACATCTTAGCAAGATGGTATGAAATGAAAACCGAAGTTCTATTATTCAACGATCTTTATACCAAAATTGACGACACCCGTTTAAATGCTACTGAGGATGTCATCTTGCTGTTATAATCAAAATATTACAATACATAATAAATCTGCAAACTATATTTTATAATATAAAGGCTTCATTCATTGTTATAATCAACAAACTTAACTAAAATATGAAAGCATAGCAATGTCTTGTAAGAGTTAATAAAAATATTACAATACATAATAAGCTAACAACTCGTCATTACTCTTAATTTCAAGGTTGTTTTATATCAAAATCAGCGTTATGGGTTTGTGAGCAACCCGCTGAACCACCAATATTATATGTCATTTCTGCAGTAGAAATTATGTGACCTGCTCTGCTACCAGACGCCCTTCCAGTACAATTATTTCTCGTGTGTCCTAGTTGACCACATGTAGAACACTCTTTTATAATTGGACCCTCGCCTTGGGATGGAATGCGGTCTGTGTTTCTTGGCCTGCCTGGCTGACGTTTATCCATTATAGGTGGCTTAACAATCATCAAATCATCGGGGATCTCCCATTCGGATGGCTTCGGCAGAGGGTTTATTGATTCCTCATATGTTTTCCTCAGTGTTTCGGTAAGGTAAGCATTTAATGCAAACCTCGAGCAGTCTTGGTAATTGTTCACTGTTAAACATCTTATGACATGACCACAAGGTATCCCATCAAGTTGCCAATGCCTACATGTACATGTCATATGTTGAAAATCAACAATCACATTTTGTGCCCCCTTTTTGACCTCGCATTTCGTATTTGAGATCATGCGAACAACCCATTTGGTAAAAGTTTTCTTGTTTTCTTTTATAACTTCATCCGCCCAAGGGGTAAGTGTTGTTGTTGCTTCCGCTAAAAAAACAGCCAAAATGAAGAAGTTAAAATCAATAACATCGAAACTAATAAAACATTAATATTACAAATTTACGTAATACCTGCAAAGTTACGTCTTTGAAACCACCATTGTTGCATTGTAGCACGAAAAAAATCAATCAACATAAGTATTGGCACCTTACGTGCGTGTCTAGATAATGCATTTATAGACTCCGCACTGTTGGACGACATAAGATTGTATCGGTTCCCTTTAAAATGTGCCCTTGACCAGGTTTCTGGAGTTATACTTTTTAAGTACTCCCATATTGGTTCTTTTGTCTTTTTCATAACATCCATGGCAACATCAAAAGCATCAACTGTGTACGCCCTACACGCCTCCCAAAAAATTCCTTTAACCGTCTTACTCTTGCCGAATCTAGATACTATGTTGAAATACAAATGGACACCACATATTCCATGATGAGCGTGAGGAAAAATGTTGGCAACGGATGTTGCTATAGATGGAGACCTATCAGATATAATTGTAAGCTCCTGCATATTTCCTATGCAATCACGTAGTTTTTGAAAAAACCATGTCCAAGAATCAGTACACTCATTTTTGCATATACCATATGCAACCGGTAATATTTGATTTTGTCCGTCCTTAGTAACTGCAAGTAGCATGGTACCTTTGAACTCGCCCTTTAGGTGAGCTCCATCTACTACTAGGGTCGGCTTACAAAAATTGACAAAAGCTCGTACCTACAATACATTGTATATCTATTCAAATACACCAAAATAAATATTAAAAAAAAATTAGGACATGATAATACTAACCGAGCAACCGAGTGCGACGTACAAAAACTCAAACCGATCATCAACATCTGTTTTAATATGTGTGACAGTACCCGGATTATGTTTGGCCAAGTTGTGACAATACGCCGGAAGTTTGGTAAAAGAATCCTCTTTCTTACCCCTTAACGACAACAATGCATATTGCTTCGCACGCCATGCCTGATGGTATGAGATATTGATATTCAATTGAGCATTCATATCATTAACAATTTCTTTTCCCCGATAAACTTTACTATAGTCTTCAGCCAAAACATCAGCAACATATTCACCCGAAACATATTTGTTTGCTTGTCGATGATTAGGTTGCAACAATGTTGAAGAACATGTGTGTACATCAACAAATTTATTCACTTGGAAAAGTCCATCAGTATTTTTAATTGCTTTTGCTCTTAGTAACCAAGAACAATTTTTCGAAACACACAGAGCTTCATATCTTGATTTGGTGGATCTACTTGTCCTCGTCTGGAAACCTTCTCGAAGACATTTTTTTACCAATACACCGCTTTAAAAGTTCTTTGTTTTTAAATATACTCTCACATTGAATCTTTTGAAGATTAATGTCTACCATCTGTGTTGGGATATCTTTATTATTATCAACTGGCCATGCTGGTACAGGGGGCATACCGTGAAAAAGGTTATCGGGATACTTAGCTTTAACTTCACCACCCAACTCATCTCTATCGGAATTACTTTGTAGCTCGGTTATATCTAAACATACATCACCAACATCAACATAATGCCCGTAAACATGATTTTTTTCATTTTTTTGAGTTAAATTTTTTTTCTTTTTAGTTTTATCTACCACACGCCTATTCATAAGTTTAACTTCTTGTTCGGCAACATCATCACAACGACCACCCACATGATTAATATATGTATCAACATCATCATCACCAACAGACTTGTAATTCTCGGGATCCACATAGTGAATAGGTGAATAACTAACATTAACATTTTCAGCAACACTGTGAAACTGAGGTACACTAGGAGTATTGAAAGTACCTATCGGATCGTTGCTCCCTTTAAAACTGCATAAATTACCAACAACTTGGTTTCCAATTTCACCGCCCCCATTAACCTCCTCAACTTCATCAACCACCACAAACACTTTCACAGCCCTTCCTCCACTACATTTGATTACGTTTATCAACATTCTAACATCCACGTCTTCAACTATAGCTATATAATAATTTAATTCAGGATGGTGGAAACGAAGATTAATTCTATATTTGTCTAACAAACCAATTTTGCTTCTTACCAAAGATACAAAATCACTATAACTAATATACTCAGAAAATATCAAAGCAAGTTCAGAAATACCTCCCTGTGGACATATGTATTCCAGATTAGTTCCATTAACTTGCCATCTCCCACCGGTTACAAGACAAACCAAATATTCAATCATTTTTTGAGCAAATTGTAGAGAGTATTTCACAAACAAATAACAACCAAAATGATATTTTTTCTACAAAAGTTTTTATATAGCAAAGCCCATTTCGTAGTCAAACCAATTCATTTCATAGTCAAACTTAAAAAAAAAAATAAAAAAATAAAAATAAAAATAAAAATAATTGCATCATTTCGCAGATAGGCTCAGAGGATTTCGCAGATGGACCTATTCCATCTGCGAAATTACCCCTATTTATACAGAAAAAATTTAAAAAAAAAAAAAAAAAATTCTCATCTGCGAAAGTACAAGTACCTAAAGCACAACTGTGCTTTAGGTAGTTGTACTTTCGCAGATGAGAAGCCCATTTCGCAGATGAGACCTTCTCATCTGCGAAATGGGTGGCTATTTTTGTAATCTTGATTTTTTTTGGCTATTTTTGTAATGCAATTAGTGTAATTGGCTATTTTTGTCATTTTCTCATTTTTTTTTTCTTTGGAGGCTCAAGCTCATAATTTCCTTGATTTGTATTTTATACAATGCTCACATTACTATAATATCCTCAATCAAGAGAAAAGAAAGGCAACCTGCCCTCAACAAGTTTAAAGAGCTTAGACATTGTATCAAGGGTGGCACATTGCCGTGAATAATCCAGGAACATGCCATCAAAACTCGCTACATAAACCCCAAATGAAAAGAACTCATCACCCTCTTAGCTCAAAAAGTTAGTAATCAATGAAGAATCACATAGTTCTTATCTATAAAGAATAGATGGAGTAATTTACAACTAGAGATGACAATTCTTTGAAATATTCAAGTAAACTTTTTAGTCTAACAAATTACAAAAAGACCCAACAATCAGAACATATGATCCACAATCAATAACTTTATTCCAAAATAATCCCAGCAATTAGAAAGTGCAATTCCATTTGATAGATTGACAGTCGATTTTTTCAGAACAAAGAAAACTAAAAGATGTGAACAGTACCTGTAAACAAATTAAGCAAACATAAAGTGTGATGTTAAGCAGTTCAGAAAGGAAGAACGAGAATGAGAAATGAATTCCACCTTCTGGACGAGAAGCGAACATCATCAGACGGAGAAGCAGACCTGCGGACCTGCAATTGGTCTTTTCAACAGCAATATTTGATTAATGTGAAGCTGATTGCAGTTGGTGTGATTGATATTCTTCTTAAATGTTAATCCTGTAAATAAATTGGGCGAGAGAGCAACGAGAGCTGCATGCGGAGTAGAAGTAACAAATGATTTTCGATACAGCAATGATTTCGGATACAAAACACAAGAAAGAGGTCAGAATATACCTTATCGAACAGAGATGTAGAGAGAAACGAGAACTGCGGGCGGAAGCGCCAACCTGCTGTGCGTCTGGTACTTTACTCAGTTACCGACAATTGCTTTCATTGAAGTATGAACAAGAACAGCAGAGAAATGAGAATGGAACGATTAGGGTTAGGTCGTCGATTCTTGACTTCTTCTCACGCCTAGACTCTTGGAATGAAAATGCCCAAATTGGCAGACTCCAATCGAAGACTTCACAATTGGGCTTCACAGTTCACAAAACTAAGTAACAAACTAACTGGGTTGTGTAATTAAATGGGTTATGGGTTTTAAATTTTATTATGTATATATATATATAAATTAATATAAATATCATAATTACATATGTATAAAAATTAATTAATATATATTACAAACCTACGGTCCGGTCCGGTTTTTATACGGTTTGAAAAATTAGAAACCGTAAGCCAAATCGTTCATTACGGTTTGAAAAATTAGAAACCGCAAGCCAAACCATTGACCGATTTGACAGGTTTCACGGTTTCAAACTGTACCGTGAACACCCCTACCACTAGCTACATCTAGATAGATAGATAGATAGATATATATATATATATATATATATATATATATATATATATATATATATATATATAGAGAGAGAGAGAGAGAGAGAGAGAGACGTAAAGGTGATTCACACACAGTCACAACAATGGGGCTCTCCTATGTTCATTATTATTTTTTCTTTTATACAAATAACTGGAGACCGAGAGGTAGTGGACTTGAAAATGGGAAGAGGGGAAGTAGATTTGTGATCTTTTCTTTTCTTTTCTATCTTGCTATGTTAGCATTTACCTTTCTCATGTTTTTCGATTTCATGTGCATTGTTTCTTTCATGGGGGTTCTGTTCTATTGGGGTTGTTGGGGGTATTCTAAATTTGTCAAGTATAAATTTTAAAGAAGAAAACCTGTGCATTTGGCTGCAAGTCAAATATGACTACAATGTGTTCATTTAAATGAACAAAAATATGTGAAAAGAAGAAGAAAAAAGTAATATTAAATACTCCGTTGTGGGATTTATGTGAAACTGTAACATCCCAAAAATCGAGACCAAAAATTTTTGTTTTAATTATATTGCTTATAAAATTCGTTGGAGGAAAACATTACTGAGATCATATTAAATCATAAACCATAGTTACATGTCTCAAAGACCATATCGTCAAATAGTAATAATGTCAGAGTACAATCCCAGAAATCTCAAATGCGGAATCATGTGTGTGCGATGCGCTAGTACCCTGCCGGCTCCTTCCCCTTAGACGAAGAGATACCTAAAACCAAAACTGAAAACCGTAAGCACAAAGCTTAGTGAGTTCCCCCATCATACCACATACCATACAATCATACATACTGCCGGGCAATTCTAGGGTGCCCGACCTACCCATGTCAAGCCAATCTGGGGGTGCTGACCTATCTGTATCAAGCCGTTTTGGGGTGCTGACCTACCCGTGTCAGGCCATTCTAGGGTGTCTGCCTACCCTTCGGTCTATCCCAACCAGCCATAGGGGACTGTCTCACCCCTACCACTATCACATAATATCATATCATAATCATGCTGTCAGACATATCTAGGGCGTCCGACCTACCCTTCATCCCTAACGACCGAATCGGGGGACTATTTCCCTCCTACTACCACTATCACACATAACATATCATACTGGCATATATAACACATCAGGTAGGAGCAAACCTAGACAATTAACACAAGGACAATCATCTAAAGACATTCCCTGCTAGTGGGCCGACTTTGTGATCATATACCCACCTCTACTGGAAGGTAACTCACCTTGATGTTGTGTAGTGTCTGGACTATCCTCGGTATGGAAATCAACTCTTCTCGACTCCACAATCCCTACACAACATTCTTTCTACATTACCATTTCATACTCGTAACCCTTACAAGGGTCAACTCAAGTCCAAGGCAAAGTCAAGGAATCCTTGGTCAAAGTCAAATTTGGTTGACTAGACTCGCCGAGTTGGTCCATCAACTCGTCGACGTCCAAAAATTGCTACAACCTCGTCCCTACTCGTCGAGTCTAGCAAGAGCTCAACGAGTTCGCCTTCAACAAAACAAGGGGACCTTCTTCAACTGACTCGCCAAGTTCATCCTTGAACTTGTCGAGTTCATCTTCATCCGTATGAAGGTGTTTAGTATATGACTCGTAGAGTTCTCCTTGAACTCGTCGAGTCTGTTTTCATGTGGTTGGGACATTGCCTTGAACTCACTGAGTTCCTCCTTGAACTTGTCGAGTCCTTCGATCTTCAAATCCATAACAAACCCCAACAGGCTGAGTTTTACTTCAACTCAACC